>NC_052349.1:66827876-67043993 GCF_009727055.1 Benincasa hispida
CTTTCCGTCAGTCAAAAACGTGAAAACGGACCCAGGGATTAAGAACGATGAAAAAAAGTCGTGTAAACCCCATACTCCATTTTTCCTACATAAGGGAGTAACAAGTGTGTTAAGTAAAATTATAAAAGGAGGTAGAGAAAGTCGATAGATGAAGGAAGAAAATTCTAAGTGTTAGAAATACTTAGTCAAAGGTGAGTTTTAGATAATATAACAAGTGAAAATTTGTCTAAGTGTAAGGTCAAAAAGGACCCACGTGTTAAGTGTTAGTAGACATTAACACATAAGATGAGAAGGCAACCATGCATTGGTAAGGTTGGACGCATGATTGGCCGAAGTATTGGCAAGAGGCGTTGCCAAGAGTTGCTTATGTGTTGAGTATGCATGAGCGAGAGCGGAGAAAGCGAGATGTTGAGTGCAAGACGATGGGGCAGACGATTGTATAGTTAGTGTGCGGCACTACACGATGAGATAGGCGATCATGTAGGTGGGTGCTGGACGATCGTATAGCAAAGCAGGGCACTACACGATGAGGTAGGCGATCGTGTAGGCGGGCGTTGGGCGATCATGTAGTAATTGAGCGGAGGTAAATGATGCTCACAGTAACTAAGCAATAGGCTATGTGCGAGATCGTTGAGAGCGAGATCAGCGAGAACGTTGAAGAGCGAGATCGGTTGCTAAACGATTGAGCTAGACGATAGGCATTGGGCGCTAGATGATACGAAGGATCTCACTAAATAATAGCGCTATACGTTGGGCGATAGCGTTAAGCGATGGGGTATTGGCACTGCACGATCAGCATCAGCCCTAGACGATGAGCTGTGCGACAAGCGCTAGACGATAGACGTTGAATGCTAGACGATAGGCACTGGGCATCAGATGATAGGCACTGGGCGTTAGATGATGGAGATATGCGATGCACGATAAATTTATATTATGAGGCGAAGGCCTAACATGGGTTATGAAGGAAGGAAAAATAAAATTAATTAAAGAAACTCACTAATGGTAATTGGCCCGCAAGCACTAAGTGCTAGATAAGGTGGCAGTTTAACCCTTGAACAGCAGAGGCAGAAGGAAGTATAAAAAGGAGAGGAAATTCAGAAGCTCGATTTTGGAAAATTACTTGAGCAAATTAAGTGAGATCATTGCCGTTCGAAAGCTGGGAGAATCTAGTTTTTGAGTTGTTTTTTCAGAGAAAGATCTCATATGGAGAACAGCAAAAAGTGAAGAATTCGCAGAAGGGGCAGATTCTCGGATTAATTAGAGTTCGAAGTGAAGATTGAAACCTCCAAACAAAATTACAAGGACTTTTGGGCTGATATTTTAAGATAATGAAGTTAACTCAATTCTAAACAAGTTTGTAGAAGAAAGTTTCTTAAAAAGAGCTCTGTATTTTGAGTTATGAATTTTTGAATTTGGAATAAGCAGCTGACCATAGTGAGTAAGAGGGAGCGAGAGATAAGAAAATGAGCGAGAGTGAGAGTGAATAAAGGAAGAGGAGGATCTCGCTAAGGATGCAAATCTCACTAGAAGCTACAAATCTCGTTGAAAAGTCACAAATCTCGCTGGAAGTGGTAAGTTTCGCTGATGAGGATGATCTCGCTCATGATGATCATCTTACTAGTTGATAACTTGTAGAAATACAAGTTATTTATGCTGTTTTATTTAGATATTGCGGCAAAATAAAAAAAAAGGAAAAGTTGCATTGTTAGTATAAGAATTGGCTAAGAAATACGAAAATTATAAAATGTCGTAAACGCATCCACCAACCCCATTGTGATGGCGAAATAGAATATTCCAGTCTCTGTTTTGCAGGAAATAGGTCACCACATGCGTTAATGGCTCCAGGACAAAATGTACAATGCATCTACATCGCATGCACTAATCGATCAAGAACGAAGAAATGATCAATGACGGTGCATGCATTGATTGATCATAAACTTTAGCGATCAATGCATTTCAACCGCATGCGGTAATCAAAACAACAACACCGCATGCGGCGATCGATCGAAGATGTGAAGAGCAACGCATTCCTGGATGATTCTGACAAGTGTACAGCTTTCTATTGTATGATTCTGACAGATTGATCATGGAGCAGAGAGGAATTTCCCATTACGCCATGGCAAGAATTATCAGAATTATACAATGGGACCACCAATTCAAAGAGCCAAAGTCTTGTCTATAAATAGCTTCCTTGAATTCATTACAAAGGAGGCTAGTCTGAAGAGACTTTAAAGAGAGAATCCAAGAGATCGACGAGACAAGGCTGAAAAAGTGAGTCTTTGAGCAAGGAATTCTTCCGATTCCCGAAGCTGAAGGGTCAATTCTACCGGGAAAGCAAGCCTGAGAGGGAAGTTTTCCTCTCCACTTTATCTATACGCCGACAAGCAAAACGTCTCCGATCGGGATCTGTGTCAAGACATTGACACTCTTTCCGTATTTGTTTCTATTCTTTTATTCATCTATTGTGTTCATCTTCTTTAATCTGCCATTCACAAATCATGTATCAAACGCTTATCTTTAGATTTAATTACTATTATCGTCATCACTATCATCTCTCTGTCCCTTTCCATACATTTATCATCCATTTTCTCCATGATGTGTTCTTAATCCCCTGGGTAAAAAGGAAGAATTAAATGAGTGAGTTAATCTGCGTTAAGGTAATCGGCTAAGTTTAGCAAAAGCATGCTCGATGGCATCTTTACCTGTGAGAGCAAAAGTGAAGATGTTATTCCGTCTATCGAGAGAGGGGTGGAAGAATGTGTTAAGTAAAGCGAGAAGTATTTCTAGAGATAGAAACAACCTTGCGTTCATTATGTTCATCTATGTTTCACCATAGATGTATGGGAACGCGGCCGATCACTAAAAGATGTAAGCTAAGGGAGAGCGGAACCTTAGTTGTGTCCTTAACGCGATTGACGAACTTGCGATGTTCTTTCTCTCTACTCATTCTCTTTCTACCTCATTCACAAAACTTGCCATCACATTCATTAGATTCTTTTGTACAACTTCACAGCCAGTTCTCACCCTTTATCATAGTAGTTTAGAAATTTATTTTGTCAACGCATTTTATTTTATCAACGCAAATTTACTTTAGCGAAATTTACATTTTCGCATAAACCAAAGTCTTTATTCTTTATAAAAATCGGTCGCATATACCACATTAGTATCGCATATAAACGACAACAATCCCCTTGTTCGACCTCAGGTCACTCTAAGGAACTTGCGTTGGAATTATACTTGGTTTCAGCGCAAGGAAACTTGTGACACGCACTACATCATCATATACTACGAGCATATTATCATCAACACATACACTTAGAACGTAGTATCACAAAAGTATCTTTATCGCAAAATACTTGAGCGCATAGCACAAATCATCACTTTCATTCATTCATCAACGCAATAGATAAAGATAGATATAAAATTTCCATTACAAGTTTATGGCAACATGAGCTTGTATCATTCATTCTTCCATCAGTAGTGTGCATAAGCGATACAATAAAATAGCATAATAACTTATCCATTTTTATATCTCACAACTTTATGGCGCCGTTACCGGGGATTGGTAACGGTTTAGTGTTGAATACTTTTGTGGTATTTTACAGAACAGATCTCTGTTGTACCGTTTATTTATCGCGAAGAGCAGGCTGACGATTTATGAGTACTGGAACTGATCTAGAATTCAAAGCTGACCCAGAGATCGAGCGTACTTTTCGTGCAAGGGCATGCCAAAACCAAATCAGGCAAAGAAGAGCACATATGGCTAACAACGAGAGGTCCGAAAGGAATCAAGGGGCGAATCGGCCAGCACAAGATCCTATCTTTCTTGCTGCAGACCACAACATCCCTATGAGGAACTATCCGGTGCTAAATCTATACGACTTTTTGGCCGGAATTTCAAGACCAATGGTTGAAGAGAATGAACGTTTTGAAATTAAGCCAGTCATGCTTCAAATGATCCAAAATGCGGGAAAGTTTGAAGGGATGCAAGGTGAAAACCCACATGCCCATCTGACCAGCTTCATGGAGATGTGCAATACTTTCTCCCCTGGCATTACTCTAGAGGGAATTAGACTGCACCTCTTCTCGTACACACTGAGGGATGAGGCAAAGAGGTGGGCTCATTTGTTGGAGCCAAACGAAATCACTTCATGGGATTAGTTGATGGAGCGGTTCATGAAGAAATTCTTCCCTCCAGCTGTCAACGTAAGAAGACGGAGGGATGTGTTGAATTTTGAGCAGATGGAGAATGAGACTCTAAGCACCGCCTGGGTGTGACTCAGAAGATTGATGAAAAATTGTCCGCATATCGAGATTCTCGATTGCGTTCTGATGGAGACCTTTTATAATGACTTGAACAGATCAACGCAAGCTGTTGCTGATGCCTCTGCAGCAGGAGGATTTATGGATAAGACCTACACTGAAGCCAAGGTCATCTTGGATTGCATTTTGCGAAACACGGATGATTCAATGGATGACGGGTATGGGGGAAGAGGCCCTGAGAGAAGAAGAACTGAAAATGCCATTGTGCCAGCAGATACAATGACAACCTTGGCCGCATAAATGGTCGTAGTGACCTCTCTCCTTCAAACGATGGCAATTAACTAAGGTACCCTCTCTCAAGGTGCAGCGCAACCTAATGTGCTGGCATAAATGGCAGCAATCAGCTGTGCACAATGCGGAAGGGGTCATGCTGCAGAGATGTGCCATTGACCCGCAATCAGTGTTTGCCATCCAAAACAACCCTTATTGCAACACTTACAATCCAGGTTGGCGGAATCACCCTAACTTCAGTTGAGGAGGTAACAATGACCAAGGAGGCCAGAGGACTCATCAGAATAGTAATTCAGGGAATTGAGGAAATCTTTCAACTTTTCACCAAAATCAGAATCAGTCACCAACAGCAACCGCATTACCATCCGTCTACATCAAACGCCTCTGTAAATTCATCATCCTTGGAAGCCCTGCTGAAACAATACATTGAGAAAAATGATGCGGTCATGCAGTCGCAGGCGTCTTCGATAAGGAACTTGGAGGTCCAAGTAGGGCAATTGGTAGCTGAGCTTTGCAATAGAACATCAGGAACACTGCCAAGTAATTTCGAAGCTCTAGGATCTCATGGGAAGGAATAATGTTCGTGATGACATTGCGCAAGCAAGTCTGACCACCTGCGGGGATGCGGATTGCGGTAAGTTATTTTACTGCCTTATCTAGATATTGCAGCCAAAAGAGTTTAAATATGTGCCAATTGTATGGAAATTAACTTAGAAATACAACAATTCTGAATTATCGCAATTACAACCACTAACATCGTTAAGATGGAAGAAAAGGAGATTTCTACTCTGTTTTGCAGGAAACCAAGTCACCACTTGCGATCAAGGCTCAAGAAAGACGGACCAACGCATCTCTATCACATTGTGCCTATCAATCAACACTAAAAAGATTATTAACGCAATGACGACACAATGCGACAGTCGATCCAGAGCTTACTTTCAACTGCATGTGGTAATAAAAACAACATTCGATCGAAAGATGCAGCTGAGCAACGCAAAAGCGGAGGATTGTAACACGTGTACAACTAACGGTTGTGCAGATTCGACGGTCTGATTGTATAACAGAAGGAATAATATCCCTCCATCTTCGAAATTTCCAAAACAACAAGTGGGGACCACAAGGCTGGAGTCAAAGATCTTCACCTATAAATACCCCATAGTATTCACAGAAAATGAGGTTACTCGATACGGGACTAATTGCTGCCATTATATTGAAAGAAAGGCTGAGCTGAGTGTTAAACTAAAGAAATCCAAGAAGAAAAAGAGGCAAGACCGAGAGGCGAGTCTCAGTGTTCATCTGCTAAGATCCCAGCCGTGAAGCTCTTCTACTCAGATCCCTTCTACCGTCTCAGCAAGCTTGAGAGGGAAGCTGATCCATCCATCCAATCCAACCAATCTGGCAAGCACATCTCCATCCAAATCGGTGTCGGGACGTTGCCGCTATTTGTATCTATTCTATCTCTTTTCATCATTATAGTTCATCTTTTTTATCTCTGCATTCACACACCATGTATCAGACACTAAATAAATATATTGAATGTCTTGATCGCTTTCATCATCACTTTTCTGTCTATTTCCCTTCCTCCGTTTATCGCTTTCTTCGTGATGTGTTCTTAATCCCCTGGTAGTTAATATGATATAAGCGAGTACTTAATCTGTGTTAAAGAGATAAATTGCATTTAGCTAAGGCATGTTAGACGGCATCTCCACTTGTGGGAGCAGAAGTGATGATGTCGTTCTAATCTATCGAGAGAAGGTCAGAAGAATACGTTAACTAGAGCGAGTAGTACTTCCAGACAAGGAAGCAACCTTGCGTTCATTACATTCGTCTCTGTTTCACCACAGACATGTGGGAACGCAGCCGATCACTGAAAGGTGTACGCTAAGGTAAAAACGGAACCGCATTTCTCACATCAACGCAATTGAGAACTTGCGATGGTTATATTAGTTATCTTTCTATTCTGTTTCATACATAAGACTTACCGCCACATTTTACATGATCTTTGTAGAATCTTCACAGCCAACCTTGACCTCAATATCTTGTATCTTGTACCCTCTTAGCTTAGGTTTACTGCACTTTATTTTATTATCGCATTTTTACTGCTTTCCTTTACTTTATCGCAATTTTTATATACTTGCACAAACTATACTTTTAAAGATTGAAAAAAACCTGGTCGCATGTATCATAAAAAAAATGCAATAACATCAAACAATCCCTGTGTTCAACCTCAGATAACACCGAGAAACTTGCGATGGAATTATACTTGGTTCCAATGTAAGGAAACTTGTGACAACGCACACAATACTACTAGACATCCATGAATAACGCATATCTAGAAGTAGTATTGCATGAATTGAGTCAAGTCAGGGCATTATTGTATATCAATCGGCTTGAACCATGCATGCATCGTATAGCATAAACCCCAACGTTACAAGTTTATGGCAACATGAGCTTGTAGCACATCATCTAAGCATTGCATACATTTTGTGTTCATCATCAAGTCAACAATCCCTAACATCTACGTTTACTGCTTTTGTTATCGCTTTCTCTATCGCTTTCCTTTACCGACTTCTTCATTGCGTTATTTACCGCTTTCTTAAATTACTCTTTACTGCTTTCCGAAATTACTTTCAATTTAATTCAAGTTGCGTTAATTCCATGCCTTGTTCAATTAATTTACTCTTCTGCCTTAGCATTGCGTTGTTCCTAAATCAAAAAAAAAAAATGGACCCAGGCATTAAGAACGATAAAAAAAGTCGTGCGTCAAACGACTTTGCGAATGGAGCTTATTTGGTGCCCAAACGGCTCTCGGGCTCGACAATGCTACCCTAGGGCTCAATTTTTGTGCACGAACATTCCGGTGGGGAAAACACGAAAACGGACCCAGGGGTTAAGAACGATGAAAAAAAGTCGCGCGCTAGATAGTTTTGCGAATGGTGCTCATTTAAGCCCCCGAACGACTTTCAAGCCCGATGGCGTGCTCGGGGCCCAATTTTTGTGCACGAACTTTCCGGTGGGCGTATGCACGAAAATGTACCAACGGTTAAGAACGATGAACAAAAGTCGTGCGTCAGACGATTTTGCGAACGGAGCTCATTTGATGCCCATACGGCTCCCGGGCCGACGGGCAGCCCCGTGGCCCAATTTTTGTGCGGAAACTTTCTGGAGGGTGGAAATGCGAAAACAGACCCAGGGGTTAAGAACAATTAAAAAAAGTCGGGCGCCAGATGGTTTTGCGAATGGAGCTCATTTTGTATGCCAGCGGGTCCCGGGCCCGACGACGCTGCCCTGGGGCCAAATTTTTGTGCTCGAACATTCCGGCAGGCGAAAATGCAAAAACAGACCCAGGGTTAAGTAAGATGAATAAAGTCGTGCGCCAGACGGTTTTGTGAACGAAGCTAATTTGGTTCCTCAAATAGCTTTTGGGCCTGTTGGGGATGCCACGAGACCCAATTTTTGTGCGCGAACTTTCCGGAGGGCGAAAACGCGAAAACGCAGAAAAGGGTTAAGAACGATGAAAAAAAGCCATGCACCAAACGATTTTGCGAATGGAGCTCATTTGGTACCCCATATAGCTATAAGTCCCAACGGGGTTTCCCCGGGGCCCGATTTTTGTGCGCGAACTTTCCGCCAGGTGAAAATGTGAAAATGGACACAAGGGTTAAGAATGATGAAAAAAAGTCGTGCGCAAGATGGTTTTGTGAACGGAGCATTAGGTTCCCCAAACGACTCCCGGGCCTGACAATACTACCTTGGGCTTAATTTTTGTGCGTGAACTTTCCTGCGGGTGAAAACGGACCCAGGGGTTAAGAACGATGAAAAACAAGTTGTACACCAGACGGTTTTGCGAATGGAGTGCACTTGGTGCCCCAAACGGCTCCCGAACCCAAAAGTGTTGTCCCGAGACCCAATTTTTGTGTGCAAGCTTTCCAGCAAGCGAAAATGCGAAAACGAACCAAGGGGTTAAGAACGATAAAAAAAAGAGCGCCAAACGGCTTTGCAAACGAAGCTCATTTGGTGCCCCAAACAACTCTCGAGCTCGATGAGGCTGCCTTGGGGCCAAATTTTACTGTGCGGACTTTTTGGTGGGTGAAAATGTGAAAACAGACATAGTGGTTAAGAACAATAAAAAAAAAAGGCATGTGCCAGAAAGTTTTTTGAACGGAGCTCATTCAGTGCCCCAAATGTCTATCGGGCCCGGCAAGTTGCCCCGAGGCCCAATTTTTTTGTGCATTCTCTCCAGCGGGTGAAAACGCGAAAATGGACCCAGGAGTTAAGAACAATGAAAAAAGGGCGGGTGCCAGACGGTTTTGCGAACGGATATCATTTAGTGCCCCAAATGTCTATCAAGCCCGACGGCGCTACCCCGAGCCCAATTTTTGTGCACAAACTTTCCGGCAGGCGAAAACGTGAAAATGAACCCAAGGGTTAAGAACGATGAAAATAGTCGTGCGACGGGCGATTTTGCTAATGGAGCTCATTTGGTGCCCTAAATTGCTATCGGGCCCCGTGGGGCTTCCCTGGGCCCAATTTTTTTGCACAAACTTTCCTACGGTCGAAAACGCGAAAAATGGACCCAGGGATAAGAACGATGAAAAAGTCGTGTACCAGAAGATTTTGAAGAACGAAGCTTCATTTGTAACCTCAAATGGCTATCAGACGGCCGGTGAGGCTACTCGGGCCCAATTTTTGTGTGCGAACTTTCCTGGTGGGCGAAAAAATGCGAAAACGGTCCTAGGGGTTATAAAACGATGAAAAATCGTGCGCCAGATGTGTTTTGCAAACGGAGCTCATTAGGTGCCTCAAATGGCTATCAAGCCCAACAAGGCTGCACCGAGCCCAATTTTTGTCTATTATTTCTGACAGGTGAAAACGCGAAAACGCACGGGTTACTGAAAGGAGAAAAAGTCGTACGTCTGAGTGTTTTGCGAACGGAAGCTCATTTGGTGCCCCAAATGCTTATCGGGCCCGATGAGCTACCTTGGGGCCCAATTTTTGTGCACGAATTTTCATGCAAGCGAAAATGCGAAAATAGATTACTAGGGGTTAAGAGGGATGGAAAAAAGTCATGCGCCAGAACGGTTTTGCAAAACAAAGATCATTTGGTGCCCCAAATGGCTATCGGCAGGTGGGTTTCCCTTAGGGCTAGTATATATGTGGCTTGAACTTTCGCTGCGCAGGCAAAAACGCAGCAAAAAAAGAACCAGGGGTTAACAAATGACGAAAAACAGTGTGTGCACCAGACAGTTTTTACGAACAGAGCTCATTTGGTGCCCAATGCATCATCGGCCCCGATGGGGCTGCCCTGGGGCACAATTTTGTGGCAAATTTTATGCCAGCGGCAAAAACGTCAAAACAGACTTAGGGGTTAATAAACGATGAAAAAGGTTGTTGGGTGCCAAACGGTTTTTGGCGAACGAAGCTCATTTGGTGCCCAAATGGCTATCAGACCCGGCAGGGCTGCCTCGGAGCCCCATTTTGCGCATGAACTATCAGGTGGGTGAAAACATAAAAACAAACAAAGGGGTTAAGAACGATGAAAAAAATCGTGCGCCAGACGGTTTTGCAAATGGAACTCATTTGGAGCCTAAATGGCTAACAGGCCTGACGGGGCTACCATGAGGCCAAGTTTTGTGCGCGAATTTCTAGCAGGCGAAAAACGTGAAAACGAACCAAGGGTGTAAGATAAAACGATATAAAAAAAAAAAAGCCATGCGCCAAAACAATTTTGCGGAACAGGATACCGTCATTTGATGCCACCCATGAAAGGGCACCGGCACGGCTGGAGACTCTCATCGAGGGTCCAATTTTTGTCTGCGAACTTTTCGGCGGGCGACAACGTGAAAACGAAACCTGAGAGTTAAGAACCGAATGAAAAAAAAGTCATGCGCCAAACGGTTTTGTAAAGTGACATCATATTGGTGCCCTAAATGGTATCAGGCCCCAGAGCATAGGCAGCTTGGGAGCCAATTTTATATCCACGAATTTATTTCCGGTGGGCAAGAACTAAAAAGCGGACAAAGGTTTTAGAATAATGATAAAAAGTTGTACGCAGAACCGGTTCTTGACGAACGGAGTCATTCTCCTGCTGCCAAATGGCTATCGGGTTTGATGGCGGCTGCCTCGAGGCCCAATTTTTGTGCGCGAACTTTTCGGCGGGTGAAAACACGAAAATGGACTAAGGGGCTAAGTACGATGAAAAAATGTCGTGCCCAAGACGATTTTGCAAACGGAGCTCATCTGGTGCCCCAAATGACTGTCGAGCTTGGCAGGGCTGCTTCGAGGCCTAATTTTTGTCCGCGAACTTTTCGGCAGGCAACAAACGTGAGAACGGACCCAGGGGTTAAGAACAATAAAAATAAATCGTGCGCTACACGATTTTACAAATGGAGTTCATTTGGTGTCCCAAATTGTATCGGGCCCGACGGGGCAGCCTCAGGGCCATATTTTTGTGCGCAAACTTTCCGGCAGGCAAAAAACGAAAAAATGGAACCAGGGGTTAAGAACGATGAAACAAGCCATGCGTCAGATGGTATTGCGAACGGAGCTCATTCGGTGCCCCAAATGGTTATTGGGCTCGACGGGCTGCCTGAGGACAAATTTTTGTCCCCGAAATTTCCAGTGGGTGAAAACGCGAAACGAACCCAAGGGTTAAGAACGATGAAAAAAGTCGTGCGCCAGACGGTTTTGTGAATGGAGCTCATTTTGTGCCCCAAAATGGATATCGTGCCCAGCGAGACTGCCCTGAGGCCCAATTTTTGTGCGCAAATTTTCCGACGAACGAAAACACAAAAATGGACCCAAGGGTCAAGAGCAATTAAAAAAAGCCATGCGCCAAACAGTTTTGTGAACAGTGCTCATTTGGTGCCCCAAATGGCTATTGGGCCCGGCGAGGTAGCCCCAGGGCCCAATTTTTGTGTGCGAACTTTCTGGCGGGCGAAAACACGAAAACGAACCAAGGGGTTAAGAACAAGGAAAAAAAGTCGTGCACCAGAAGGTTTTTCAAACGGAGCTCATTTGGTGCCCCAAATGGCTATCAGGCCCCACGAGCTACCTCGGGGCTCAATTTTTATGCGCGAGCTTATCGACAAGAAAAAACACAAAAGTGGACCCAGGGGTTAAGAACGATGAAAAAAAGTCATGCACTAAACGGTTTTACGAATGGAGCTCATTTGGTGTGTAAACCCCGAGTTTTATTTTCCCTACTTAAGTATGTTTAATAATGTGATAGATTGATAAATTGGTTAAAATATGAGTTAATTCTAATTTTTAGAAAAATTGAAGAATAAAAAGAGTGTTGAAAGAAGGTCCAAAGTATTGCAAAGTGTGGGCCTCGGGTGGAAAGGAGTAGCCTAGCAAGTAAGAAATTCTGCTAAGTTGTGGTCCGTGTGATGAGGGTAGGCATTCACGATGTGCAAGTAAAGGCATGGCTTGAGGTTGTGGCATGGCTAGACAAGGGTGAGTGAAGGCTTCCTAGGTGATGGCCTAAGGATGCGATGGGCTTGTGCCAAGTGACCATGAGGTAGGCTAGGTGGGCAATATAGTAAAATAGTCCAGTCCGCTGCCTCGAGTTAAATAAGGTAGACCGAATTTAAATAATCATCCGGAAATCTACTCATCATATTAGATGAATTTCAAAGGCATCTGAAATCTAGGTGAGTCTAAGTTATGACTAGGGCTCCGGAATGGAAAACTCCAAAGGAATCAAGCTCAAACTACAAATTTGTAGAAGGATAGGATTATACGGGTGAATTAATTTGGCCAGTGTTGAGGTTTGCATTTTCGCCAAAAACCATGAGAATTTTTAGCTGATAAAATTCAAGGTAAGTTTTTAAACTCAATTCTAAATAATGTTGAGGAAGAACTTTCTTAAGATGATGTCTAAATTCGAGTTAAATTACTCTGAATTTAACACCTGGTAAATTGTTGAACAAGCAGCAGCTGCTTGGGAGGACAAGCAAGAAACCCTCAATTTAAGAGGCTCGATTTGAACAATTCCCGTGCTTGAAAGCTAAAATAGTTTCTGTCTGTGGGCTTCCGGAGAAAAATACCGAAGAAAGAAAACCGAGAGAGGTTAAGTTCTCAGGTTAAAATCAGGGCCAGTGATCAAAGATCTAAGCTCTTGATCAAACGAAGAATAATTCTAAGGCCCAAATTTTAGGTAGCTTTCTAGAAAACTTGAACAAAGTAGAGAAGAAATTCTTGAAGATAAAGTCTTATCATGAGTTATTGGATTATAAATTGAATCTGGAATTTTTTAACAAGCCAAGATAGCTGGCTTCGTGAACAAGCTCAAGGAGGACCAAGCCGTGTACGGGCTGTAGCGAGCTTCATGCAGCCTTGGGTGGCCCGTTGAGCTGGTAGGCAATCATAGTGAACCTAGACGGTTCTAAGGGGAAGGGCTCTTGCAAGGTGGACAGCATGTAAAAGGCACCTAGTTGACGATGACGCCCGATTGGTGTGGTTGAAGGAGGATTGTCGCATAAGCCAAGTTAACACCTAAATAAAAATCCTAAGTGTTCAACATCTAGGGAAGTTGGCATTGGAAGGTAAAGTCAATATGTCAAGTATAATATGAGCTTAATTCTGAAAAGTTAGTCTGAAAAAGGGAGGCCATTGCTAGTAGCTAAATATATGATATTGTGTCCACAGGATTGACACCATTGCTAGAAGCATATCAACCTATAAGAAGTAGCCCTAAAGTTGTGAGTGACTAAGTATTTACAATGTTTTTAAAGAAATTATAATTTTAAGAAAGATTATTCTCATGCTAGCTAGTTTACAAAGTAGTTTTTCCAAGAAAACTATGAGTTTATGTTTTCAAACGCATGCCACATATGAAAGTATGTTGTAAAACTATTTATGTGTGCTCATATGCACAAAGCATGTGCTAGTACCTTTAAAAACATGTTTCTATGCGTTTAGCTTTACATGCTTTAAAGAGTAAGTCTTAGTATGACTAATGTTACTTCAAGCTCGATACTAAAGACATTGAGAAGGTATCCGAGCAACTCAATACTGAAGGACATTGAGAAGGTATCTGAGCAGTAGTACCTAAGGTATGATGGTACTTAGTTATAACCACGTGCATGTAGGTAGTTTGATGTCAGAGATTGAGCAAAATGGTTCTCTCTTGACTAAGGAATTGACGTTGGGATTTAACCATAGTAGGGTTACTCTCAACTAAGGACCAGTTTAATGTTTTATGATGAAAACAGCTTTGCATGTTTAATGCTTGTAAAGTTTACATTTCAGTACAAGGTTACTGTAAAGACTTATGTTTCAGTGTGATCTCTTTATTGAGACTTATGCATGAGAACCTGTTTTCTTTCTTAACTCACTCACTAAGCTAATAGCACACTCCATTTTTTTTTTTTTTCAAATATTTTCTTTCCCCAGGCAGCGGTTAAATTCTCCGAAGATAGCTCTACATATGCTCTACCACTTAAAGTCAGAAGTTCTAGTAACCCATCAGATAGGTGGTTACTGTAAATATTTGTACACATGTTGTAGTTGTTTCATGTAAGGACTAAGTTTGGGAGTTGGGACTTATGAGACATATGTTGTAAACTCTGTAAATGTTTTTGTTTAATAGTTAGTGTTTGTTTGGCCTTAGTGGTAGCCGTTGTATTTGAGATTACATGTTGTTATCAGATTATTTAAAAAGAGCCACTAGGCAGTAAGTGTCATACAAGGGTTGATAACTTCTATAGTCATGTCCTTGCCTAGGCTAAGAAAGTAGTCTAGGAGGGGGTGTGACATGGTGCCCCAAATCGCTAACAGGCCCGAGGGGCTGCCCCGGGACCCATTTTCCTGCACGAACTTTTCGTGAGGCGAAAACCCAAAAAGGGACCCAGACATTAAGAACGATGAAAAAAAGTCGTACGCCAAACGGTTTTGCAAACAGAGCTCATTTGTTGCCCCAAATGGCTATCGAGCCCGATGGGGTTGCCTTGGGGACCAATTTTTGTGCTCGAACTTTCTGGCGGGCGAAAAACCAAAAACGGACCAAGGGATTAAGAACGATAAAAAAAAAGTCGTAAGCCAGAAGGTTTTGCTAATGGAGCTCATTTGGTGCCCCATATGGCTATCGGGCTCATTGAGGTTGCTCTGGGGCTGAATTTTTATGCGCGGAAACTTTCCGGCAGGTGAAAACGCAAAAATAGACCCAGAGATTAAGAACGATGAAAAAAAGTCGTTGCGCCAGACAGATTTGCGAATGGAACTAATTTGGTGCCCAAATGGCTATCGGGCCCATCAGGGCTGCCTCGGGCCCAATTTTTGTGCGCGAACTTTCTGTTGGGTCGAAAAATGCAAAAACGGACCCAGGAGTTAAGAGCGAGGAAAAAAAGTCGTGCACCAGATGATTTTGCGAACGAAGCTCATTTGGTGCCCCAAATGGCTATCAGGGCAGGCAAGGCTGCCTGGAGCCCATTTTTTGTCCGCGAACTTTCCAGCGGGCGAAAATGCAAAAACAGACCCAGGAGTTAAGAACGATGAAAAAAGTCGTGTCCCAAACGGTTTTACGAACGGAGCTCATTTAGTACCTCAAATGGCTATCAGGCCCAACAGGGCTGCCCCAGGGCCTAATCTTTGTGCGCAAACTTTCCGGCAGGCAAAAACAGACCCAGGTGTTTAGATCGATGAAAAAAGCCGTACGCTAAACGGTTTTGTGAACAGAGCTCATTTAGTGCCCCAAATGGTTTATCGGGTCTGGCGTGGCTGCCTTGGGGTCTAATTTTTGTTGTGCAAACTTTCCGGCGGGCGAAAACACGAAAATGGATACATGGGTTAAGATCGATGAAAAAAAGTCATGCGCCAAATAGTTTTGTGAACGGAGCTCATTTGTTGCCCCAAATGGCTATCAGGCCCGACGAGGCTGCCCTGGGGCCCAATTTTTGTGCGTAAAGTTTCATCGGGCGAAAACGCGAAAACGGACCCTGGGGTTTAAACTGATGAAAAAAAGCGATGTGTTAGACGGTTTTGCGAACGGAGCTCATTTGGTGCCCCAAATGGCTACTTGGATGGAGTTGTGACTATAGCAGTTACCAACCCTTTTGCTGACACTTTCTTCCTAACTAACCTGTTTAAATTTGCTCAAACCCTGAATATGTACATTTCATCAATATACTGAACAAATTAACTCATAACTTAACACAATTACATTACAGGTTTTCATAGCATTGTTCATACATGTATATTACAACTCTTTGACTTTTTACATCTTTGACCATTTCCATTATTTCCTAGCTTTCGAATATGAACGTATTCATATTCTTGATATTTAAATCACATTTAAACATTAAAGTTGTATCTCTAAACTGAAAAATCGACCACTATATCAGTTTCTCTCTCTTCACCTAATTCGAACAATTTGTATTATTCTATCATACTGTTTTAAGTTTATTCCATATGAGCTAGTAGGGGAACCTAATGGACCTATAGATTATGGGCTCTAACGATCCGAGATTAGCTGGCTAAACTCTTTAGATGGAGCTAATCAACATTCGTTAACTCACGGGTCATTCCACTATAGTCACGTAGTTGCACTCCCCTCACTATAAATATATTTGTATCCATATGATATAACCATGATTAGTAAGCTAATTCTTCACAGGTTTCGTAATCTCGGCAGGGTCATAAAAACCGTTTTACCCCTGAGATTACATCTTATTCCTTAAGTTCCACTGATCCTCTAATGAACAATTAGTTTAAGGTCCAACCTATAAAACGAATCCCTCTTGGGCCAAGGAGAGGGTGGAGCCCCTTGTTCAAGACCTGGATTCAGTACAAATGCAACAACCTATCTACTATCCCTTTAACGGGTAGGAGTGAATTTCGTCTTGCACCCTATGTTCCCCACTATCCACCTGATCTTACCCCTGAAATGGGAGGCTTATTGGGCCAGCGATAATGAGCTGCCCTCACCTATGCTGATCTAAGGATAATTCCGAGTGAACAGGAGTTCATAGTTAGCTCAGGATTAAGATTAAGTTACCTAGGTCATCAATTAACGAAACAGTCAATTTTATACATTAAACGGAATTTAGAACGTAAAAAGTGACTATTTCATGGTTCAGTCTCATGTAAACTCTTTACATAGGATGCCCCCATTTTCATGTCTCCACATGAACGGTTTAGGATCACATCGTTTGTACTAACTACAAAATGGGCCGCATCCATAGTGTCCCCAGAATAAGGCNCATAGTGTCCCCAGAATAAGGCACCCAATCTTATTCATATACTATAGACCATTTTGGCTATATATTTTAACTTGATCCACATTTATGTCACTACATAAAGTTCAAACTTAAACTTAATAGCCTCGGATCCTTAGTTTATTGGATTCATGAATATAGAACTTAAATTTACTAAATATTTTCAATAATAACTCTATTGAACAAGCATATGATATTACAAACTACGAGTTTTAGGACATAAAATCCAATAGTTTTTTCATTCAATAAAATGTTATTGATATTGCCTTCTGTTATAAAAGTCAAATAAATAAATCCATGACTACAATATGAATACTTTAACTTTATATGGAGACATAAAAGTGGATCAAGTTTTAGTATATAGCCAAAATAGTCTATAAGTATATGGATGGGATTGGGAACCTCATCCTGGTAACACTATTGGATGCGACCCACTTTGTATACTGATACAAATGATGTGATCACAAAATCATTCATATGGAAACATGCGAGTTGGGGCATTCTATGCAAAAGATGTTTGCATAAGATCGAACCTAGAAATAATCACTTTTCTTTATAACGACCTTTTAATGTTAAAACTGACTATTTCAAATTTGATGACCTAGGGTAACTCAATCTTAATCCCGAGTTAACTGTGAACTCCTATTCATTCGGGATTATCCTTTGTTCTGCATAGGTGAGAGTAGTCCAACAGCACTGCTCAATAAGCCTCCCATTTTGGGGATAAGATTGGATAGATAGTTGGGGACAGAGTCCTGCAAGATGGAACTCACTTCTACCCGATTTAGGGATAGCAGATAGGTTATTCTCTTAAATACTGATTCTTAGTCTTGAACAATGGGGGTCCACCCTCTCATGATTGAGAGGGACTTGGTTTATTAGTTGGACTGTAAACCAATTGTTCAATAGGGGTTCAGTGGGAGTTTAAGGAGCAAGATGTATTTACAGGGGTAAAACAGTAATTTTGACCTAGCTATAAATACGAACAACTTGTGAAGGATCGATTTATTATTTATGGTTAAAGTGAACAGAAATATATCTACGGTGAGAAGAGTGCAAGTAACGAGCTATAGTGGTATGTCTCAATAGTCAACGAATATTGATTGATTCGATCTAAAGAGTTGAGCCAATTAATCTCAAATCGTTGGAGCTCATGATCTGTAGGTCCATAAGTTTCCTCTACTAGCTCGTAAAATTATATCTTGAATTAGTAAATTGACTAGATTTGAAATGTTCACATTCAAAATTAGGGTTTTGAATTTGAAGTGTTCAAATTCAATTTAGGGTTTGATTGATTGTATTTGATATAATTAAAACATTTAATTTTTTTGAAATTGAACGAAATCGGAGAGGTTAAAATATTTAAATATTGAATTGCATGAATAGGATTCATGCTTAAAATAGGTGTTTTATTAATTGAATATTTGATATTAAATTAATATTTAATTAATTAAATTTTTTTAATTAAATTAATAAATCATTTTGAAATTTTGAAGTTCAATTTCAGAATTGATTTTTTTGGTTTTATTTAAATTTAGTTTTAATTATAAAATTAAATAAATAAAAACCAACATTAAAATGGTTTTAATTTGAGT
This sequence comes from Benincasa hispida, assembly GCF_009727055.1. NCBI lineage: Eukaryota > Viridiplantae > Streptophyta > Magnoliopsida > Cucurbitales > Cucurbitaceae > Benincasa > Benincasa hispida. The sequence goes on from NC_052349.1 coordinate 66,846,244, forward strand.
GGAAATGTCCAACTCTTTTGGTGTTTGAAGTGGAATTATCTACAAATCAACACCTAATGCACTCCATTAGTGTTGATTGAAGTGTTAATCAGATGTTTAAAGGAGTGTTTGCATGAATTATGTACATAAATACTCTGAATTTCAGAGTTTGAAAGATGATGCATGTTGGTTTTTTCTTAAATTCAGTATTCTCTCCAAACCCTCTTCCTTCTCAATTCCTTTGACCTCAACTCAATATTTCCACCACACAATCTGAGTTAGAGGATAGTAGAGAAATTCCTTGTGGTGGTCTACTATGATTTTGAAGGTCAATTTCGTGAAGAGGAACAAGAATTTAAAGAGTTTCATCAATGGTAATATATTCTAGAAACCCTCTTTTGAATTATATCTTCATGCATGCTTTTAAATTCAAATTATGTGTAATTAGAGTGCTTATTGATTCTGATTGCTTCCGCATTTTGTATGATTACTCTATCACAAACTCAGTTTAGGGTTTGGTTTATTATATTTGATATAATTGATGTTTAATAGTCGAATTAAATATCACGTTTTTGGAGAGTTAACAATATTTAAATACGATTTAAATATTTAAATGAGGTGTTATATTAATTTAATATTTGATATTAAATTAATTAATTAAATTGGTTTAATTTATCATCCAAATTATTTTATCATATTTTAACTTTATGAAATTCAAAATTATGAAATTAGATTATTAAATTTTGAATTTATGAAACTCAAAATCAAAATCAGTTTATTTAATTTTTTATTTTGAAAAAATTATATTTATAATTTTAATTATTCTTTTTTCAATAATCAAATTTGGATTTCATGGAAGTGGAAAAATCCCACATTTTTCCACTATCAAGTATCAAATCCACCTCATGCCACTAAATTAAATGGAATATGAAGTGCCATTTTCATGGTTAATCTGATCTGCATGATTAACATTTATAAATTGATGTTTTGAACTCAATTTGATGTTCATGCAACTTGAATTTCTGAAGAAAAAAACCAATTTTCCCTCTTCTGTCCAACTCCCAAAACCATATCAAATTCCTCTCAAATTGAGTTCCATCACTCAATCTAAGACCTGAGATTAGTAGAGAGGACTCTTGTAGTGCTCTACTGTGTAGATTGAAGAAGAAACTTGTGGTCAATTCAAGCAATTCGGAGGAAACATCAAAGGTATTCATCAGAAACCCCAATATATTGAAAACCATGAACATGCATGTTTTTTGGCTAAATTGATGTAGTTAAAGTGCTTAGATCCTTAATTGCTTCCACATGTTGAATGTCAACTCTATCACCAAGGTTGCCCTCAAAGCCTCAAAACGATCAGCATCGAGAGCCTTAATAAAAATGTCAGCAATTTGATTTTTTGTGTTAACGTGCTCTAACACAATCTTTTTACTTTCTACAAGATCACGAATAAAATGATGTCTGATATCTATATGCTTAGTATAACTATGTTGAACTGGATTCTTGGATACGTTAATTGTACTCATATTGTCACAGAAAAGAGTCATGGCATCTTGCGAGACATCATAGTCCATCAACATCTGCTTCATCCAAATTAATTGGGTATAACTACTCCCTGCTGTAATATATTCTACTTCAGTCGTAGATAGGAAAACACAATTTTGTTTCTTATTGAACCACGAAATCAAGTTGTTTCCTAAGAATAAGCAACCTTCAGATGTACTCTTTTTATCCTCGAAGCTACCAGCCCAATCAGCATCACAGTAGCCAACTAGAGCGCTACTGGTATCAAAAGTATACAATAAGCCATAATCGCTAGTCTCATTTATGTATTTGATTATTCTCTTTGCACTAAGTAAATGGCTATTTTAGGATAGGATTGATATCTAGCACATACCCCAACAACAAAGACAGTATTAGTTCTGCTGGCAGTCAAATAAAGCAAACTCCCAATGATGCTCCTATAGAGACTCTCATCAACATTAGTTCCACAAGAGTCTTTTGATATTTTTACATGAGTTGGAGCAGGAGTTCTTTTAGTACGAACACTTTCAAGGCCAAATTTCTTCACTAAATTATTGGCATATTTTCTTTGCGAGATAAAGATTTCCTCATTAAGTTGCTTGATTTGAAATCTCGAAAAATAGGATAGTTCTCCTACCATGCTCATTTCAAATTCATCATGCATCTGTTTCACAAAGAGCTCAACCATCTCTTGATACGTTCCTCCGAAAACAATGTCATCAACATAAATTTGAACAGTCACAAATTTTTCACCAGAGCTCTTTACAAAGAGTATTTGATCAACTCCCCCTCGTCTATACCCATTGTTGACAAGAAAATGGGTTAGACGCGCGTATCATGCTCTAGAAGCCTGTTTGAAGCCATAAAGGACCTTGTGAGTTTATACACATGCTCGAGGTGAGAATGATCCAAAAATCCTTTGGGCTGAGCAACATATACTTCCTCATTTAGAATTCCGTTTAAAAAGATATTTTTCACATCCATCTGATGTAATTTAAATTTCAAAAGACAAGCAATATTGAGTAAGAGTATGATGGCTTCTAATCTTGCAATAAGAGCGAAGGTTTCATCAAAATCCACACCTTCAACTTGTGTGCATCCTTGAGCCACTAATCTTGCTTTAATTCTGGTCACGTTTCCATTCTCATCAGTCTTGTTTTTAAAAATCTACTTTTTGTCAATAATTCACATATCCAGGTTGGAGACAAGAGTCCAAACATCATTCCTCAGGAATTGGTCGAGCTCCTCTTACATGGCATTTATCCAACATTCATCTGCAAGAGCTTCTTTAACATTCTTTAGTTCAATAGGGGAAATGAAGCAAATTTTATTGATTATGTCAAGATAGTTAGTTTTATCCTTTCTTCTGGTTGTCGCTCCTTCTTCCAGGTCCGTAACAATATTACTAGAAGGATGATTTTTATGAACCCTGCTGGAAGGTTGTTTATTACTAGCTTCTACCTATTCTGAGATATTCTAGTTAAGCTCCACTTGATTTTCTGAATTCACATCTGAAGGCATGTCAGGCAAGATGTTAGGCACATTAGTATTAACGACTGAAGTGATATTGAGATCTTCTTCAATAGGAGGAGAACCAGCGAAAGCATCATTGTCATCAATTATAACATTGATAGACTTCATTACAGTATGAGTTTGTTTGTTGTAGACATGGGAAGCTCGACTATATGTGGAATATCCAAGAAATATCCCTTTATCAGACTTGGAATCCCATTTTCTTCTATTCTCTCTATCAACAAGAATGTAACAAACACTTCCAAAGACATGAAAATATTTCACATTAGGTTTTCTATCTCTCCATTTCATAAATAGTGCTTGAAGTTCTTGATCGTAAGACCACTCTATTATGTATATGACAAGTCGTGTTTAAAGCTTCCATCTAGAAGTGAAATGGTAGATGTTTTGCATGTATCATCGCACAAGCCATCTTTTAAAAGTGTTCTGACTTTCCTTTCCACAATCTCATTCTGTTGTAGTGTAATAGGAGCTGAAAATTCATGGTGAATCCCAGCAAACTAACATAACTCAATAAATTGAGAGTTCTCAAACTCCCTACCATGATCACTTCGAATATGTATCACATTCAGATCTTTCTCATGTTGTTGTTGAAGACAGAAAGCACGAAAAACATAAAAAATGTCTAATTTTTCACGAAGAACATGCACCCAGGTGTATCTAAAGAAGTCATCAACAACAACTAGAACATATTGTTTGCCTCCCAGACACTCAAATTGCATGGGTCCTATCAAATCCATATGATGAAGTTCCAGAATACGGGAAGAGCTTAAGTGGCCTGATTGTTTATGAGAGGCATGAGTTTGTTTACCAGATAGGCAATCTCCACAAATAATTCCAGAAGACGATAAAGAAGGGAGACTGGTTATAACATTAGTTGCAAGAGCCTTTTGAATAGTTTTCATGCTTATATGCCCAAGACATTTATGCCTTAGGCTCACTTCATCTTGTCTAGAGAGATGACAAACCTGCAAAGAATGATCAGGACTCCACACATAACAATTATCAAAAGAACGTAAACCTGTCATAATAAGAATTTTGACATCGTCTATGACAACACATTTGTCTTTGGTAAAGCTCACATTCAATCCTTGGTCGCATAGCTGACTGATGCTAATAAGATTGGCAGTGAGTCCTTCAACCAACATTACATCTTTTAGTGGAGGAAGACTCGAATATTGAGTTTTCCTTTCCCGATAATTTTTCCACAAGCACTATCACTAAAAGTGACCTTTTTGGAACTGATAGATTTGATGCTGCTAACAAGCACTTTGATATAATCCTCTGAATCACTAATATCATCAACATTACATATTCTTTGCTCTGTCTCTTCAGAAAAGTGGGACGTTTAGCCTGTATATGACTAAATTCACCACACTCTAGACATTTGAAGTTATTTTCCTTATGTGAAAGTAGATTTCCTGACTTGTCAAATTCACTTTTACTATTCTGAGATCTAAATTAATTGGGAGTATAACCATTAGACTTGTTATTATTATAAGAGTCAGACCTCTTGCCAAAACGTTTTAGCACATGGTTAAACTGTTTTAATAGCAAAGCAATCGATTCAGTAAGAGGATCTTTTGATTCTCTATTGTCACTTAACAACTCTTCTTTAACCACGGATTGAGGCAATTCCTTTATTTTTCTTTTCGACTGTCCCATCCAGAGACATTTCAAAAGTGAGTAAGGAACCAAATAATTCTTCTACTCTCAACTTTGTTATATCTTGAGCTTCCTCAATGGTCGTGACTTTCATGTCAAATCTCTTAGGTAGAGATCTAAGTACCTTCCTGACAAGTTTTCCTTCCGAAATCTTCCCTCCGAGAGCAAATTACTCATTTGTAATATCTAGCAAACGTACATTGAATTAAGCAATGAATTCTTCTTCATGCATTCTAAATGCTCAAACGTTGATGTAATTAACTACAACCTGAACATCTTTACTTTAGACATTCCCTCATGAGCAACAAACAATATGTCTTACCTCCTTAGCTAAGATACGAATGTTAATTAATCTGAATATGTTGTGATCTACACCATTGAATATGGCATTCAAGGCACGAGAATTTTCTAAAGAGACTTCATCTTCTTCTCCAGACCATTGATATTCTGACTTCAAAATTTTCTTTCCATCATTAATTTTGATGGTAGGATGACTCCATCCAGATATAACAGCCTTCTAAGTTTTACTATCAATCGACTTCAGAAAGGCAATCATTCGAGCTTTCCAGTAAGAATAGTTTTTTCCATTAAGAACAAGTGGACAAGTAGTAGAACCTCCTTCCTTTATTCCTTCCATGATCGAAAAACCTGAGATAAAGGTGACCCGCTCTGAAACCAATTGAAAAAGCGCTAGGATGACTCACCACTCGATATACGAATATTAAAATGAAAGCACTAACAACAACTGTAACAACAAAAATACCAACAACAAGTAAACAAGTAAAAACACACAACAGTTGGTATCCCAGTTCAGTGATAAATACCTAGGTCTAGAGAGCAAAAAGTCCAGGAAAGATAATCCACTAATATTAAAGAGTTAAGGAATTTACAACATAGTACTTATTTGTAATACACAAACTACTACAGTGACTCACGTAGAGCTTAGCTCACACTGCACCTAGGCTCCCTCTAGATGTGAGACTCCCTCTCAACTAAACTTAGGCTCCCCCTAAGTATGTTAATATTAGTATCTGACACTTCTGTACCCGACAGTATGTGAGACTCCTCTCAACTTTATTATCTTCCTCTTGGATTAGTGAACTCCCTTCACTGACAATTCTTAAGTCTCTCTAAGACAGAAAACTCCTTCTCTGAAGCTAAGGTCTTAGGCTCCTTCTAAGATTGAGAATCTCTTCTCTTGCAGCAATGGCTTAGGCTCCCCCTAAGACCTTGAAACTCTTCAACGTGTTGCATTCAATGGATGAAGAACATGCACAGTGGAATAGTGAGCAAACAAGCAAGAACACGATATAGAATAGTTCAACTGGAATACAAAAAAACGTCTTGCTCAATTACACAAATGCGACAACCCTAAATGATTTGCAACACACCTTAAATAAACAAATCCAATAAAGGAAATAAGTCCTCATTTGGAATAAAAAGTCACGCTTTAAAAAAGAACATATCCGACTAAATACCACAGCCGGATATTTCCAGATATGAAAAATATTCAACAGGAAAATACTCTAATATCACAATTGGATGTTAATACTTTATTTGAAACATCTGCAGAACCACTGTCTTAGAGAAAATTATAAAGCCAACAAATCAAATCTCCAACAACTTTCTTTTAAATTATGTGGAATATGAAGATAAAGAAGAAATTGTACACTTTTTAAGATGGTGATGGATCACAATTTCACTAGTTCAAATGTAAAATAGATTTTTTCCAAAACTGGTGATGTTTTTTTTAATAGACAACTCCTTTTAAAATTGAAGATAGTTAATTTAAACAAAATTTTTATTAGAGGTGTTTTCAAATATAGAAAAATGAACTAAAATATTTATAAATAATAGTAAAATATCACAGTCTATCTATGATAGACTGCAATAGACAGCGATAGACTACTATTATTTGTAAATATTTTTAGCAGTTTTATCATTTAAAATAATTTTCTTTAATATTATTTATTATTATTATTTCTTATATTCCACTACTATCCCTATCCCCTACTAAACAATAATATTCAAAACTAGGTGATTAAAAATTAAACATAAAGGAAAAGAAAAGAATCCTATGGAAATTGGGATTTAATTTGTAGTACAATATACAAACATTTTTCCCATGACGACAAATAAGAACATTAAAGTGGCCATACTCACACGTTAGGCATTTTGATTTTTGACCAAGAAAATGTCTTTTCTTTTTGTCTGTCCCAATTATTTCTGTCTATTTTTCAAAAGATCAAAATGGTCAAAATTGGATGGAAATTATGTTGATGTGTCTTTGTATCATTTTAATGCTCTCTCTTCTTTACCCAAATTGCCATTCTCTTCTTCATTCTTACTGTTGGGAAGTTGATAATATTGTCTTCCTCAGCCACCCACCTAATTAATCAAATTTACAAGAAGATTAGTATATATAGTCATTATATTGGACAAAGATTATTTAATTAAACTATATAATGTTTATATTCCTATTGTCACAAAAAAAAAAAGAATTTTATGTTCTTTTTGTGTTAAAAGATGATTTAATTAAACTATATAATGTTTATACTCCTATTGTCACCCAAAAAAAAAAAGAAAAAGAAAAAAAAAGAAATTTATGTTCTTTTTGTGTTATGATTTGCTCAAGAACTTTATATTTATGTTTTAAATCCAAGGCTTCAAGATTAGGATTAGATAGAGTACATGTGTTATAGAATAACTCATAAAGTGTCTTTTTCTTTATATTTCAAGGAAATTGGTAATGTGATTACTCGGTTACAATAATGTTTAGAAACAATCCTTTTCTCCAAATCTTATATAGATTTTGAACCAATGTGGGTATAGTTTAAGTGTTAATGCATATATCATCAATAATCTCTATTACTTTAATAAGAATTTTTTTTGGTTTTTAAATAAAAATCCTAAAAAGAATGCCAGATAAAGTTTTAAAAATTGAAAACGAAGTCTTCTTTTAAAAAACCCACAAAAAAAAAAATATTGTTTTTTAGGTCCCGTTTAGTAATCATTTTGTTTTTTATTTTTTATTTTTGAAAATTAAACCTATTTTCTCCCAATTTCTTACATTGATTTGCATCTTTCTTGAGAACAATTGTTGAATTCTTAGTCAAATTTTAAAAACAAAAACAGGTTTTTTAAAAGATATTTGTTTTTACTATTTTACATTCATCAACTTTTTTATTCTTGATACAGTGTTTACTATTTCTTACTCAAACTAAAATAGTTTACACCTCAAATATATATTATTATAACTTGTTTTTGAAATAGTGTTGACTATAATTAATTGGGTTTTGAAATAGTATTTACTGTAGAGGTAGTGTTAACAAATTTCATTTTTTTCAATAGTATATAAATATAACAATTTTAATATTTTGTTGGAGAAAACCCTAATTTTACATTTTGCATAACCCAGCAAGATTCCTCTCAAAGAGAGTGAAACCCTAATTATATGTTGGAAAGTTACACACATCACAACCAAATTGTTCTCAAAAGAGACCAAGTTCCTCTCACATTATAAAAATTCATTTTTCTAATAAAAAAAAATAAATGCTTTACTCCATATACTTAATTTTGGTTCATTTTGGTCTTTATGTTTCCAAAATATTCGACTTTGGTTCATTTTGATTCATGTTCTTCAATTCTGGTTCATTTGGGTCATTGAAAGTGACCATTTTGGTTTCTTTACTTTTATTTTTATTTCATTTTTAAGTGGACCAAATAGTCACTTTTTGAAAGTTCGAGGACCAAAATCAACCTAAAGTTAAAAGTACAATTATGAAAATGAACCAAAATTGAAAGTATAGAAACTAAAATGAATCTTTTAAAAATAAAAAGACTAAAATAAATTAAAACAAAAAAATATTAGAACCAATTTAAACTAAACAGACCAAAAAAACTATATTTTCCAAGGATTGACTCTCTTTCATGGAAGAAGAGGAGCCATCTCCATTGCACGTGTGTGTGTGTAAGAGACAGCAAAAAAATAAAAAATAAAAATAAAAATAAGGGCAGCAACGATGAGACAGAGAACAGAAGGATTCACCAAAGATTCAATTGCTACTTTTTGGATTTTCCCCAATCAATCATCCAAATTTGGTCTATTCAACTTCAAAACTTTCCTTCTTTATATATATATATATATATAACCTTCAATTTCTTCTTTTTCTTTTTTTTTTTATTATTATTATTTTACATTTTTCTACTCCAAAATTCCCTTTGGATTTTTTCTTTCAATTTAGCAATTACTCAATGCTAACCCATAATCATTTCCCCCTAAAAAAACCCATTAAGTTTTTTTGTATCTTTCTCTCATAAATGATTATCATTTTAGCTAATTGGCACATTAATTAGAGACATTATGTTGATTACTCCTTACCCCACTTTGGAAAGTTTGCTGAAAACCACTCATGATTTTGCTTTAAACCCTGATTTTTAGTGAATAGACATGAGTTGATTTGAAAGCATGCATGAATGGATATAATTTGTATGGCAAAAAAAGTTGTTTCATTGTTTCATCTTAGCTTTCTAACTTTTTTTTTTTTTTTTTTTAACCAATCACTAAATGAGGTGATGACGTAGATAGATATACCGATATTTCTTAATTAAGTTGACACATATTTAACACCATCATCATATCTCAAACCTAAAAATGAAAGTTAAGTTATCTTCTTAGCTTTCAATTTATATTAATCTTAAAAGAGATACGATTCGAATCAAAATCCGAACAACGACTCCGATAGATTTAAAAGAAAATGCATATGAATATTTATATTTTACCTGAACTCAGTAACGAAGTGATGTAAGAAAATGGAAGCTTCTAATCTGGCTAATTCAAGTCCAGGGCACAATCTTTGTCCTCCACCAAAAGGAGTGAAATTGAAGTTATTTGAGTCTTTATCCTTTAAAAAAAGAAATCAAAATTTAATATTTCCATACATTAATTAACCATTAAAAATTATACCCAAATAATTAGGGCAATTAATGAGTACTTACTTGCCATCTCCATGGATTGAAATGGTAAGGGCTTTCAAAGTGGTTTTCATCAACATGAACTGACCTAATATATGCAAGAACACACCATCCTTTAGGTATTAAATATCCTTTTATCTCAACGTCTTTCATCGTCTTTCTCATCACTCCTGTTATTATGTTTCCTATCCTTAATGTCTCTGTTATGACCTAAATATATCACGACAATTATAAGAAAATATAATATATTACAATAATTTAATTAAATATTTTTATTATATTATAAATGATATTGGAAAATTGAGTAGGTGTCTTACATTTTGTGTAAATGGCAAAGACAAGTAATCACTCCACTTTAATGTCTCTCCAAGCTGAGTTTTCAGTCTTTTCAATTCCATGTTTTCTTCCTGTCCATTAAAAATTATAAATTTAGAACAGAAAAAAATATTCAAAGATAATATAATAATGCTGAATAGAATATATTTTTGATTCATTGGGTTGTGACTGTTGAAATATATCCTTATTAAGACAAAAGAAAATCATTATTTTGTTGTACAGATTCTACATTCATGAATGTAATATCTGTCTTTCATGATTATCTTTTAATTATTTTCCTTTTTTTTTTTTTTTGTTTATAAAAGAAATCTTTTGTGAAAACAAGAGTATATATTTTGAAAAAGAGAGAAAAATAAATAAAGAGGTATTATTGGAGAGTGGAGAGTGGAGAGTGGAGAGAGAGTTATTTTTATATTATTGATGTGGTTGTCACCCAAATGACAGAAACAATCGCTATCAAATGAAACACACATTATAAGGGACAACCACACTCAATAAGTAAATAAAATAAAACCAAAATTATTAATTTAAAACCAAATTCGCAACCCTTCGATTAAATAAATGGATGATTATAAATATATAAATAAGAATAATTATTTCTATTCCTATATAAGTCCTTTTAGATAAAACAAAAAACAAAATCATGGTGTATGTTTAAAATAGACAATATCATATTATTGTAGAGATGCTTTAAACGTCATTGTCGCTAACAGATTTCTATTTTATAAAATACAAAAAATAAAAGTCTCAATTTGAGGATAGATCTTCTATAGGTTAAGACACAAATTACCATCTCAAATATCAACCAAAAAAAAAAGTAGATTTACATTTCATTTTGGTCTTTTTTTTATTACAATATAAGAACGGAGAATCAAACCTTTGACCTCGAATTTGATAGTATGATGCCCTTTGTCTCGTTATTTTTGTCTTTTCCCTTATTTTGTTACGACACGATTTATTAAGTATATGCATATAAGCATGTTAATATGAATATTATTCCAAGTCATATAGTTAAAAGAAAAGGCATTGACCACAAGTGGATATGTATATATTAGATGGAAATTAACTAACATGTCACAAACCACAAAAGTGATTTTGTCTTTTCAAAGTTCAGCAACTAATAGAAATTTTGAATGTTTGAAGATATTGAAATGGAACCAACTTAAAAGTTTAAAGCGATATTTAAATATCTACAACATATTTAAACAAAAAGAATAATATAGAGAAAGAGTGTTCATTCTAAAACTATTCGAAAGGTTTGAATCTTTACCCTAAATTTGTACATTAAAAAAAACGATAGACTAAAACACGAGAGTATGATGCACGTACCACTAATTGATGGAGGGCAGATGGGGAATCTGAAAGGTATTTAATGGCCAAAGTGATAAGAATTGGGACAGAATCTTGGCCTGGAATCATCATATCAATCATGTTATCTGCTATTAGTTCATCTGTGACTTGTTGGCTTCCATCATTCACCAAAACATCCACAACATCATTAATTGGGATTGCATTACTCAATTTCTCACCCTTCTTCTTTCTTCTACCTTCTATTATTTCTTGCACTAACTTAACCATTTTCCTTTTGGCCTGAAGATTTTGACATAAAAACATAAACAATACAATTTTGCTTGATTTTCCATTTTTTTTAATTTTCAAGAGAAAAATACCTTTTTCTTCCTTTGGATTTTGAGTCTAGTATCTATTTAGTCTCTGGATTTCAAAATCTAACATTTTTAGTCATTCCTTAAGTAACCAAATGTAGTATCTGGATTTCAAAATCTAACATTTTTAGTCATTCCTTAAGTAACCAAATGTTATAATTTTACCCTTGAGGTTTGAGTTTTCTTTCGATTTTGTCTCTATGTTTCAAGACTTGTACTTTTGATCTCAATTTTTCATTAAAGACTCGTATCAATTAATTAATTTAAAAGAATTATAAAGTTTCACCATTGTTTCGTCCCTATTAAGATGAATTTAAAATTCTCACTTCATGATTATTTTAAATTAATTAATAAATATTCACGCCAAAGATTGAAAGGGAATATTTAGTCTGAAAAAACGATATTAAAAGGATAAATCTTGAAATTTAGGGATTAACTAAAACAAAACTCAAACCTCAAAGGTTAAATGGACTAAATTGAAATCAAACTTACTAAAAGTATAACATTTTGAAACTTAGAAACCAAATGAAAACTAAGACCCACAATCTAGGGACCGAAAAACAATATTTTTCAATAATCTCAATTATATATGAGAACACAAATTTTTATAAGGAAAAAAAAAAACTTGCCTGTAATGATCTGTAAAGTCTGCTTCCTGGGATGTTTATTGGGAAAGCCATAATCCCAGCAATGAATTGATTAAACTGTTTCTTGAGAAATTCCATTTCGTCACCAGCCTCCAAACTGATCAGTGTCTTTACTAGTACTTCAAAGGCAATCTGAAGAAATTAATCAAATATAAATTTTATTTTTTTATTTTTTTTTGTCTCTCAGTTGAGAAAAATGAGAAAAAAAAAATTACTTATGATTATGAATGTGTGAGTTTCTTGGACAATATGATTCCTAGCAAAATTATGACCAACCCATGTTTCAAATGAGAGCAATTTCTACCATAAAATATTTAATCATCTTTTTAACATATTCTTAATATACTTCACTCCACTCTAATATTATTGGGCGAACTTAAAATTTAAGTTGATAGATTACGAGAAATTTAATCAAAACAAGTAAGAGAAAAAGAGGAGGTACATTTTTGGCTTCATCTTGAATGTAGATAGGATTGTGTTGACAAGTATTAGTCCAAGTAGGGATGGATTTTTTAAGATATTTCTGCATGTCTATGGTTACTTGAGCTTTGAGATGAGATGACTTGAAAAATGCTCCAATAAGGCCATGAATTCTTCTATGTAAAGAGCCATTGATAAGCAATATAGAAGATTTTCCCATCAACTCTGTCACAGATTTTGGATAAGATGGCACAAAAAACTTTGCATCACTTTGTAGAATAAACCTATTCACTTCTGCATCAGTTGAAACTATTGTTGGACTTCCAAATATATGTGATTTGAAAACCTTTCCATACCTATAAAAAAAAATCCCATTATTTCATGTTCTTAAAAACGAGATATGTCCGCAACCAAAAGGTTTCATCAGAGACGAAACGAAGAAGGAACGACAAAGAAAAATAAATAAAGATAAACTTTTACGACGGTTATCTCTATGAAAATTTCTAGCTATAACCCTGAAACTCACCGTCGGCGACGTGTGTCCATGAAGGTGTCGGGACGTTGAGAGTAAGCGGAAGAGATGAAGTGGAGGGTTTCGCCGACGAAGGGGAGACCGAGGGAGCCGGAAGGAAGTGAAGGATTGTTGGAGGAGATGAAAGAGTTTGAAGATGATGATGATGATGATGATGGTGTGGTGGGGATATTGATGAAGCTTTTGAGGATTATGATTGTGGAAGACATAAAAGCTGCAGCTGTGATGAGCTGCACAAATATCCACAAAGAATCCATTTTTTTGATGAATCTGATCTTTGTGTGTGTATAGATTTGTTTTGAGATTTTGCAATGGTACTACTCAACCCTTTTGAGATCTCTCTTTTTTTTCCTCTTCTCTCTCTATCCTCTCTCACCTTTTATATATAAATATGAGGGCTCATATGATGATCACCACTCTTCAAATTTTGAAGGTTTTTTTTTTCTTTTTTGAGTTATTGCAATAATATGAATTTGCATGGTTTTTAGGTCCACAGAGACTTTACCCTCCCTTTTACGGGGTAAAATTGACAGTCACATTGTGACGATCTCTCCAAATAATTGAGAGAGTTTTTCTCTTTTTTTTCTTTTTTTTTTTTTTTTTCAAGGAAGAGGTTTTATTATGTAGAAGGTGTAGGTTGAATTTTCCGTAATTAAATAGTAGAGAAGAGGGATAGGGTAATGCTACCTAAGGGATTTATTGTAAAGAATACATTTTAGGAAAAAATAACAACTCTCCTTTAATAATATTTTTTTAGAAAAAAACTTAGGTGCAACCTTATTGTGAGTTCAACACTTACTGTACTTAATGAAAGAGGCTGTCATGTGTCAAATTTTTTTAAAAGTAAAAATATTTATTTTATTTTATTACGTAAAGATAAGAGCATTAAATTAGATACAATGTAAGTTGTATCTAATCGTTGTCCTTCTTTTAATTGTATTTTTATTTTTTTAAAACAAAATTATAAAAGGAAACTTTTTTTTTCACAATTTTATGAAACTTTACCACGATAGCACATTCTTCCTTGTGTTTCAAAAAGTTAAAGGCAAACTAAATTACTTAATATTTTGAAGAAATTATAGGGTTATTAGAAGCAAAAATATATATAATTAGAAAAACACATAGATTTAAGTTTTTTTATATTAAATTGTTTAAATATAAATTAAGGTTAAATTACATGTTTTGCGCTAAAGTTTATTTCAAGTTTTTGTCAAATTAAGAACTTTAAAAAATATTTTTTAATATAAATCTCTAAATTTTCAATTTTGAATGAATTCAATAAGTCTTTATAATTTTGATTTTGATATCTAGAAAATAAGTTCTTACACTTTTATATCTAATAGATGTGTTGGTTTTGTAAAATATTGAATATGCCAATGGCCTCATTAGGACAAAAAAATTAAAAAATTATGAACCTATTAGATACAACTTTCTAAATTGTTCAATAGCCTATTTGACAAAATATGAAAGTTGAGGGGACTAAGATTTTTAATATAACTTATATAATAGTCAAAGTGACCTTAGCTCAACGATCATAACTTTCCTTTTCAAAGATCGAAACTTCAATCCTCCATTCCCATCATTATTCTACTCGATATATATATAAACTAACATAAGGGACATATATAAATTTATCACTCTTTTTTCCTCCTTTTACACAATTGAACAATTTTGAAGATTGAAAGAACAAATCTTGATAATTAAAGTTGAATAAATCTTTTATAAAAAAGAAATGTTTTATATATTTATAACTAGTATATAGTAAGGAAGTAAAATTACTTATTTAAAAAAGAGTGAAATGAAAAGAAAGAAATTATAATGGAGAGACAAAAGACCAAAAGTTTATTTAATTTCAAAGTTTGAATGATGTAGCTCTAGAATATTGGCTCAATAACATGTTTAATGGATGACAAATTTTCTTTATATATTATTATTAATATTATTATTATTATACATATAACACTGCTCAATTCAAAGATATAGACCTACTTATTACACCCTCCATCTCAAAACATTGATCTTTTAATAGAAAGTGAGTTTTCCAAAGTAAAACTTGGATTATCCCTCCATTAATCTTTGACCATTTGACTTTGAAATTTTTATCATTTCTATAATTACCATCCAATGGAGTAACTTCTAGAGGATACTAAGTTTGATATTTTATTTAATTATTCCTATATTATAAGTTTATAGCTATCATTTATCAATCAAGGAATCGATATTAAATTAAATTTGTAAAACGTTATTCTTTTGTTGATGAACAAGGTGAAGCACAAATCAAAGGCTATAGTGATTACTTCTTACACAATAATCTTAGAGATCTAAGTATAATTTAAGGGAGAAAAAAGTTCCTTTCAAATAAAATTCTTATTATATTGAAATCTTATTAGTTTCGTGAGTACGTCTGAACTAGCTTTTACATACGTCGATTAATCTCACATGACAACTGTCTAGCATCATCCTTTATATAATTTGATTGTTTAAAAAACTCATAAAAGATATAGCCATGAATCATCACGACTTGCTTCTCATGCCTTCCATGTTAGAATAATAAATATAAACTTCCTTTTGATCATCACTCCACATAGAGGATGCATGTGCCACCCTATGTGATGGGAAATTTAAAAAGGGGAATTTTTTTTTTTTAATTTGGAGTATTCATCATTGCCCATAAAATCTTTTTGAATCCAACCCATTTTTCTTGCACATTTTCAAAGATTTCCCTTTGACCCTTTCCTTAACTTATGTTCATTTTAATGACCCAACATTCATTCATTGCCAATTTGTTTAATAATTAAGTGTTCCACACTCTCTCTCTTCAAGCCTAGTACCTAACTAATTGATGTGTTAGTTTATTTAACTCACTAAATATAATAGTATATTGTTTTGGCACATATCATCATCATGTCATCAAACTCTTTGGACCTAATCTTTTCTTTTCCCTCTTATTTTCTTTGTTCATTTTCAAAAGTTTATATATATCTTTGAGAACCTCATAGAAAGCTAGAGAAAAGAGTTCTTTATTTGCCCTCAAAAAAGAGACTAGAGCTTTGGGATTATTTTGAATCTTGATTGGGGAACTTTGTATAATCTATACAAATAAAGATATAATTAGACAACTTATATGGAGCCTTAACATTTGACTAGTTGCACTAGTGAAAGTTGACATGCTTTTGGCTTTAAGAACACTTGACTGATCCATTTCCTTCATCCATGGGATTGTTCTGATTTTTTAAAAATAAAAATTAAAAAAAAAATCAAAAAGCTTAAAATTGTTCTTCATAATTTCATGATTTTAAAAGAAAAAAATAACTATACTAGTTAAATT
This sequence comes from Benincasa hispida, assembly GCF_009727055.1. Classification (NCBI taxonomy): domain Eukaryota; kingdom Viridiplantae; phylum Streptophyta; class Magnoliopsida; order Cucurbitales; family Cucurbitaceae; genus Benincasa; species Benincasa hispida. Next base: position 66,862,849 of record NC_052349.1, read on the forward strand.
TAAGCTTTCATTCTTGAACTTTTAAGATTATGTTATTTAGATTCGTACAACTATACTTCAAAAATTTTCTAACAATTTTTTAAATTTTCAAGATTATGCTCTTTTAGTCCCTATAACTTAAAGTATTTCTAATAGATTTTTAAACTTTCAACTTTGCACTTAATTGATATGTCATTAACTACACAAATTTAGCGATAGTGGTACATTCGCTATAACTTAAGAACTATAGGGTGGACTAATTTCAGGCTAGTTCAAGCCACTAGTACAAATTTAAGAATGAATGACATTAAAGGGAAATGTTTTTTTTTTTTTTTTTTACCAAGACAGAAGCTCCAATTTGTTGTAGTGAATGTGTTTTATTAGTATTAACATAACAATGGATGCATGCTAGATACAAAATTAAAATTGTATATCCTATCAACCCTTTCTAAGTTATAAAACTTAAATAAATACAACTTTAAAATTTGATAAACCTATAAGAAACTTCTTAAAACGGCCTTTTTTTTTCGAAGAATAAGAACATGATAAACACTACTTTAAAAACACAAAATCGAACTTATAACTTAACCTAAAATATATGACTCAAACTTATAATTTAACCTAAAATATATGCCAAACATAAAAACAAACTGCTGAGGAAATAAATCTTTTGAAAAACCTCCATCTGAATTACACCAACAATACCCTAAAGTTTGACAAATATTGGCCTTTGGTATTGAGGCAATCTTAGCTAAACAAAAGACAAACATATTCTGTTCATACTGTCTGACAATTGAATCTAATACAATCAAAGTAACTCATATATAAGTGATCTGTTGGTTTCTAAATGGTGACTTTGTAAAAGGTTTATCAACATTTCAAGTTCCAATGAGCCTTTAACTTGAAACTAAATCTGCAACAGAAAAACAAAGCAAGGATGTTAAATTAAAGGTACACTTGCACACTAAGTTTCCTCTTAAATATAATTTCTTCTTTGCTTTTGGATCCTGTTCAATGAATATGCTGCTCCTTTTTTCAAGTCAAATCTTTACTTTATTCATCGTATCTCATCATATTTTATAAACATAAGTCTCAATGTATACTTAGCAGAAAACTAAAGCCACGTATAACAGATTCATAATGAGAATTGGTATAATCATAATATTTTTTTTGATAGGTCAATCGTAACACCAAAATCATAAATGTATTAAATTACTTTTAATTATGCTTACTTAGAATTATAAATCTATCACATTTACTATTATCATTATCGTTTGACCCTAAACAATAAATATGACAAATTCATATTTCTCATATTGTAAGAGTACACTAACTATCAGTATCAATAACATAATTTCAAAATATAAATGAATTAATCATCGTTCGTTCTTCAATCAGTTTGTATTTTTATTTTAGATTGTGCAATGGATCCCACATATCAATATAAGTACGAAACACAGGATAAACAACCATAAATGAAATTCATTGAGACTCACTTTTAAGAGTACCATTCATTTATTATTTTTCTCCTGGTATAAATATGATGATTATGAAAGAATGTAAACAAAAACTAAATTCAACAGAGTGAAAATTTTCCAATGCTATGACAGTATGGGAGTGCATCAATTCCATTTTTGTCATAAACAAACCATTAGAAAATGATATGAAACCCGTGACATAGAACAATATATCATCTAATGTCATGTCAATAGTACTAAAAAATTTTCTTTCCTCCCTGACTAATGAGGACTACAAGAGAGTAAGAGGGGAAGAATTTTAAGTGGAAAAAAATTATAAATTTAGTTTATCAAGCTCATGTTTTGTCAACCAACTATAGAGAGTTAGTTCATGCCATCATAACCCCTGCTCTCTTGTCAATCTCTATATTTCTTCACGTTTGTCATAATTTCTCTCTTTCATTGTGGGTTTGAGAGTAAGCATGGATCAATCCATCCTTGTTTAAAATCCAAATTATTATATAAATGCGTGATTATGTTGGTCCAAAGTTACAGCTAATCTAGAGATTAGCTGTTTCCTGAGTTTCGGCAGCTCTTGCCTTTTTCTTAATGATAAAAGATATTATCCCATGTAAGATCCTTGACGATGTCTCGTAGAGAGGTCAGAAATAATTAGAAAATTTACTTTCTAACATACTAGAAAATATCATTGGTACAGTACTGCAGCATATTTGAACAACTTGTCTACTAAATACACATTAACTTGAACATTTTTCTTTTGAGGTAAAAAAATGAAATTCTTTCTTGTACATCAAAATCCCAGAGAACTTTCACCTTCTTCCTGTCATGTGTTAGTAAGAGTGGCAGTAGATGGAGCTGTTCAAAGGGTTAACTTTGTAATTTGAGCATACCTACTTTTTCAATGGCAACACAGTGCATATGTAGCAATATCAAACATGTGATTGCAGGACTAATAATTGACTTGAAAGATCAGGTTTAGAAAATCAACTCCATGATCGTCCTCCACCATATCCCCTTCCACGATCTCGAAATCCCCCATGACCTGATTAACATACAGATTAAATGTTCGATAAACTCAAAAACATTCATTAACAAGCACAGAAGTGTATGTACAGTTCAGCGAGGATGCACCAGAGAGAAATACAAGTAATGGACCAAGCTTCTTGATTACTTTTCCTTTTATACTTGGTAGTTGGTATTGATTTTTAAACGTATTGATAGTAATAGGAACAAGAACGCCATTTCACTAGCATAGAGAAAACTAACCTGAGGGAGGAGGAGGTGCACCACGACCCATTGCTGCCAGTTCAGGACTAACCTTCTGTCCAGCCTCTTCAAGAATCGCTATAAGTTCTTTTGCAAATCTGGCATTAGCAGCGGTAAAGAAAGTGTATGCAGTTCCTTTCGCTCCAGCTCTTCCAGTTCTACCAATTCGGTGAACATAATCCTCAAGAGATCCAGGAAAATCATAATTTATAACGTATTTCACGTCCTTCACGTCTGCAGTCAAATGACATTGTTAGGAAATACTAAAGACAGCAGTAAAGTTCGTCAAAAGATGAAGCTACAAACTTATGAGACACAACACCCAGTTCCTTGAGCAATCCGAATGAATTCTGGTCCATACAAATCTAGTGTTAGTAGCTTTTATCCTTTTAATAATGAGCAAGAATATTATTTTCCATTCATACATATGAAAGAGCAAACTTAACAAAAAATATATACAAAACAAGAAAGAAGATGATGCATCTGGTAGGTTACCTTTTTTTTTTTTTTAATATATGAACACTTAAATCTGAGGATATTTTCAACAGAGAAACTTGCAGAATAACAAATTATATAGGTAAGCGATATTCTACATGTTCTTCCAGGTTATCCATTACCCACATCCTCATATTTTATCTAATTCTTTGTTGGGAATGAATTGCTTATGTGGTTTCACCTTTTGAGGCGATTTACTGGAATAGGTAAATTCTTTTTTTTTTTTTTTTTTTTTCAGTCTCTAACCCTTGCTTTCATCTGGCTTTTTGACCCCGTGCTAATGATATCTTGTCCTGGCATCTGGCTATTGTTTTACACCCTTTTGGGTTATTCTCCCGTGCTAATGAAGGTGTTAAAGGAAGTGTATTAAGCAGCTCTTTGGGAAATCCATACCCATCAACGTCGTCCAGAGGTTTGTTTTGTTTGCCTTCTCATCATAACCGTTTTCTTTCATCCTTTTGAAGTCTCACATAAAACCAACATGGAGTTTCTGTCCAGTCCTCCAAGGGATAGAAGCAAGTTACAGTAGGATTTGGGCGTATTGGCTTTTCAGCAAAATATTTGGTCCTATCAGTAAAGGCACATATTCAGAGTGTTAGGTGGTTCAATACTTCCCTTCGGGTTTTCAACTTCTTCCTTATTTTCAGATATTACTCTGCTTCTGATTGCAGATGATTGAGATCATTATGATACTTTTAGGTTGAGACCCTTATCTTTAGTTCTTATTGTTCCTATTGGAAATTCTGTTGTTCTCAGAATAAATGCACGAGCAGATATCCGGCGACTACTGTAAAAGGTCACACCTTACAATTTTAATATAAAAGACATACCTAAACCACGAGCAGCAACATCGGTAGCCGTCATTATAGGACTCTTGCCAGACCGAAATTCTGAGAGGACCCAATCCCTTTCTGCTTGACTCTTATCACCATGAATTGAAAGTGCAGGCCAACCATCCATGCGAAGCTGTCGGGTAATTTGATCACATCCTTTCTTGGTATCCATAAAGATCAGGATTCGACTCCCATCCATGATATCCTCTAGTAATTTCACCAATCTGGAAAATTAGTCAGTACCATTTACTCTCATCATACCCTGACAGGCTTTTGGGGAATTATGGTCCCCTAAAAAAACAAACGACCACACAAAATACTCACTTGTTATATTTCTGATTTTCAGAGACAATATCAACATGTTGGCGTATGGCATGATTCGCTTTCAGATCTGGAGAACCAATGATGACCTGTGGAAATTAATTTTTTTAAAAAAGAAAAAAGAAGTCAATAACAGCATAAAGAATGCTAAAGACCACCTCCCTACTCTCTCCATAAGAGAGAGAAAACTAATAGATTTATATTTTGGAGAAAGAATCTTCAATTACCATCCACAGCAGTTATCCTGAAAAACAAAACTTTCCTTCATGGTGGAATTCTTTTATGTAATAAAAATGTAAAGATAAATACTGCCATGCTATGGAAAGAGAAGTGAATGAACCTCACTTCTTTCTTAGAGAAGTACAAGGTATATTTTTGCAACATAGACCACATTTATGTCCTTGAAGAGGGTGTATGAGTTAAAGATTTTTTACCTTGTATGGATTGTAAAGAAACTGCCTGGCCAATTGTTCAACTTCTTTAGGCCAGGTAGCACTCCAGTACAACGTTTGTCTATCTGGTCGAATCTGTATTGAAAATAAAATAGCATTTAAGAAAATTTAACAATTTGGCACAACACAATTAAGTGCTATCACCAACTGACCCATAAAAAATGAGCACAAGTAAAGCCACCAAAAACACACATAAATGCCTGGCTCAAAAGCTGGCTATCAACCAGGACTGCACCAGAAGCCAAGAAAATACAATTCAGTTTTAACAAATCTTCTGAACAGTCAGATTGATTTAGAGTCTGCAAATTTATCATACAGAATCTAGTTCCAGGAAATCGTGCAACTTATGTCACCAAGGAACTGAGACGAAAAATGTCACAACTAATAAGTTTTTAATGAATATCAACAGTCAGAATATTTGGTTTGCCCATTTTGAATGAATCTTTTCTTCTCTTAAATAAACTAATTAAAAAAAAAGATTAACAGACGGAATGAACAACATTTACGAGCAAGGAACTTGTACAGCAGTATAAAAGCAAAAAAAAAATGTAAGAGAACAGAGGACAAGAAGAAAACCAACTTGCAAAAGAGCCCAAAACTGTGTTTTTTGAACAAACAAAGTTGTCATTTTTACTTTTTTTCTTTTTTTTTTATTTTTGCAACACCATTTTTACTTGATATTATCTGAAACCTTTACCTTAGATCTATCAAACCTATGAAAATAATTACATACAATATGACAATAATGTGATCAGATTTAGCGTACAAGAACTTAAACCTGTGAAACAATTTTTCGTATTTGAGGGTCAAATCCCATATCTAGCATCCGATCAGCCTCATCCAGCACAAGGTAAGTAACCCTTCGCAAGTTTGTATGATGTGACTCCATCATATCAATCAACCTTCCCGGTGTAGCAATCACAATTTCAACTCCTGGTTTTACAGAAAAAACAGGAGCTAATCTCACTAGGTAGGGTAGTAATTTTTTAAAAAAATAAAAAAAGAGGGGGGATATTCAATTAATCAACCATGAATGTAAGAAGAAAGTGTTCATTGACACCTCAAATTTTGGTTAGGATAAGAGTATGAACATCTTGAACTTAATTCACCATCTACCTTTCTGAAGATCACGCACTTGAGGTCCCTTGGGAACGCCACCGTATATGCATGTGTTCTTAATCTTCGATGATGCACCAAATTTTGTAGCTTCTTGTTGTATTTGAACGGCAAGTTCACGAGTAGGAGCTAGAACTAACACAATCGGACCATCTCCAGGAGCTGAGAAATATTATAAAATGAAAATAAGAAATCAGTTAATTTGAACGTAATGACCACAATTAGACACTTAATAGTTTACACATTATCTCCTTACAAAGAATTGGCTGGGCATTAACATGGACAATTGCAGGCAAAAGGTATGCAAGTGTCTTCCCTGACCCCGTTTCAGCAATACCAATGAGATCTCGACCTTTGAGTGCCATTGGCCATCCTTGCGACTGAATGGGAGTAGGCTCAGTGAAGCCAGCTTTGGCAATTTCTTGCATGACATAATCTGATATGCATAATACGTTAAAAATCTTCGTATGCATTAATTATAAAGAAAATTGAAACTAAACATTAAATAACTCAGGTCATATCAACAATAATGCTCAAACTTCAAAATAGCATCAATCATCTAGAGAATGTGGCAGTAACTGTTGAATTATAACATCAGAAGTCAAATTTTAGTTTGTAAAAATAAGTTCTTTCTTAAGAAAAGTACCAGGAAATCCAACATCGCGGAAAGACTTGACTGGTTTTGGAACATCACGACCTTCTACGGTAATTTCCCTCCTTTGACGATACTCCTCAACCTCTCTCTCTGTCATTGCCGCCACTGATGGAGCCTCAATGTAGAAGTTCTTCTCAAAATGAGGCAATCCATCCAAATCCACCTTTTTTGGGCCCTCAGATGCATAATAATCATTCTTGCTAGAGGAGGATCGAACAGAACTGCTATAGCCTGTAGACCCACCAAAACCTGAATCACTGCAGCAGCCCAAGAGACATATTGAGAGAGAGAGCCACATTATTTAAGGAAAAACAAAATAAAGAATACCAACGTGGTTTATCCTAAGAAGTACAGGGAAGACAATACATCATTTTTCCTAAAAGAATACAACGATACAATCACAAGAAGAAAACATATGAACATTAATTTAAAGATTACTATGATTAATCATATTTTAAGAACTTCACAGATTTGTAAGTTGAAACTTGAAAGGTATACGTGATTATGGTTTTCAGGTTGATTTTGTAAAGAGTTGGCATCTTCTGACAAGGAGAAATATGGAAAAGATTAAACATGGAAGACTGGAGTTGGGAAGTTTATTGATCTTTTGAAGCTACTGGAAAATATTCATGCTAGAGAAATGGTGAGAGCCGAGAGGACTAGGATCTTCGTTTCCATTGTTTCATATTTTTATGAAGAGAATTTTGGAATGGGAAATGCTCTAGAAAAATTTAAGTATTTGATTCTTCAGCTTTTTATTCGGTCCTAAATTCAAAATAAGTCAAATAAGCTTCGGAGGAGATGTCCAATGATGGCTTTAAATCTGTTGATCTCTACTTGAGAGTTGGTGAATTTTTGGATCATCTACTTTTTCACTACCCTCGCAGTAAGGAGTTATGGCACTCTCTCTTCCAAGGCCTATCAAGAATCAATGAAGCACAAACATAGACACTAATACGAGATATAGATATGATAGGATACGGCGATAAGCAATTTCTAAAAAACTAGGATATGGATACATTGAGAATACGGTTTTTTTATATATTTTTTCTAGGTTATATGTAGATTTAACATAAAGATATTAAATGTAATCCACTAAAAAGCATAAAAGGTCAAATTAGTGACAATAGTACAAAATCCAATACATGCACTTAAATACTATACAAAAAACATCATCAGAGATATTGAGATACAATAGAAAAGGTTGGTGGCATGTCGGAGTCAGATTGATCAAAGAAGAAGAACATTAGAGGGAAAGGTACAAAGACAAACAAAGAAGATAAAGTTGAACTGTTGAAGATATTTAAGAGGGTTATTTTTTGCATGACTTGGGGCCTTGGGCTGTGAAGAGGAAAATTATCAAAACACGTTCTTAAGAAAGTCATAAGTAAGAAGAATGGTAAAGATACCGATTTAAAGGACCTCTCAGAACATGGCACAACCATCGTCTTCTACATAAAAGGTAATAAAAAACAAAACTTGAAAGATAGGAAGAGATTGATTTCCATGGATTCATAAAGGTGTCCTTAGAAGCTAAACTGAAATCTTGGTCAAGAGATGAAACCCATACTTACAACCAACAGATGCCACGAAGCATGAGGTTCTAAACAGAACCATCGTAGCTACTTTAAGAGAAATGCCACATTTCTGCGGCACAAATTTCTGATGCTTAAACCACCCACCACAATAGATTGACCCACTTCCCTCCTCCACCTCCTCCCATTAAAAACCTCTCATGATCTTTTCGAAGTGTGCCTTCGGCATGTCAGTTTTTAAATCTGTTCTACAAACGTACTTCTAAAGATTAATCAAGTTGCTTCGTATTACTTAAGCTTCCTATTCCCTAGCCCATATTTTTTAACACTAGATGACTTTGATAATAAATTTAGAAAGATAGCAAAAAGAAACCCAACTGATCAATGAACATAAAACAAGAGAAACAAGATTTATAAATAATTATCAAAACACGTTCACACTCCAAATGAAATGTGGAGGGGGGAAACTTCACTTTAGAAACCAAAAACATCTTCAGGGTAGTCATAGGCTTAGAACGAAATTAAGTACTTTCTGGAATACGGTTTAATCCCTTGCTTTAGGAGTTACGGCACTGTACTACCTAAAGCTCTGGTAACACCTAGGAGTACATCACCGAAAGCCTTTTAATAACTAATCTTTTTGTAATTAATTCCAGTTGGATGTTTCTGGATTCCCCAAATCTTCCTCTAGAAGAAGGAAAGAAAAAACTGCAGCCATAATCGGGATACTATTCAATCAGCTACGATGTAATAAACTTGAAGCAGCAAAATCCCATTACTCAAAATAGCCCTCATCGTGGTGAAAATTAAGCAAGCTCACAAAGCCTAAGTACATTAAAAGGCTTAAAATTCAAAGCAATAAAACCAAAACCCACATTCGAATGCGTTCACATGAAAGGAGGAAGATAGAGTGATACCTTCTACGGTCGCGATAAGAAGTGGGATCGGAGGAGCGGCTGTCGTAGCGACTCATGGCGCCGGAGCTCGCCGGAAAGAAGTTGACGAAGTGGGAATTTAAGGGTTTTAGACGCTGGCTCTGTTCGGTGAAGGCGAAAAGCGAAAAACGAACAACGGAGGACTTTCTGTGCCCTTGGCTCGATCGACTTCGAGGCTTGCTAATCGTACGGCTAAGTTTTTCTTTTCGGCTCACTGCACCTATTACAGGGTGCCACGTACTATAGCGGTGTCTTTCGTATTAATCAGATTTATTGTTCAATTACCTTAATGAAATTAGGATAATTTGGATGAAGGACCGATTAGGTTGCATTTTGCGCGCAGGTTTAGAATCAAAAAAACTTTAGAATGTCAACTTGGAGGCTACGAGGTTTAGATAATCCGGGAGGTATTGTGTTGGTAGTGCAGGTTTTAGAAATAAAATCCAAATTTATAAATCTTGAGCTTGTGAAATATTTTCTTATTTTTTAAATGAGTTCAATCTTATCATCTTAATTATTTTAATATAATTAAATTTAAAATAAATTAAAAAATTTATAACTATATATATATTGAATCTTGAAATAGAGATGTGACTAAAATTATATTTTTATTTAATTTATTATTTTAATAATTTGGTATTTTGATTTTACTAGGTTTTAAAATAAAACTTCGTAGATTTTATCACTTTAACTAGTTTGAAAATGATCGATTCTTTTTATGATACCTTCAAATTGAAATAAACTCTTGAATTCAATTATTGAAAAATTATAGTTTCTTTTTTTTTATCAAATTACATTTGAGGAATTAAACTAAGGGCCTCTTTAGAGTGATTTAGAAAAAAATGTTTGACGGTGGGATCGCTGGAAGTGGTGGCCAAAGGTTGGCCTGCGGCGATCACTAGAGGTAAGGTCTAGAAGTTGGCTGACGAACTTCCTATATTAAATTAGGCAAAAAAAAAAAAGTAACTCATGGCTTTAAATAGTTTACTATTCAAACCTACGAGAACATGGTGGAAGAAGCCAAGGTTGGGCTTAGGATGCCTAACTCATCCAATCTCAAGCCTTGAAACAAACACCCAATCAAAAACATTTTGAAAAGTCAACCGTGATATAGCTCCATTAGAATAAAAGATGTATTCTCTATATTTTAATATAGAAACTGTTGGATTGGTATCCAAAATCTCTTTGTTCTCGTAGTTTGTAAACTTGTATAAACAAATTGTTATTAATAAAATAAACGTTATTTCGTTTGTGTATTAACTTAATCCAATAAATTAAGATCCAAGATTATTTTATGTAACTTGAACATGCATGTGGTTGAGATATAAGTGGATCATGTTTAAGAAATAACCTAAATGGTTTATAGTAAATGGCAGATAAGGTTGGATGTCTTGTCCTGGTGACACTACAAATATGGGCCACTTTATAATTGTTACAGTTGTTGTAAAGTGTTACAAATGATTGATCCTAACCATTCATGGGGAGACATGTGAGTGAGAGTATCTTATACAAAGAATTTGTATAAGACCGAACCACGAAATAATTAGTCTTTCTTTATAATGTCATCAACTAAAAAGACTTACATTTCACTAAGATGACCATAAGTAACTTGACCTTAATCCTAAGTGAGTTATGAACTCCTGCATATAAAGGCAATCCTTTGATCTGTATGGGTGAGAGTGGTCAAGTTCATCGACTCAATATGCCTACCATTTTAGAGATTTGTTTGAGTAGAGAGCTTTAAACATAGTTATACTAGATGGAATTATTCCTTTAAAGGATCTTGAACAATAAGGGCCCTCACCCTCTCATTGACTAGAGATAGGTCTAATTTAGAGTAGGACTATATCTAATTGTTCATTAAAGAAATTAGTGGTATTTAAGAAGTTAGATGTAACTAGAGAGGTAAAACAATAATTTGACCCAACTATAGTTACGAGCAATTTATGAAGGGTCAACTTACTGTTGATTGGTTATATTTATGGATACAAAAATATATCTACAGTGCTAAGAGTCCAGTTGTCAGTCTTTGGTGGAATGACCGAAATTAATGAATGTTGATTAATTAAATTAAATAATTAATCTCATATCATTGGAGCTTCTAATCTGTAGGTCCATAAGGTCCCCTTACTGACTCGATAAGGATTAAATGAGAATCAATTAATTTTAGATTAAATTTAAATTGTTCAAATTAATTAAAGGAAAGTTGATTATATGAGATGCAATTAATATAATGTATATGGATATATTAAAATATTAAGTTTAATGAGAGAGATAAATATCTGAATATGATTAATGTATTAATTATATGAATGAGATTCATATAAAAACCACAGGTTAAATTAATATGAATATGATTCATATTAAAACTATAGATTATACGAAAATATGTAAAGTTAGATTATATTATATATAATATGATATAAATTATAGGTTATATTATATGAGATATAATATAATGTTTTAATTTAATTATATTATTTTAATATAATTAAAGAGAGTTATTTTATGTGATGAAGAGAGTTATGAAAATAACTTCCCTCAACTCTTTCATATATAGGATCACAAAGGGATTTTTTTATAGTGGATGAACATACGTGAATAAAAAAAAGTGGTGAACCCTCTCTGCACTTTTCCTTCCTCTCTGTAAAACTCTCTCAAATAATTCTCTTCCAATTTTCTCACCAAAATCAATAAGAAGAGCCCACAACTCTTTGATTCTCACCTCGAGAATAATAAGGAAGACTTCGGTGGTGGTGTCCAAGAGTTTCTGCATTCTTGTTGTGTTCATGGAAGAAGGTCCTGTGAGTAGAAGACGAGTTCATGATCATTAGGAGAGGAGTACGTGAAGAATGATTTCTTCAAAGTTAAGTGTTTACTCTTCCCTTTCCCCTCTGTACGTTTTAGAAAGCATGCTTAGAATTTTGTTTATTGTTCTATGTTTTCTCTAGTTTTAATTTTGTTCTGAAAAGAATTCATTGACACAAAAGCGTTCATACGCTTCCGCACTGGGATTCCATACCTTCAATTAATGTTAGAGCCAAATTATGTCTCTGAATTTATTTTTGAAAACGAAAATCAGAGAAATGGTGGGTATTGCACTGCATTGTGAATGTTGATTTGCAAATTAGATGTTTTCAAAACTTGGCACTTTAGATTTACTGGTTAAATTGTTTAAAGTTGTAAGGGCCATTGTTTTAGGCATTTAAATTCCTGCTCGAGTTTGTAAGTCTATGTCGATCGTGATGCAAGTGTTGCTGAGAATATCAGTGCAATTTCAAGCAAAGACAGACTAGTTTTGAAGCAGAAATTGCATTCTATGCTAGAGCGAAATGGGAGAGCATTGCAATGCTGCCTTTTACGCTATAGCACAGAAGGGCCAACATTGCAACCCTCCAGTCGAGCGTTGCTACACTAAAACATTATCCAGACTAACGTCGCAACGCTTCAGCCGTGCGTAACGACGCTAGAGCGATTTCCAGACTAGCGTTGCGATGCTACAACCGAGCGTTGCAATGCTCCAAGACGGTCACACGTGCACGACCAACGGTTTGAAAAGTCGTGAGTTCGAGGCTGACGTGGTGCAACAGTCATTTTTTACCCATTTTTTTCTAATTTTATGTAGTTTATTTGCTTATTAATTAATATAAGTGTTATATTAATTTAATTAATTTTTAGGAGTGTCAATTTTTTTATCCAATTTTGTTGTTTAATTAATTTTACATGTGATATATGATTAATTTAAATGTTGCATGATGTAGGTCATATAGTTTAAAATTTCACCATAGGATAAACATTTGTCATGCATCATATTTAATATAATTGTTATATTATATAGTTACATGATATTATAAGTATGCCCATACATCATATTGAATATAAATGTTATATTATATGATTGCATATATCATTTACATAAGTGTTATATTATATAAAATGAAAATGGATGTGTTTTATTTTCATTAGTTTATAATATAAATGTTATATTATATAAAATGAAAATGGAATTGCATTGAGCATGACATTACTTAATTAATCTGATTGTTATCTTTAATTAATTTCATTAGGTGCATGATTATAGGTTTTAATTATTTCATTAATTTATAAATGTTATAAGTTTGATAATTAGAATTAAAATCTATAATCAACAGTTGCATGTCAACATGGATTTCAATTAGTTTGAAATGGTTTAAAATTAATTTCACCTAAACCTATATTCAAATATCACTAACATGATTAGAAATAAGTTAATTTTTTATTTTATTTTTAATAGGATTAATAAAAGATTAAGTTTATAGAATAATTGTCTATAAGGGACCTTTGTCTAAGAAAGGTTATGTTTAAGGTTGGGGTATTTAAGCTGACAAAAATGGAACTAGAGATGTCCACGGGGTGGGGCGGGGATGGAAAAGCCCTCCCTGTCCCTACCCCCACCCTCTATTCCATTCCCCGTCCCCGTGAATTTCTCCGCGGGGAATGGGGTGGGGATTACGTGGGGATCAGGTTCCCCGCAGGAAAATTTTCTTTAAACATATCCAATACAACTTTCATTTAAATAAAATATTATCAATTTTGGTAATAAAAAAAGTTGGAAATGTCCTAGAACTCGCAGTTCATAAAATTCATGTTAAACATTTTATTTATCAATAAAATATTATTGAGTATCTTATTCGATAAGTTGTTGATATTGCATTCTATTATGAAAATCCAATAAATATATCAATGGCTATAGTATGAATACTTTAATTCTATGTAGTGCATAAACAGGATCAAGTTAATAGTATATAACTTAAATGGTCTATAAGTATATGGATGAAATTGGGTATCTCATTGATGCGTTGGTTTACCATGCGATGTAAGGATGTGTGGATGCGATGATCATGCAAGTTTTCCTAATAAAGGCCAAGTATAAGCCTTCTTAGGGTCCTGGTAAGTCCAGGGTCGAACGCAGGGATTACTAAATAGAGATGTGCGACGGACTTTCTGATCCTATTGCGATGGTGATAAAGAAGTAGATGGTGATTTAACTTAGATCTTCTAATGCAGTGGAATTAAATACGGAGCGATGAAAGGGTGGTGTTGTAACAAGTATGCGATGAAGGGGTTGAAAAGAGATTTAGCTAGCATTTCTTAAGATTTTGTTCAAGTCATGCGATCATGCTATACACAAATATTAAGCACTACATTTCTCAATGCATAATGCCACATTTTCTATTTCTAGGATGCATGCAATGTGTATGGAATGTAGCAGATAAAACTTATTTCTAAGTCTCTACTCTTGTGTATGTGATCTAATTCGACTCTCTCAAGCCTATATTCTGTCTTCAAACTACTCTCTCAAGTACTTCAAATGATGAATGAAGCATACATAAGACAAGATGATCGCATAAAGTGCATAGCTTAAGTCATTTTAGCTAAGTACTTCTCAACTCATTCACAAATTTAGTTACTCATGCATGGTATGAAGAGATTGAACATAAATTGAAATGAATTTTCCATTTTTGCAAATAAAGTATTTGAGTACAAAACAATAAATGGTGTAAGAAGTATCAAGCCATGTAAGCAATGTCTTGCTTCCTCTGGCTTTTTACACTACTCTTATCACTTCAACTCTTTCTCAAATTGTAGAATCTTGCTCTCGTAAGGGTTAGGTGTCTCTCCTTCGTGTTATTTCCGGCAGCCTCTCGACCTCTTCGAAAATTAATTTCTTCTCAAGAATCCCCTTCCCTCGGCTTTGCCTTGCTTCCTCGCGTGCTCCCTTTTTTGGTTTGGTAGCATTAGGTATTTATAGAATTCTTAGGCAAAGCAGTTCTTCTCATTAATGATTGCGTGGATGGCCAGCATTAATTTTCATACCCTGTTGCGCCGTCTGATAATCACCAAAAGTTCAATGTATTTGCAATGATATGGCCTTTCAATGACCGTCAACTATATTTCCGAATTGACCGTCATCAGCTTTATGTCCCATCATATTATGTTGTTGTCTTTATGTAAAGTCTTTATCCGATCATGATCACAAACTCAAACGTGTCATCGCATTGTGCCCTTGGATTGCAAACTCAAACTATGCCATTGCATTTTACCTGCACAGAATAACGCAATTTAACTGTTTTTATGAGATGAGCGTCAGCGATCGCAATTTTCTTTTAGTTTGTCGCATTCAATCGTAATATTGCCTATTTTACCATCGTTTTCTCCCATTGTTTTAATAATTTGAGCTTTAATATGTATTTCTACCAGTTATCACACTCTCAAATTTAAAACAATGTTTGTCCTCAAGCATAAACTAAAGATTTCTCAAAATTTCAATCGCCTTCACCCTGCCTAGGCTTCTCATGGTGCCTTATTCAAATTGCTGAACCAATGTCTTATTAATTTCTATCCTAATCTCTTCCTAAAATATTTCTAACCTTTAGGGACCGTGAGTTTAATCTTCAAAAAAATCTTTACTCATTTCCCAGGACATCGCATGATTTATTTCAAATTTTATCAAACCGGGGTGTTCAAGCAATATCGGTCTTTGCATGATTCAAATATTCGTTTTGTGATCTTGGGCTGATCCGAGTGCCTAGCCTTCATTTTGGCTTGCCCTTATGGGTGTCATGCGGACATCCAACTACGAGCGAGACACTCTTTTCAGTCAAAACTCATGCCCATCTCTTTATTTGGCAGCGGAGTTGCTGATCACTTAGCTTCTGCGTTGATCATGATTCCCTCCTTCATTTTGGCTTGCCCCCACGGGTGTCATGCGGACATCCAACTACAAGCGGGATATGATCTCAACGATATATATATATTTTTAAAATTGAAATGAAGTTTTGAAAATAATGAGGCTGAAAACAACACCCCCCCCCCCTAAATTTAACACGCAGCAATGTCCTCATTGCTGAAGATGAAATAATTCATGCGATGGACTCAGAAAATTTTGTAAATATGTTTAAAGTAAAGTTGGTTGACCACTAAATTTTAGAAATGTTTTGTGAATCGATTTTCCTGAAATTAATCTGACGCTAGTTCATGTGATAAGAAAAGATGCATATATTTCACATTGAAGTCATAATGGGCAAAGGATGAATGCGGCGACCAAATTAAGTAATAAAAAATTCATAATTGGGCCAAACGAGAGAGAATACGATAGTAGAATTCATCAATATTAAATTGAAAGTGAGAAATATAAAAAATTAAATAAGATGAGGCAAGAAAGGACACAACCCCCAAATTTAATTTCTCGCCTGCATCATTTTGATCGCATCCTTTCCTGTGATGGGCAGATAATTTTTTTTAAAAAAAAAATTGAAAGCTCCACCGATCGCATGTTTTAAGCCCATCGCATTACTCCGTTGCATTCATTTATTGTGATCAAAATGATGAAATAAAAAATATTAGAAGTATAAAAAAAAAAAGTTGACAATCACAAAGAGTAGTAAATATGCAGAAAGTAAAATAGATTCTTGAAAGAAAAACAAAAAGGATATACTTCATCCCAGATGAATGTATGTCGCTTATCATCATAGGGACTGCATGTTTCGTCTTTATTCTGGCTTACCTAAGTCAATGGAGGTTTTCTCGCATTGGAAATCTCCTCCATGATACATCTTTACTCTTTATCCATTCACTTTAAATACGTTGGTTCCATCTTCGTTGGTCAATTCCACCACTCCGTACGGGAATACTTTCTTGATTATGAAAGGCCCAGACCAACATGACTTCAGTTTTCCAGGAAAGAGACGCAACCTAGAGTTGAACAGTAATACCCTTTGACCTACCTTGAGGTTTTTCTCGCAAAAATGCTTATCATGCCATCGCTTGGTGCATTCTTTGTAAATTTTGGAATTCTCATACGCTTGTAATCTCCACCCGTCCAACTCTAGTAGCTGAAGTTTTCTCTCTTCTCCTGCAACCTTAAAATCAAAGTTAAGTTTCTTAACTGCCCTCATCGCCTTATATTCTAGTACCAACGGCAGATGACAAGCCTTTCCAAATACCAACGCATATGGTGACATGCCTATGGGTGTTTTATAAGCAGTTTGATATGCCCACAAGGCATCATCCAGTTTCATGGCCCAATCTTTCCATGATGGGTTCACCACCTTCTCTAAGATTAATTTGATTTCTCTGTTAGAAACCCCTGCTTGCCCATTTGTTTGGGGGTGATATGCGATGGTGATCTTATGGTGGACATTATATTTGATCAACAGTTTACGAACAATGCGATTCACAAAGTAGGTCCCTTCATCACTTATTATGGCACGTATGGTGCCAAAACGAGTGAAACAGCTTCAATCCATTTGGAAACATAGTCGACAACCAATAGAATGTATTTATGACCATTTGATGAAGGAAATGGTCTCATAAAATCTATTCCCTAGACGTTGAATAGCTCTACCTATAATATGATGTTCATTGGCATTGCATTTTTTTCTGAAATGCTTCCAGTGTGTTGGCACTTATCACATTTCATGGAGAATTCTCGTGCGTCCTTAAACAGAGTGGGCTAGTAATACCCACATTGCAAAACTTTTGTTGTTGTGCGCTGTCCACCGAAATGCCCTCCATATGGTGATTCATGACATTGAAACAATATGTGATGGAAAGCAGTTTCTAGAACACAGAGTCTCAATATCTAGTCTGGTCCCCTTTTGTAGAGATTCGGATCGTCCCAGTAGTAAAATTTGCATTCATGAATGAGCCTTTTCTTTTGATGGGGTGTATAGTTTTTAGGGAATTATTTGCAGACCAGGAAGACAACAATATTATACAGGGTAGTTCTTCAATTTTAAGCAACTGTTCATCAGGAAATGAGGCGTTCACCTCCTACTGGATGCGATCCACTTCTAGATTCTATAATCGTGATAAATGGTCAGCGACCTGGTTCTCTGTTCCCTTTCGGTCGATTATTTCCATATTAAATTTTTGGAGTAAGAGAATCCATCGGATTAGTCTAGGCTTCGCATCAAGAGAATCCATCGGATTAGTCTAGGCTTCGCATCTTTTTTTGTCATCAAATATCTTATCGCAAAGTGGTCTATGTGGAATATCACTTTTGATCCCAACAAGTAAGATCTGAATTTTTCAATCGCAAAAATTACCGCTAAAAGTTCCTTCTCGGTGGTGTTGTAATTCGCCTATGTGGAGTTTAATGTTCTGCTAGCATATGTGATGGGGTGTAACATTCTCTTTACTTTTTGTGCCAAGACTGCCCCCATCCGCTGGCATCACACATCAGTTCGAATGGCTTTGCCCAATCGGGTGCGATCAGAATCTGCGCTGTAGTCAAAGCGTCCTTTAGTGTTTTGAATGCAGTGAGGCAGTGTGAATGAAAATCAAATGGTCTATCAGCTTCCAACAACGCATTCAAAGGTCGAACGATTTTGAAAAAGTCTCTTACAAACCTTCTGTAAAACCCAGCGTGTCCTAGGAAACTCCTCAAAGCTTTCACATTCGTTAGAGGTGGAAGTTTTTCTATAGCTTCAATTTTTGCTTTGTCCACCTCTAACCCATTTCTTGAAACCTTGTGCCTGGGCACAATTCCTTCTTTGACCATAAAATGGCACTTTTTCCCATTTCAACACCAGATTAGTTTCTCTACATCTTTTCAGTATTCTCTCCAGGTTTTGCAAACAGATTTAATATCTTTGCCCATAGACTAAGAAATCATCCATAAAGATTTTGACTGAGTCTTCAAGGTACTCGGAGAAGATCGTCATCATACACCTTTGAAACGTACTGGGACATTGCATAATCCAAAAGGCATATGACAAAAGGCGAACGTTCCATATGGACATATGAACGTGGTCTTTTCTTAATCCTCTAGTGCGATCATAATTTGGTTATAGCCTGTGTACCCATCAAGAAAGCAGAAATAATCATTCCTCGCTAATCAGTCGAGCATTTGATCAATTAAAGGCAAAGGGAAATGATCTTTCTTTGTCGCCGCGTTGAGTTTCCTATAGTCCATACAAATCTACCAACTCGTGACGGTTCTCATGGGGATCAATTCATTGTTTGCGTTAAGAACTATTGTCATCCCACCCTTCTTGGGACACACCCTGCACGGGGCTGACCCACGTGCTATCTGTGATAAGGTAGATAATGTCAGCATCTAACCATTTGATGATTTCTTTTTTTACAACCTTCTTCATCGCATGGTTTAGTCTATGCTAAGGTTCTATTGAGCCCTTTTGATTTTCTTCAAGCCGGATTCGATGCATGCAATACGTCGGGCTAATACCTCTGATGTCTTCAAGCATCCATCCGATTGCTCTAATATATTTCTTTAGAACACTGAGCAATGCGGTTTCTTTTTCTTCAGGTAACGCAAAGGATATGATGACTGGTAAGGTTTCATTCTGGCCGAGAAATACGTACTTCAAGTGGGTTGGTAGAGTTTTTGGTTCTAGTGTAAGTGGTTGCTCTAAAGAGGGATTTTGTGCTTTTCTTTCTTCATCCAAATTCAGCATTTTCTCATTTTTAATATCTCTGTTATCGCATGGCAAGTCTCTATGGATGATGTCGCATCCTCTCTTTCTTCATTCTCTTCCTCGGACTCCCAATTTTCAGCGCAAGTATGTTCATCATCGGAATCCGATAAGCCTTCCTCATCTGGGAACTTTATTTCCTTTATAATATTGAACCTAAGCTTCTTTCCGTTGATGCTCATTGTGATTTCTCCCTTGTGCACATCTATTTGAGCACGACCAGTAGACAAAAAGGGTTGTCCCAATATGATTGGAACATCTTTATCCGCCTCATAATCTAAGATAATAAAGTTTGCAAGTAGAACGAATCTGTCTATTATTACCAAGACATCCTTTAATTTCCCTTCAGGCTACACCAAGGTTCTATCGGCGAGGTGAAGAGTCGCCGTTGTGGGTGTTAGCTGTCCTACATTTAATCTTTTGAAGATTGAATGGGGCATTAAGTTTATGCTTGCCCCAAGATTGCATAATGCTTGACCAATATAGATTCCTCCTATTGAGCAGGGTATTGTGAAACTGTCTGGTCGCGCATCTTTGGTGGGATTATAGTATTGGATTCTTGTGTCAATGCCACTGTGGCGAATCTTCTCGTGCTTTTCTTCTTTGAGACAATGTCCTTTAACAATTTCGCATACACCGACATTTGCTTTATCGCTTCTATGAATGGAATATTGATGTTCAATTGTTTCAATATTTCCAAGAAGCGCTGATACTGGCCTTTATTATTATGTTTCTTTTTCAGTCTTTGAGGAAATGGAGGTAGCTGTACTTTCAATGTTTCATGGTCTGGAGGCTTAGAGGTGATCGCATCTTTTTGTTCCCTAGTTTCGGACTCCTTTGATTAAGTCTGCGATAGAGGTTTCTTTGATTCAATCGCAGGTTGCTCCTTTCACTCGGTCTTACGAGGCTTCTTTCTGACTTCTATCGCTACCTTTCCACTCCTTAAGGTGACTACTTGGCAGTGTTCTTTCCCTATATTCCTTGGATTGCGTGGAAGCTCAGTTGAGCTGGGCAATGTCCCTTAGGGTCTATTCTTTAGCTCTCCTGCAATTTGTCCCATTTGAATTTCCGAATTGCGGATGGATTTAGCTTGGTTTTGAAGGATTGTATCATTCTTTTCGATGTATTGCTTCAACAAGTTTTCCAGGGATGATGGGGATGGTGTTTGAGAGCTACTAGCTTGTTGTTGTCCATTAGTTCTATGGGAAAACCCTGGCGGTCCCTCTCTCTGAGCCACAGGCTGATTGCCTTGCTGTTGGTTGTTCTTCCAAGAAAAATTAGGGTGATTTCGTCACCTCGGGTTGTATGTGTTTGAAAAAGGATTGTTTTTGACAAAGTAAATTGATTGATGATTTCATGGACGTTCCTCAAAAGAATGTGATTCTTCATATATGACACAGCTGGTGATTGTTTTCTTTATCGCATTGATTTGCCCATTTCGAGTTCCTGAATTGTTTATTGCGATGCCTTGCAACAAGTTTATCATCTCATTCATCTGATTTTGTAATGATGCGATGGCACCATTACTCGCATTATCGTCTCTGGGCTTCGTTCTTTGATCGCTTTCTTACCAATCTTCGTGGTTTTTCGAGATGCAATCAAGAATATTCTTTGTTTCATCATATGTTTTGTCCAGCAGACCTTTTGCTGCTGCCGCATTGGCAGCCGTCTGCGATGTAGAGTTGAGTCCATGATAAAAAATCTCCATTTGGAGGCAATCCGACAATCCATTGTGTGGGCAGTCGCGTACTAGTCCTGTCTCTTATACACATCTAGATGTGTATAAGAGACAGCTTTATGGGAGGGAAATACTTCTTCATAAACTTCTCCACAACTTGCTCCCATGACGTTATCTCTCCTGGTTCGACAGAGTAAGCTCATTTTCTTGCTTTATCGCATAGTGAAAATGGAAATAACGTGAGTCGAACCTCTTCTGAGGAAATATTAGGGAACACAAAAGTGTTGCAAATTTCAATGAAGCTTCGTAGATAGGCGTGTGGATCTTCACCACGTCATCCTCTAAAATCTAAAATGTCCTGCTATTTGTATTATTTGTAACATTACTGGCTTCATCTCGAACCTTGATCCATCTAATGCTGGTCTCATGATTCCTGGGGAGAAGTCATACAAGTTTGGTGACGCATAGTCCTGAATGGGTCTATTACGATCATTTTCCAGTAGGATAGGATTTGCCATCATGTTGTTTTCATTTGCTACTCGTTCCTCAGTTTGTTCAGTTATTCTGTGAACTCTTCCTTATCGTTTACGTCTGTTTCTCTACCTTTTGCGAAAAGTTCTTTCAATCTTTAGGTCGTACTTAAGCTCAGGAGTATGTCTTTCACTCATATGATGCTTGTTTCTTCCTTCACAGGTGGAATGACAATACAACAAAGGCTGAAAGCTACAAAGATCAAAGAGGTTTGATGTTAGCGCAATCTATATCGTAATCCCCAGGAACGGTGCCAAAAACTTGATATGTTGGTTTATCATGCGATGTAAGGATGTGTGGATGCGATGAGTATGCAAGTTTTCCTAATAAAGGCCAAGTATAAGCCTTCTTAGGGTCCTGATAATTTCAGGGTCGAACGCAGGGATTACTAAATAGAGATGTGCGACAGACTTTCTGATCCTATTGCGATGGTGATAAAGAAGTAGATGGTGGTTTAACTTAGATTTTCTAATGCGGTGGAATTAAATGCGGAGCGATGAAAGGGTGGTGTTGTAACAAGTATGCGATGAAGGGGTTGAAAAGAGATTTATCTAGCATTTCTTAAGATTTTGTTCAAGTCAGGCGATCATGCTATACACAAATATTAAGCACTACATTTCTCAATGCATAATGCCACATTTCCTATTTCTAGGATGCATGCAATGTGTAAGGAATGTAGCAGATAAAACTTATTTTTAAGTCTATACTTTTACTTATGCGATCTAATTCGACTCTCTCAAGCCTAAATTCTGTCTTCAGACTACTCTCTCAAGTACTCCAAATGATGAATGAAGCATACATAAGACAAGATGATCGCATAAAGTGCATAGCTTAAGTCATTCTAGCTAAGTACTTTTCAACCCATTCACAAATTTAGTTACTCATGCAAGGTATGGAGAGATTGAACATAAATTGAAATGAAGTTTCCATTTTTGCAAATAAAGTGTTTGAGTACAAAACAATAAATGGTGTAAGAAGTATCAAGCCAGGTAAGCAATGTCTTACTTCCTCTGGCTTTTTACACTACTCTTATCACTTCAACTCTTTCTCAAATTGTAGAATCTTGCTCTCGCAAGGGTTGAGTGTCTCTCCTTCGTGTTATTTCCAGCAGCCTCTCGACCTTTTCGAAAATTAATTTCTTCTCAAGAATCCCCTTCCCTCGACTTTGCCTTGCTTCCTCGCGTGCTCCCTTTTTTGGTTTGGTAGCATTGGGTATTTATAGAATTCTTAGGCAAAAAAGTTCTTCTCACTAATGATTGCGTGGATGGCCAGCATTAATTTTCATACCCTATTGCGCCGTCTGATAATCACCAAAAGTTCAATGTATTTGCAATGATATGGCCTTTCAATGATCGTCAACTGTATTTCCGAATTGACCGTCATCAGCTTTATGTCCCATCATATTATGTTGTTGTCTTTATGTAAAGTCTTTATGCGATCATGATCGCAAACTCAAACGTGCCATCGCAATGTGCCCTTGGATTGCAAACTCAAACTACGCCATTGCATTGTACCTGCACAGAGTAATGCAATTTAACTGTTTTTATGCGATGAGCATCAGCGATCATAATTTTCTTTTAGTTTGTCGCATTCAATCGTAATATTGCCTATTTTATCATCACTTTCTCCCATTTTTTTTAATAATTTGAGCTTTAATAACTTGTATTTCTAGCAGTTATCACTCATCCCGGAAACACTATTTGATGTGACCCATTTTGTATAGATAATACAGATGATGTGATCCACAGATGATTCATGTAGATATGAGTGGGGGCATCTTATGCAATGAGTTTGCATAAAGACTGGACCACGAAATAGTCACTTTTCTTTATAATGATCGTTTACTGTTAAAACTGACTATTTCATACTAAAATGACCTAGGATAACTCGATCTTAATCCCGAGCTAGCTGTGAACTCCTGTTTATTCGGGATTGTCTTTTGATCTGCATGAGTAAGAGTAGTCCAATAGAACTACTCAATAAGTCTTCCATTTTGGGATAAGACCAGATAGATAGCTAGGGACATAGCACAGCGAGATGGAACTCTCTCCTACCCATTTTAGGGTTAGCAGATAGGTTGTTCTCTTAAGTGTTGATTTCAGGTCTTGAATAATCAGGGCCCCACCTTCTCATGATAGAGAGAGACATGATTCATAAGTGGTATTATGAATCAGTTGTTCATTAGAGGGTCAGTGAGAGTTTAAGGAACAAGATGTATTTATAAGGGTAAAACGATAATTTTGACCCAGCTGTCAATACGAACGACGTGTGAAGGATCGACTTACTGATTATGGTTTATATGGACAGAAATACATCTACAGTGAGAAGAGTGCAACTATCGAGCTATAGTGGTATGTCTTGACGGTTAACGAAAAGTAATTGATTTGGTTTAAAGAGTTTAATCAATTGATTACAAATCGTTGGAGCTCATAATCTGTAGGTCCAATAGGTCCCTCTACTAGCTCATAAATTGGAATAATGAATTAAGTAATTGATTTGATGAATTTTGAATTTATGGTTATGAATTTGAAATGTTCAAATTCAGTTTTAGGGATTTTCAATTAATTGTATATGATGCAATTAAAAAAGTTTAATTTAATCGAAATTAAAACGAGATTGGAGAATCAATTAATATTTAAATTATGATTTAAGTATTGATTTTGAATCATATTGGTGGAATTGATGTTTTGTTAATTTAATATTAAGATATTAAATTAGTTTTATTTAAATTAATTAATTTTGAATTAATTATATAAAACTAAATTTTAAATTGTTTTATTTAAATGGAAAAAAAAACAAATTTTGAATTTTTTTTTGAGTTAGTGGATTTTCCCCAAAAATTGGAAATCCACTAACATCATTTATGGTGTTTTATCATCAAAATCCACCATGAATTCTTCAATTAATACAAAGTAGGAGCTACCCTACATGCAACCATGTTCTAATACATGGATTAAGGCTATATAATCAAGCTTTATGCATGGAAATTATGAAGAGACTGAGTTATTTATCCAAGTTGCTGTAAAACCGAAACCCTACTACACCCTCACCAGTTCATCTTCAATTCAGCTTGATTAGAGTGTTTCCACTACACATTCCTTCTCGAGCATAGTTGAGAAGAACTTGTTGGTGGTCTATTTGAAGAATCCAGCTCAAACTTGTGGAGATTCTGTTGAAACCGTGAAGAGAACTACAAAGGTATTGTCATGTTCAAACCCTTTTTTGAAAACTTCATGAGTAGCATGTTTAAAACTCAAATTAAATGTAGTTTAAGTGCTTATTTATTCTGAATTCTTCCGTTGCATGTTTTATTACTTCTTCAATTGGTATCAGGGCATGATTTAAGCACTTAACTATTGTTAATTTGAGTTTGGTGGGTGTTTTTCATGAACTGTATGAAAATAGTATGATGGTATGGTTTTTTTCAAGGTTTTGGCATTTGAATCTTTTCAATTATGTTGTAACTCTTGTAATTGGCTTTTGTTTGATGGGTCTTATATGTGTTTAAGAGTCTGTAATTCGTTTGGAATCATTAGAGTTGCAAGTTGGAAATTTGAATTTCTACCAGATACTCGATGCTCGATGAGATACTTGATGGCATTCTTGATAAAATTTTGTGAAATACTCGATGCATGATGCCATACTCGATGGTACTCGATGTATTTACTCAATCATATTTCATGAAATACTCGATGCATGATGCCATACTCGATTGTGCTCGATGATATTTCATGAAATACTCGATACTCGATGCCAGATTCCTTACTCGATGGTATTTTTGTGAAATATTTGATGCTCGATGTCATACTCGATGCATACTAGCATACTTGATGCTAGTTGATTGCTGATACTCGATGAGTTTTGCCATGTTCTAGGTGGTTTGAGTGGTCCAGAAGTTTTTGAAGCCGGTTTTGCTGATTCTTGTAATAGCTAGACTTTTATTTATTTTAAAATGCCAAAACCAAAAACCATATCAGTTTTATGTTTAATTATTTATGCATTTGAAGTTTGTTATAATAAAATATTTTTATATATATGCATAAAGTATGCCATTTAGATTTAAAATCCCACCATAGATAAACATGTTACCTGCATTATTGTATGTTATAATTAGTTATATATATAGTATGCATGTTTTAGGGTTTGTTAAAAATTGTTGTAATTGTTATATTGATTTTAAATACCTTTGAAGCATGTTATGGATTGTTAAAGCATGTTTATTTTATAAATTTTTGTTATAAAATGAAATTAGACTTTAAAATCCATAACAAAGATAAACAACATGCTCACTTAGGTTAACAACTAGTTTTAACGGTTAAAATAGGTTGTTACCTTATAAAATTTGGTTACAAACTCAAATCGGTTCATAAACCTGTCAAAGGCCAAGGATACTTAAGTTGATGGTTTACGTAACACCTCCTCTTGGGGATTATGACCGAGACATTGAGCATTGTTAACTGATTTCACGAGCTTACGTGAGCGATGTAAGGTTTAAAACTGGTTTAAACACTTAGACATCGTAGGGTGATATCCAAATATAAATGTTATACTTGGATGAAAATCATGTAGACTTAGGTTGTTTAAAGTTAGCCGTTTTTAAACCTAAATAAATAAATAATCAAACATTTAGAACACTTTAGTGGTAGATCAACAAATATATTCGATATATAATTATTAGCTCTCATGTCCTCAAGACTTCACACCGTGAGATCCATGCTCGGTTTCGTGTCGCTTTTACCGCGACTATTCCATTCGGAAAATATTTGTATGGGTCAATAACAAGGTGAATGGGAGAAGTAGTTCATAGTAAGTGGGTGAAGGAAATGTGTCAACATTCTCCTATGGTCTCCCTCATTAGTTTGAACCGTGAGATTCCTATGTTGCACCTGTTGTCATTTTAAGGCGGCACTAGCTAGTTGTTAACTAGGTGATCCCCACAGAGGGTTGTAACATAGGATTCGGAACAACCCAAGATTTAGAAATGAATAGGATCTTATAGTTCTGTCTTGGATATTGTCTTCCATCTCGAGGGCATATTCATATCATTCTATAGGATTTGAAAATGGCAGGTCACACTTAAAAAAATTACTAATTGTTAGTAAAGATCTTGACCGAAAATGATAACCAAAGGAACTATAGGAATAAAGAGTTATTCTGATATAGTATTTGGTCAAGATTGTCTTGCTTCAATGAAAGTTTTTTTTTACTACCCCACGATAGCAACTATTCTGGATCACTGAAGTATTGTTGCAAAATAAATAAAGAAAAATGGGTACTTTATTTCTTTGTTAAAATTAGAATTAGATGCATAAGTTTAATAGAATTTGTTTAAATTTTTTTAGCAATGTCAAATTCAATTATACAACTGCTCGCTTCCTATAAGTTTAATGGAGAAGGATATTCAAATTGGAAATCCAACATAAATACGATATTAGTTGTGGATGATTTGAGATTTGTGTTGACGGAGGAATATCCTCCGATTTCCAGTACAACAGCGAACCGAAATGTTCGGGACATTTATGATTAGTGGGTTAGGGCTAACGAAAAAGCCAAGGCCTATATCTTAGCAAGTATATCTGATGTACTTAATAATAAACATGAGGTAATGCCCACACCGTCATCCTCTGTTCGACATGAAGCCATCAAATATGTTTATAGTACTCGCATGAAAGATGGTACCACCGTTAGAGAAAATGTTCTCGATATGATGGTCCATTTTAATATTGTTGAGGTTCATGAGGCGATGATAGATGAAATCAGTCAAGTCATTATGATATTAGAATCTCTTTCGAAGAGTTATCTACCTTTTAGAACCAATGTTGTTATGAACAAAATTACTTACAATTTGAATACAATGTTGAACGAACTACTGACGTATCAATTTATAATGAAACTTGAAGAAAGTGAAGTAAATGTTATTTCACGACCTAAAAAGTTTCTAAAGGGTTCTACGTCTAGAGCAAAACCCCCTGATAAAAAGAAGTTTGTTCCCTCTTCTTCAAAAGACAAATCTGTACAAATGAAGCAGAAGGGTGAAGGGAATAAGAAAACCACTGCAAAGAAAAACAAAAACAAAAACAAAACTCCCAAAGGGAAGTGTTTCCATTGCGGAGCGGATGGGTACTGGAAGCATAACTGCCCAAAGTATTTAGCAAAAAAGAAAGCGGAAAAGGGAACCAAGGTAAATCAGCTTTACTAGTAGTTGAAACATGTCTAATGGAGAATACTCACCTCACCTGGATATTAGATTCGGGCGTCGCTAATCATGTTTGTACTTTTCTACAGGAAACTAGTTATTGAAAACAACTTTCTGAACAAGAAATTACTTTCAAGGTGGGAACGGAAGAAGTCATTTCAGCTCATACAGTGGGAGATGTCAACCTATTTTTCGGAGAATCTTTCATCTTACTTAGAAATGTATATTATGTACCTAAGATGAAAAGAAACTTAATCTCCATTTCCTGTCTACTAAAAAATATATACAAAATATCTTTTGAATCTAATAAAGTGTTTGTTTTTTCAAGAGGTGTTCATCTCTGTTTTGCAAGACTCGAAAATAACTTGTACATATTCAAACCAACTGAAGCAAAGGTCATTCTCAATATAGAAATGCTTAAAATGGCTGAGAATCAAAATAAAAGATGAAAATTTCTCCTAACGCCTAGCTTTGGCACCTTAGACTTGGTCACATTAATCCTAGCAGGATTGAGAGATTGGTTAAAAACAGTCATCTAAGTCAGTTAGAAGATGGTTCTTTACCTCTATGTGAATCATGTCTTGAGGAAAAAATGTTGAAAAGATATTTTTCTGAAAAAGGTGTTCATGCCAAAGAGCCTCTCGGACTTATACATTCAGACCTATGTGGTCCGATGAATGTAAAAGCGCGAGGAGGATATCAGTTCTTTGTCAATTTATTGATGATTACTCTAAATATGACTACATTTACTTAATAAGTCACAAGTTTGAAACTTTTTAAGCAAAAGAATTAAAACACTTCGATCTGAGCAAGGTGGTGATTATATGGATTTACAATTCCAGAACTATCTAGTGGATCGTGGAATTCAATCCCAACTTACAACACCTAGAACGTCACAAGAAAACAGTGTTGTAAAAAGGAGAAATCGAACCTTATTAGACATGATCCGATCAATGGTGAGTTATGCTCAGTTACCTCAATCCTTTTGGGGGTATGCAGTACAGACTGCAGTATATATTCTGAATGTTGTTCCTTTAAAAAGTATTTCAGAAACACCGCATGAGTTATGAAAAGGACGCAAAATTAGTTTACATCATTTTCATATCTGGGGTTGTCCAGCACATGTGTTGGTACAAAATCCTAAGAAACTGGAAACACGTTCGAAGTTATGCCTTTTAGTGGGATACCCAAAAGAAACAAAAGGAGGGCTATTCTATGATCCTCAAGAAGAAAAAATGTTTGTATCGACAAATTCTACATTCTTGGAAGAAAATCATGTTAAAAATCATCAATCTCACAGTAAACAAATATTACAAGAAATGAGCAAAGATACTATAGGAAAATCAACGAGAGTTGTTGATCAAGATGGCCCATCAACAACTATTGTTGCCCCGTCACGTTCTTCTCAAGAGTTGAGTATGCCTCGACGTAGTGGGAAGGTTGCTCAGCAACCTGAATGCTATATGGGTTTAACAGAAACTCAAAACATCATACATGATGATGGTTTAGAGGATCCATTAACCTTTAAAAAGGCAATGGAAAATGTTGATAGGGAATAGTGGATAAAAGCCATGGACGTTGAAATGGAGTCGATGTACTTCAATTCTATCTAGAAACTTGTAGATCAACCACATGGGGTTAAACCTATAGGTTGCAAATGGATCTACAAAAGAAAACGAAACCAAACTGGCAAGGTGCAAACCTATAAAGCCAGACTGGTGGCAAAAGGTTTTATCCAAAGAGAAGGGGTTGATTATGAAGAAACCTTTTCTCCAGTTGCCATGATAAAATCTATAAGAATACTTCTATCCATTGCCATATATTATGACTATGAAATATGGCAAAGTGTCAAGACAGCTTTTCCGAACGGCCATCTTAATGAAAGTATTTTTATGTCTCAACCAGAAGGGTTCATCAAATAAGGACAGGAACAGAAAGTCTGTAAGCTTAAACGATCCATTTATGGGTTAAAGCAAGCTTCAAGATCCTGGAATATACTACAATCAAATCTTATGGTTTTGAACAGAATGTTGACGAACCTTGTGTATACAAGAAAATAGTCAACAAAACTGTAGCATTCTTAGTACTTTATGTTGATGATAATTTGCTCATTGAGAATGAGACAAGCTTCCTTGATGACGTAAAGAGATAGTTAGCAACATAGTTTCAAATGAAAGATTTGGGTGATGCTCAATATGTTCTTGGGATACATTTTTTTTAATCAAAAGAATAAAACCTTAGCACTATCTCAAGCATCTTATATTGACAAGATGTTATCAAGATATAATATGAAAAATTCCAAAAAAGGCATGTTACCTTTTAAACATGGAATTCATTTGTCAAAGGAGTAGTGTCCTAAGACAATCTTAAAATGTTGAGGAAATGAAAAGAATTGTATATGCATCTGCAGTTGGGAGTTTAATGTACACAATGTTATGTACATGTTTTGACATATGCTTTGTAGTTGGAATCGTTAGCAGGTTCCAATCCAATCCAGGACACATTCATTGGACTGCTGTAAAAAACATCTTTAAGTATCTAAGGAGAACGAGGGACTATGTGCTTATGTATGGACCTAAGGATTTGATTCTTACTGGGTACATTGATTCTGATTTTCAGACTGATGTAGATTCAAGAAAATCTACTTCATGATCAATTTTCTCTCTCAATAGAGGAGCTATAGTATCAAGAAGCATTAAACAGAGTTGTATCGCTGACTCCACGATGGAAGCAGTATACGTAGCTACATGTGAAGCCGCTCAAGAAGCAGTATGGCTACGCAAACTTTTGGCTGACTTGGAAATAGTTCCAGATATGCACCTACCCATTACATTATATTGTGACAATAGTGGTGTTATTTCCAACTCGAAAGAACCAAGGAGTCACAAACGTGGAAAACATATTGAGAGAAATAGTACAACCGAGGAGACGTGATCGTCACGAAGATAGCCTCTGAAGACAACCTTACTGATCCATTTACGAAAGGCCCTCTCGGCTAAAGTATTCAAGAGCCACCTGGTTGGACTAGGACTCCAAGCTGTTGGGGTTGATGCCCTAAACTCTCGTTGGGTCCTGTAGTTTGTAAACCTGTATTGAACAAACGCTTGTGATGTAATAATATGAGATATTTTATTCACTGTTATCTATGAAACATGAGAAGTTTTATTTGTATTTACCACAAACCAATTGTTGGGGTTTGTGCCTTAAAGTCTCGTGCCCTGTAGTTTGTAAACAATTTTGTACGAACATTTTTATTGTATAATATATATGATATTTACTTCACTTCTTTACTTTGCACATATAGATGTTTTTTATTTTACCACAAAAACCAATAAACTTAGTGTCCCTGGTTGTCTTTATGTAACTTAAGCATGTATGTAGTGACATACAAGTGCATCATGTCTTAAGTGACAACCAAAAATAGTCTGTAGTATATGGATATAGGAGGGAAACCTTATCCTTGTAACACTACGGACGTGGCCTACTTTGTTACAAATGTTGCGACTTGTTATAAATGGTCTGATCCTGATCATTCGTGTAGTGGACATGCAAGCGGGGGTGTCCTATACAAAGAGTTTGTATAAAACCTGACCTCGAAGTGTTAATGTCGTCATATAACTCCGTTCACGATTGAGACTTCACTTCACTACGATGACCATAGGTAACATGACATCAATCCTAAGTGAGTTGGGAACTCCTGTCATTGAGCGCGGTCCTTTGATTTGCATGGGTGCGAGTGGCCAGAGCGCTAACTCAAACCTACCATTTGGGGATTTGTCTGATTTGGGAGTGATGCATATTGAATGGAAATATGGATGATATGCGTTGATGGATTGCGTTGTACACTCAAGTTTCTCCAGTGGAATTCAAGTGTAAATTCCCCTGAGTTTCCTGGTAAGTCTAGGGTCGAACACAGGGACTTGTGAAAATAGTTACGTTGGTAATATTTATGAAGACTTTGTGGTAACCAAGTAAATAATAAGTTTTGGGTGTGTTGTTGCGTTGATGAAAAAGAAGTAAATAAAGGCGGTGGATTTGAGAAGGATAGTTGCATTGATAGATGCAATGAGTATGTGATGAACGGGTTGAGAAGATCTTTAGCTAGTGTTACTCGGGAATGCGTCAAACTTTGCGATCATGTTACAACCATGCACAACAAGTCATTTCCCAATGTAAATGCGATGCTCCTAAGTCTAGGACGTATGTGTTGAATGCAAAATGTCCATAGAGCTTATCCCTAAGTCTCTACTCTTGTCCTATGCGTTGATGCAAAATGCATAAAAGTAAGGTGACCGCATATAATTATATCTTATTGCTAAGATGCATGCGATGCGTACTAACAAATAGGGCTCATTCCTGGCCTGACCTTCCCAAGTCTAGATCCTGTCTTTAGAATACCTTCCCGAGTATCTCTAATAGATGAATGAAGCATGCATAAACAAGATAATCGCAAAGATAAAGATTCCCTCGTTATGCTAGCTAACAACTTCTCAATCCATTCAACTAATTTAGCTACTCATGCATAAATAATAGAGAGTGAATAGATATAGAGAAAGACATTCCATTCTTATAACTGAGTTAAGTACAAAATGACATGGAAAGTAAAGGTAGAGAGTTGTTGTAAGGATACGAGATGTATATTGTGATGTGTATGTTATGTATCGCTTATACACACTATTGATGGTGAAAATGATTCAAGTTTATGTTGCCATAAACTTGTTGACTAAAATTTAATCTCTTTTTCTTTATCTAGCTCTAACGCATGGTTTGTGAATGAAGTGCTATATATGCGCTCAAGTGCTTGCAATAAAGACATTTTTATGCGATACTACGTCTAAATATATGCGTTGATAGTGCTATGCTCATAGTATGCAATGAAATAGTGCGTGTCACAAGTTTCCTTGCACTGAAACCAAGTATAATTCCAACGCAAGTTTCTCAGAATGATCCGAGGTTGAACACAGGGATTGTTTTCGTTAATGTGATAGCGACCAGTATTTAACAATAAATAAAGAATGGTGGTTTATACAGAAATATAAATTGCGATAAAAGTAAAAATGCATTAATAAAGTAAAGTAAAAATGCATTGATAAAAGAAATTCTTAAGCTACTATGATACATGATACAAGATACTGAGGTCGAGAACTGACTGTGAAGTTGTACAAAGAATCGATGTATGCGATGGCAAGTCTTATGCATGAAGTAGAAAAAGAAAGAGTAAAGAGTAAAAACATCGCAAGTTTGTCAATCATGTTAAGGACGCAACTAAGGTTCCGCTTTCCCTAGGCGTACACCTCTCAGTGACTGGCCACGTTCCCATATCTCTATGGTGAAACAGGGATGAATGTGATGAACGCAAGGTTGTTTCCATCTCTGAAAATACTTTTCGCTTTAGTTAATGCATTCTTCCAACCTTCTCTCGATAGGCGAAATAACATTTTCACTTCTGCTCTCACAGGTAGAGATGCCATTGAGCATGCTTTAGCTAAACTTAATTATTTCCTTAACACAAATTAACTTACTCACTTAATTCTTGCTATTTACCCAGGGAATTAAGGACACTACATGGAGAAAATGGATTATTGATGTATGGAAAGAGACAGAGAGATGACAATGGTGATGATCATAACATTTAATTCTAAAATTAAGCGTTTGATACATGTTGTGAATGAGAGATTAAAGAAGATGAATACAGAAGATGAAATAGAGATTAGAAACAAATACGGAAAGAGTGTCAACATCTTGACACAGATCCCGATCGGAGATTGTGCTTACCGGTGTGTGAAAGTGGTGGAGAGGAAAGCTTCCCTCTCAGACTTGATATCCCGGTAGAATTGACCTTCGTACAGAGCTTCAGCTACGGGAATTGAAAGAATTCTCTGCTCGGAGACTCACCTCTCGGCCTTATCTCATGGTTCTCCTGGATTTGCTCTTGACAGTCGCTTCAGACCAGCCTCTCTCCCAGAATCAGTATATGCACGTCTATATGTATATATGTATATTTTTAGTGAATTTGAAGAAGCTATTTATAGGTGAGGCTTGGCTCTTTGAATTTGTGGCCCCCAATATATAGTTATAGTAGTTCCTAAAATGGCATAATGGAAAATTCCTTCTGTTACGTAATCAATCCGTCAGAAATGCACAAATGAAAGTTGTACACTTGTCAGAATCATCCGCAAATGCGTTGCTCTGCACATCTTTGATCTATCGCCGCATGCGGTGTTGTTTTTTATTATCGCATGCGGTTGAAATTGCGTTGATCACTAAAGCTCTTGATCAATTGTCGCATGCGCTGTCATTGCGTTGATCATCTCTTCATTCTTGATTGATGGGCGCAATGCGATGTAGATGCGTTGTTCATTTTATCTTCGAGCCATGAATGCATGCGGTCACTGATTTCCTGCAAAACTGAAACTGAAACATTCTATTCTACCATCGCAATGGTGTTAATGGGTGTATTTACGACATTTCGTAATTTTCGCATTTCTTAGGCAATTTCTATACTATCGATGCAACTTTTCTTTCTTTTAGCCGCAATATCTAATAAAACAATATAAATAACTTTTATTTATGCAACTTTTCTTTGCAAAATTTGCGCTTGTAACATCTTTTCGTGCTTTTCTTCTTCCTTTCTTCTTCTTCTTTCCTTCTCCTCTACTGCACTTTGCAAAATTTGTGGGTTGATTGTTGACCCTTGCAACACATTCTCCTTGCGATGCTGCATAAGAGGGATGATGTCTGGATCCTCTCCATCGTCAGTCGCAACCGTTCTTATTTGCATTGATTCCTCTTCAGGTTGCGCTGATTCTCTTTGTTGCGTTAACACCACCCTCATCCACCCTTGCGGTGGTTGATTCTCCATCGACCTCTGAGCTCTCAGCCCTTTTTCTCTTTTCTTCCTTCTTCTTCAGGCGCTTTCCTTCTCGCCTACGTTCCCTCTTCTCATTTGATTTTCTTTCTTTCTTCTCCTTCCTTGGCTGGGCTTTTTCATCACCTTCTGCCCTCTTCTCCTTATTGTTCTTCTTCTTCTTCTCCTCAGCCATTTCAGGATGCTTCTCCGCCACCACTTCCTCCAAAGCACTCTGGTGGTCCCTCATAGGATTATATGTGAACAGTTCCCTTAGGATCCGAAATTGCCAGAGCGCTTCTTATCGAAGCTTCCTCCATCTTTTCCTCCGAAGGTAATGGCTGATTAACAACCCCAGCTTTAGGCAACCCTCCTTCGTTTTCCATATTACTTAGTATGCTTCTAAAAACTTCTCTGTCGTCTCTTCTCTTCTTCTCGCTTTTAGATGACAGTGTTGGGAGTGGGGCACTCTCCGTGCTTTGCCCCTCTTGGATTTGGAGTGGTCTGGCTACTAAAGGCAAAGTTTTTCGGCGATTCGGGTGATGGGTTTTGGCTGGGCGACTTACTGCGAGGAATGCCGCCTCTCTTGCAGTGATTTGGGCTGGTGAAGGTGATGAGGGTAAAGAGGATGAATGGGAAGATTGATCGCCATGGTTGTACTGAGTGAAAGAGTTAGGAAAGCTCTTAGGGTTTAGGAAGAAAGGTTGAAGGTCTGGGTATACAAAGGATTCGCTAGGGTTTTCGTTTCGCAAAAGATTCAAGTAGACGACCTAAGATGGAGAAGGACAGAATTTATAGGTTGGGCCTTGATGGGCCCAACGCAAATTCTGCGGTGGCAAGCCTCGAGGTACTCAAAAAGCCTGCCGCCGCGCTCCTCACATTTATGAATTAGCAGAGAAGTACGTCCTTTCATCTGCTAAATCATCATTTCCTTGGAAGCCTAAATGATTGGACTACTCTATTTACAAAAATAATTTGTCTTTTGTGTTTTATTCGGATGGGCGCAAGGTTAAGGTTCTGTCTCTTATACACATCTAGATGTGTATAAGAGACAGTTATGAATCAGCAGAGAAGTACATCCTTTCATCTGCTAAGTCATCATTTCCTTGGAAGCCTAAATGATTGGACTACTCTATTTTAAAAAGAATTTATCTTTTGTGTTTTATTCGGATGGGCGCAAGGTTAAGATTAACGGAATGCCTCCATTAACGCAAATGCATATTTGCAGAGGATGGGCAACAACGCATGTATTAGCGCAAGACACCCCTTAACTGAACGCATTTCTGGAGGACGGGTGCATGGTATTTCTACTGGCGCAACACTACCTCGGAATAGTGCGTTTTTTTGCCAAGGACGGGCAAAAAATACATACGAGCGCAACACACCCTTCAATGCAATGCATTTGGGTAGGATGGATGCAAAGTGTATCTTGTTAGTGCAAGATGCACCCATCATCGCAATGCATACCGGATGTATTTTATTATTATTATTTTCATTATATATATATATATACTTTTTTTTTCATCAACAACGCAAGTCACTAGGACTTTGCGGTATTCATTTTCTTTTTAACAATCATTCACAGAGAATTTAAAACAACGCAATTAATGTAGAAAGTAAGGAAATTGAAATAACGCACGGAAATTAACGCAATTGAATTAAATGAAAAGTAAATTCATAAAGCAATAAAAGCTAGTTTAAGAAAACAATAAATAACGTAATGCATAAAGCAATAAAGGAAAGCAATTAAGAAAGAAATTAAACATAGATTTTAGAGATATGGATTGAAAGACAATTTTCTCATGATTACAGCAATCCACACCTCTGCAGGCAGTCAAGCTTGCCTGCGCAATTTATAATTTATATACAAAAGTTAGGACAGGGCGGGGGTGGGGTCGGGGAATATATTCCTCGTCCTCAGCCTCAAATCGTAAACGGGGAAAAAAATTTCTTACTCCCTCCCCAATTCCCGTGTATTTGAGGATTCCCCACCCTGTTCGATGTAGGTCCCCGCGGGGGGGCCGACCTCATGGATTTTTTGAACATCTCTAGACGGAACATCTCTACCTAGGAACCAACCTGGTAGGTGAATTAGACAAGTATTTATAAGCATGCAATACATGATTTTAGTTTATTAAATTTTTTTAATGAACAAAATCATATATTGTTAAACTATCCAATATAAGAGTTATATTAGGCCAATTTAACAATAGACTTAGATAAATTATTAGCCAGATTTTTTCCATTCATGTTCTCCCTCAAGGCTTAAAGAACCCGGTTAAAGGTCCTTGAGCGGAATTGATCGTTCCAATTTCACAATTTTCACAGAATACATAACTTTTTAGAAGAAGAACATACAATTATGCATTTAGTACAGAAATTACAGCATGCTAAAAAATAAATGATGAAGAATAAAATGTTGGGTTGTATGTCCTAAAACTCGCAGTTTTTAATGTTAAACATATTTTATTATCAATAAAGATATTATTGAACGCCATAGAGATGGTGGTTAATTATATTAAAGAGTTTAGCTGATTAATCACAGATCGTTGGAGTCCATGATCTGTAGATCCACGAGGTTCCCCTACTAGCTCATAACGAACTAAACCTTAGAACAGTGTGACGAACGAATTTGAAGTGTTCAAATTCAGTTTTTGGAGCAAAAGCATTAAATATATACGATATATTTAACCTAATGTTTAATTGTGAATTAAACATAAAGAGAGAGAAAATAGAAGATATTTAAATAAGATTTAAATATCAAGATTATGAACAGGGATTCATATTGATCGGAATTAGTGTTGGATTTAATATTAAATTAAATTAATTAAATTAGTTAAATTATTTAATTAATTATTTAATATTAATTTAATTTTAAATTTGATTATTAGAGTTAATTTTGAAATTAAATGGAATAGGTCAAAATTGCATTAAAAGTCAAAAAGTCAGATTTGTTGACTTTGGACTTTGGAAGTCAAACTTTGACCATTGACTAAGTTAGTGGAAATATCCAATACTTATGAATGGAAAATGCCAACTTTTGTATTGTTAAGTGTTGTTTTCATTTGAAGACACTTACCCACTAAATTCCACTTTGAGTTAGTGGATTTTTTAATATCAATTTCTTATCAAACTCAAAGTTGCATGTTTTGCATGTAATGGCTTTTAAAAGGAAGAGTTTCTTGTTTTTTAAAGATTATTGGCCAAGTGGAAATTTATGAGATTATGTGATAATCTCATAATTTTTTTTTCTCTCAAAGACTTAGCTTTTTCCTCTCCAAATTAGTCACTCACCAAATCCCACATCTCATTCTAAGGCTGGAGAATAGTCGGAAAGACTCTCGTGGTGGTCTACGAACCGTTCGTGAGAAGATTGAAGCTAATTTATAGAAGATTCAAAGTCTACAAAGGTTGTATTTATACTTTGCCTTTATTCTTGTTTGAATCGCGTGCTTATCTTTTTAATTAAATTAATTATAGTACTTTAGATCCATTTTTTCTTCTGTTGCCCATGTGTTCGTTTCATCATAAAATTGGGTTCATGAACCCTTACCTTTGAAGACCTTTCTTCAATGAATTCCCTCGAACAATACAGACACCACCACGATGGCTACCTCGATATTCTATGGGATGAGAACCCAGGAGTTGTGGGCTCTGGCTATTTTGGTAGAGAGAGAAGAATTTTGAGGAGAAAATATAACCTATAGTTTCTATATTATATCGAATGAAATATAAGATGTCAGCGGGGATATAACCTATAGTTTCTATATTGTATCAAATAAAATATAAGATGAAAAAAATAGAGTATATACTCATGTGCTTAAAAGATATATCTTTTTATTGTTTGAACTTATATCGTGTATGCATGGATGCGGGTAAAAAGAATTGCCTTTGTTGCGATCAGTTTGGACACTTGGGAATTGACTAAGTACAGTTCCTTGCAGTAGATGTGTGAAAGCTAGTGCCCCTAGGTAAAATGATACAAGTTTATGGCCCTTTGTTATTGAAAAAAAAATTTTAAAAAAAAAAAAGACAAGGCACCTTAATGGACATATTACACTCTTGAAATATGTGGATGCTTCATGATTGGTGCATGAGCCAAAGTAGGGGAAAAACTGAAGAAGCTCTCTTGAACCTAACTTTAGTTCTTGTGTTTTGAATTAAATGTGAATTGCACACACACACGTGTGAGATGATGAGATTTGGCCTTGAAATCTTTAAATGTTGGGATGTGTTTGCAAGTCTCTACTAATGGATCTAATATGCTTATTTTGAATGATGAGGTTTTGAATCATGCATGCTTGTGTGAATTTCCTTATAGTCTTGTTCTTTCTTTGCTCGAGACCAGCAAAGTTCTAAGTTTGGGGTGGTGAAACGCATTCCAAAAGTGTGTTTTCTGGGCTTAGAATTAGTTTTATGTTTAATTTGAGATCTTTGATGCTTTTATTGTTTAGTTGTAGGAAATTGAGCAATTGAATGAGAATAAGAAATTTTGGAAAATTAATGATCAAAATACCCCCAAGAAGGTCAAAGTTTTGACTTAGGGTAATGGTCAATGAAGAAAAAGGAAGGAAAATGAGAAGATCGGAGGCAAGGCAGCGTTGAACAAGCATTGCAATGCTACAAACCCGAGAGGGTAGAAAAACAGGGCAGCGTCGCGACACTATAATTAGAAGAGGCGTGAATTTCACACCAGCTTTGCAACATTAGTTGCAGCGTTACAACACTGCGACTGCTGCCTATATAAGAAGTTTGTCGCCGAACTGATTGGAAGAGGAAATTTTAGGGCTATTTTGAAAGCATAAAGCGATATTTCGGTGAGTTCTCTTTGGGAAGTGTAATTCTGGACAGATGCAGCATCTTAGAGCTTCAAAGGATTGAAGATTTAAAGAGATCGTTGGGTTGCAATTCCGGATTCGAGGACGAGAATTAAGAACACAGCTTGCAATTTCTTGCCTTTATGTTTGGAAACTTCATGAATGGTCTATGTTTTTGTTGTAATCATGAGTGACTAATTTGTGTTTCTAGGGTGTTGATCTAGTTTTATGGATTGCAAAAACTGATTTGGTTATTTCTTGGATTGAATTTATGCGTAATTATT
The DNA here is from genome assembly GCF_009727055.1 of Benincasa hispida. NCBI lineage: Eukaryota > Viridiplantae > Streptophyta > Magnoliopsida > Cucurbitales > Cucurbitaceae > Benincasa > Benincasa hispida. The sequence continues at coordinate 66,902,745 of NC_052349.1, forward strand.
TTAGCATGCTTGTTCTTAATACTTTTGAACAATTAGCCATTATTTGAATGTTCTTTACTTAATGTCTATCTCGAGAGAGAAGACGTTGGGTTAGATCTAGCTTGTTAAACTGTTAATTGAGTATGCACGAGAGTGATAGGAGACTAATAGAGATTATTGATGGAGGAACTTAATGTTGTAACTAATCAAGCGATAGAAGAGATTCGGGTTGATGTTTAGTTATTAGAAAAGGTTGAGCTCAAGAGAGATACCTAGTGTAAGATTGTATGCCTAAATGCAGTTTGTAAAGTTAAACATATTCTATTATCAATAAAGATGTTATTCAACATTTCTTCAATAAAGTTGTTATTGAATCTATAAATTGCACTTATACAATCTAAATTTAATAAACTCAGATCCATGGTTGTTATATGAATACTTTAACTTTATGTGGAGACATAAAAGTGGATCAGATTCAAGTAAATAGTCAAAATGATCTATAGTATACAAACAAGGTTGGGTGTCTTATTCTGGTAACACTATTGGATGCAACCCACTCTGTAATTGTTACAAGTTGTTGTAATTGTGCTATAAACAAAGTGATCTTGATTCGTTCATATATTGACATAAAAAGTAGGGGCGTCCTATGCAATGAGTTTGCATAAGATCGGACCAAGAAATAAGTCGCTCTTACTTTCTAACATTGTTTACTGTTTAAGACTGACTATTTCGCTAAGATGACCTAGGTAACTAGATCTTAAACCTCAGCTAACTATGAACTCCTGTTCATTCGAGATTATCCTTAGATTTTCATAGGTGAGGGTTGGCTCAAGAGCGCCGGCTCAATAAGCCTCCCATTTCAGGGGTAAGATCAGGTAAATAACTGGGGACATAGGGTGCAATAAGGAATTCATGCCTACCCGATTTAGGGATAGAAGAAAGGTTGTTCTCTTAAGTACTGAATCAATGTCTTGAACAAGGGACCTCACTCTCTTGTTGGCCCGAGAGGGATCCAGTTTAGTGATTAGATCATAAACCAATTATTCATTAAAAGATTAGTGGAACTTAAGAAGCAAGATGTAATATTGAGGATAAAACAACATATTGACCCAACCATTATTACGAACAACTTGTGAAGGGTCGACTTACTAATTATGGTTAAATCAAGTGAACATAAATGAAGGAAATCGGAATTGAGATTTCCATGAGTAGCGGAACGAGATTATTCCAAATTACAATCATGAATGAACATATATTTACAGTCGTCTTCAATACAAACGGTTATACAATTCATACAGAGAAATTACAGCATGAATAAACTCAAATAAACAAAGATCAAACTCTACGCACATATAAGGATGCGTCTCCACGCTCCGTTGCTCGACTCTGATCGAACAATAACAACCACGAGCGCTTGATCTACACAACTGCAACACCGCACGAACACTTCGCACTCGTCCTCAACGATCTCCTCGGCACGAACTCTTCGCACTCGTCCTCAACGGTCGCCTCAGCCACAAACGGCCTCCACAGCACCATGAACGACCTCCAGAAAACCTCGATGGTATCGAATTGAGTCTGACACCACCAACAAGGCGACCTTGGTATTCTCAGTGTGAGAATCCAGAGAGTGGGCTCTGTTCTGACTTGGTATGAGGCAAATGACCGGAGGAAACAAAGATCGTGTACACGACTGGGCAAGTGGGAGATGGCGGAGACCTATCGTATAGGTTGATGCCTAATCGTTTAGATAAAGCTATGCGATCATCTAGCAAAAACTATGCGATCGTTTAGTCTATCATTTAGCTTGGTCTGTCACCTATAGACACTACACGATTATTTACCTCGGGCCAATGATCGTCTAGCAAAGCTATGCGATCGTTTAGTAAATATTGCACGATCGTTTAGCTCTACTCTGCACGATCGTTTAGCTCGCCCAACCATCGTTTAGTAAATCCGAATTTACTTGACGACTACGTGAGTTTCTTTTTCGCGAGAGAAAACTCAAAAACCTTTTAAAATATATGTGATTTTTTTTTAAAATAGGAAAACCAATTTTTCTTTTAAACTCACGGTTACCATGATCCAATAACCACCCACTACTTTGCTAATTTAAAAGAAAATAATTAATTATCCAATAATTAATATTATTATAAACATAAATGATAACCAACTTATCATACTATATTTATAACCTATAGTTTTAATATTTCATCTCATGAAACATGTAAACCATAGTTCTTTTCCCATGGTACTTAATGTAAATCTCATTTACATCAATCCCCCACTAAATGTATCTTATACATCATACCGATTATATCATATATAATCAAAATATCTCTTGTCAATTTGAACATTTTAAATCAACACCAAGAACTGATCCTCAATTGAATCAAAGCTGCCAAGGGGACCTCATGGACTTGTAGCTCGAAGTTCCAACGGTACATGAATAACTAACTAAACTCTTTAGTCACGAGATCCACCATTTGTTAACTGCCAGACACTCCACTAAAGACTGACAGCTGAACTCTTCTTACCACAGATATATTATATGTCCATCTTAACCAATCAGCAGTGCGACAACCCTTCACAGATCGCTCGTAAGTACAGCTAGCTAATAACCGTTATGCCCATGTAGTTACATTTGTCTTCTTAAGTACCACTAATCCCTCTAATGAACATAAGTCATAGTCCTACTATGACTGAGTTTTCTTTTCCAAAAAGAAGTTGTGGCCACTATGTTCAAGCCCTAGAATTAGCCCTCAAGATAGCAATCTCTCTACTTATCCCTGCTTCAGGAAAGGAGTGAATTCCATATTGTGGATTGAGTTCCCAGCTCCCAGATTAGACAAGTCCCCAAAAAGGTAGACATGTTGAGTTGGCAATCTGCCCACTCTCACCCATACTAATCAAAGGACCGCCCTCAAAGGCAGGAGTTCCCAAAACACTCAGGATTGAGGTCGTGTCTCCTATGGTCGTTTAGGTGAGATGCAAGTCTCTAGTATCAACGGCGTTATATATAGAGTCTAGTCATCTCATGGTCCAGGTCTTATACAAACTCTTTGTATAGGACACCTCCGCTCCACGTCTCCACATGAATGGTCAGGATCTACTATCTGTAGTAGTTTACAACACTTGCAAACCTCTACAAAGTGGGTAGTATCCGTAGTGTCACAAGGATTAGGTATCTCACCTTAATCCTTATACTATAGACCTATTTAGGTTATCACTTAAGGCATGATCCACTTGTATATCACATATACATGCTTAAGTTCACATAAGATAACTAAGGAGCTTTGTTTATTGGATATGAGTAAATGCCAGAATTAAATAACATTTATTTTATTCATTGAACAATGTGTATATTTACAAAACAACGAGACTCTGGGAGATTTAGGACACCAATCCCAACAATAAATATATCTACAGCGAGGAGAGTGCAACTATCAAGTCAACTATCAAGTTATAGTGGTGTGACTTGATAGTTAATGAATACTGATTAACTTGGTCTAAAGAGTTTTAGTCAATTAACCTTAAATCGTTGGAGCTCATGCTCTGTAGGTTCATAAGGTCTCTCTACTAGCTCGTAACATATGAACACCTTGAATTAATAAATTGAGTGAATTTGGAATGATATCAATTTGAATTGTTCAAATTGAATTTCAATTTGAAAGTGTTCAAATTGAAATTAGGGTTTCAATTTGAATAAGTTCAAATTCGAGTTAGGGTTTGTATAATTATATTTGATATAATTAATGTTTAATTTATTGAAACTAAATGAAATTGGAGAGTTTACAATATTTAAATAATAATTTAAATATTAATTACATGAATAAGATTCATGGTTAAAATTAGGTGTATGATTAATTTAATATTTTATATCAAATTATTTAATTAAATAAATAAAAATCAAATTAATTTTCAATTTCAATCAATTTAAGAAATTGAATTTTGATGTTTTAGATTTAATTAATTACGAATTAATTAAATCAAATTTTAGTTAATTTTGGTATTAATTAAAATTTGAAATTGAAAATTAAAAAAATGAGAAAACTTGGTTTGAGTGGGTTTGTTCCCACATTTTAAACCCAGTAGGAGGTGTTCCTCCCAAATTTACACATAAATCCCACTTCTTCATCAAGTTGTTGCTAGCATTGAGTTGAGTTTGAGTGTTTGCATGCACTTTTTGTGTAAAAGCTCCAAAATTGAAGATTGAAAGGGTCAATTTCTAAGTTCTTTAGAAAACTGCTGCAGAAATTCGTCTTAACAAAAAATCCACACAAACACCCTTCACAAATTCCTTCTAATTGGAGTTTCATCACTCAAATTCAAGGTTGAGAATAGTAAAGAAGATCTCTTGGTGGTTCACTGCTGAATAACAGTTGGAATCACGTGAAGAGTAGCTTGAAGTTGGGAGAATTCATCAAAGTTGTTAAGAAACCTTCTTCTTAAACTTATGTTTAAGCATGCTTTTAGAACTCAAATTAAATGTAATCAGAGTGCTTATTGATTCTGTTTGCTTTTGTTGCATACTAGTATATTCTAACACCTGGGTAAAAGACTCCTAGGTCAATAATTTGCATGAAATCAATTTAAGGTCAAAATAATTAATTTGGTTAATCCATTTAAAGAAATCATACCCTAGAACGTGTCTTTGTCTAGTTTCACCCCAGTGTTATCTTTTCTTGATTTTTAGGATTAGATTAATTAGATTCTCATCATAGTCTGGCCCCCTAAATAAAATTAGAAGGATTTCTGAATAGCTAAAAGAGTCAAATCAATTCCTCAGAGGACAATACTCGTTCTCTTGACCATTTTACTATATTATAATTTGACGCTTGTGCTTGCGTAACATCAATTTCTAAAATAGTAGGCTTATTGAGTCGGCGATCTAGCCACTCTCACCATACAAATCAAATCAAAGGACCGCCTTTGTAGGCAGGAGTTCACAACTCACTCAAGATTCAGGTCATGTTACCTATGGTCATCCTGGTGAAATGTAAGTCACTATTATGAACGACGTTATATAATGAGACTAAACATTTCGTTGTCTGGTCTTATACAAACTCCTTTGTATATAATATCCCCACTTACATATCTCCACATGAATGATCATGATCTACAAAGCGGATCATACTCGTATGACACTAGGATAAGATATCCAACCTTATTCATCTACTATAGACCATTTAGGTTATCATTTAAACATAATCCACTTGTATGTCTCTACGTGCATGTTTAAGCTACAAGATAACCTTGGATCTTAGTTTATTGGTTTGTGGATAATGCAATTAAAATTGAAATAAAACATCGTATGTTTTATTAAATAAATAAGATGTTTGTACATTACAATTACAAATAGAACCCTATGAGATTTAAGACACCAACCCCAACAATCTCCCACTTTACCTAAAGCTAGTGGGGTGTACAATATAAAATTCAAACTAATATACAAAGTACACAGATAATAAACTATGGTATAACACGCCCAGTACAAATCTCCCACTTACCCTAGTCTAAACATGTTTTGTCCCATAGACCCATACTCTGCAGGTGACCCTCAAACACCTTAACTGTGAGGGTCTTTGTAAATGGATCAGCAACGTTGTGTTCCGAAGCTATCTGCATGACAATCTTGTCTCCTGGATGCACAATCTCTCGAGTGAGATGATACTTCTGCTTTATGTGCTTCCCACGCTTGTAACTCCTAGGCTCTCGAGAATTAGCCACAAAACCACTATTATCACAATAAAGTATGATGGGCTTTGACATATCTGGAACGACTTTAAGATCAATCAAGAATTTTCTGAGCCAAACAGCTTCACAAGCTGCTACATACTCAACCTCCATGGTGGAGTCAACAATGCACCTTTGCTTGGTGCTCCTCCAGACTACTACCCTTCTGTTAAGAGTGAGCACTGATCCTGATATGGATTTCCTAGAATCCTTATCAGTATAGAAATCATAATTCGTGTATCTTGTAAGAATCAGATCCTTAGAACCATACACGAGCATGTATTCCCCGTTCTCCGTAGATACTCGAGGATGTTCTTAACTACGGTCTAGTGATCAAATCCTGGATTAGACTAATATCTATAGACTATCTCCACCGCATAGCAAATGTCAGGTCTAATACCTAATATCGCATACATCAGGCTACCAACAGTCGATGCATAGGGGATCCCTCTCATTTTCGCAAACTCTTGAGGTGTCTTAGGAAACTGTTCCTCAGTAATATAACTCCATGCTTGAAAGTAGCAAACCTCTTTTGGAGTTCTGTATCGAATACTCGACAAGCATTTTGTCAATGTACGATGCTTGAGATAGAGCTAGCATTTTGTTCTTTCAATCTTTAAAGATCTGAATTTCCAAAACAACCTGAGCATCTCCCAAATATTTCATTTGGAATTGGGTTGCTAGCCAGTTTTTAACTTCAGTCAGTAGACCTACATCATTCCCAATGAGTAGGATATCGTCTACATACAACACTAAGAAAGCTATTGAACTATTGATGATTCTTTTGTATATACAAGACTCATCAACATTCTAATCAAAGTCATAATATTTGATCGCAGTGTTAGAATGTTCCAAGATCGAGAAGCCTACTTCAGTCCATAAATGAATTGATTAAGTCTGCAAATCTTTTGCTATTGACTTTGGGTTATGAATCCTTCGGACTGCTCCAGATAAATGGTCTCCTCAAGATCGTCATTTAGAAAGATAGTCTTGACGTCCATTTGCTAAATCTCATAGTCAAAACATGAGGCAGTGAACAGGAGGATCTGGATAAACTTTAGCATGGCAACATGTGAGAAAGTTTCCTCATAGTCAACTCCCTTAACTTGGGTGTAACCCTTTGCCACTAGTCTAACCTTGAAGATTTGCACCTTCCCATCATAACCCCATTTTATCTTGTAGATCCATTTGCAACCTATAGGTTTGACCCCATCAAGTTGATCTATAAGATTCCAAACCGAATTGATTTAGTCTTCATGCTATCAGAAATCTAATCAGCATCAATAAATCCTTCCAGTACATGTGGATACCTCGTATAATGCAACCCATAGTCTAGAGTGTACTTCAAATACCTTAGAACTATGACTAACGCATTCCAATGATCATGCCCAAGATTGTTGGAGTATCTTGTTCACCTTCCCATCGAATAAGCAATATCAGGTCTTGTACAATTCATTATGTACATTAGCTACCAATAACTCTAGAATATTCTAAAGAAGACACACCTTCATCATTATTTTTTTTTTCAAATTACAATTTGGATCAAATAGAGTAACAGCTGGCTTACTCTCAAAATGATCAAATTTTCTTAGTATTTTCTCTATATAATGAGATTGAGAAAGTATGTATCCACTTGGATTTCTTGTTATTTGAATTCCAAGGATAACATTAGCAAGACTAAGGTCTTTCATATCAAAGTTTGATTTCAAAATCCTTTTAGTGGAATCAATAATATTTTTATTTTTTGCCCATTATTAACGTATCATCCACATATAAGCAAACAATGGCATACTCTTGATCTATGGCTTTAACATAGACACATTTATCATACTCATTTATCTTAAAGCCATTTGATAACATAGTGTGATCAAACTTTTCATCCTATTGTTTAGGTGCTTATTTCAACCCATAAAGAGACTTAACAAGTTTACAAATTTTATCTTCAAGTCCTTTAACAACAAACCCTTCAGGTTATTCCATATAAATTTCATCATCTAAATATTCATTTAAAAATGCATTTTTTGCATCCATTTGATGTATTTCCAAATTTTTTAGACTTGCTATTGCAATTAAATCCTTATAGATAAAATTCTCATCATGGGAGAATAGGTATCGAAGAAATCAAGCCTTTCTTTTTGGCAAAAGCCTTTAGCTACCAACCGGGCTTTGTGCTATCAATAATGTCGTCATCCTTTAGCTTTCTCTTAAAAATATATTTACTCCCAATTGGTTTACTTCCAGGAGGTAAATAAACCAATACCCATGTATTATTTTGTTAAATGTATTCTAACTCACTATTGATAGCTTCCTTCAAATAAAGTGCATCAGGAGATGATACAACTTCTTAAAAAGTTTGAGGTTCACCTTCTATCATATAAGTTATGAAGTCAAGTCCAAAAGAAGTAGCTTTTTTAGCCCTTTTACTTCTTCTAGGTTCAGACTCAGTATTTTAATTTTCTTGACCTTTCGAAGAGCTGGCCTCATTAATTCTTTTGGTATCAATAATTTTATGTCTTTCATTCTTTAAAGAAAAAATATCCTCAAAGAATTCAACTTCATAGATTCCATTATGGTATTATTATTGATGTCAGATATTTCTAATCTAATCATCATGAATCTATAAGCAGCACTATGCATTGCATAACCTATAAAGACACAATCAATCATCTTAGGTCCAAGTTTGGTCCTTTTTGGTACAAGAACTTGTACCTCTACTAAACACTCCCACACTTTCAACATTTTATATGAGGGAAACTTTCCATTGCACAATTCATAAGGCGACTTATTAGTCTTCTTATGTGGAATTCTATTTATATAAAATTTATTGTCAACAAAGCTTCCTCCCATAAATTGTGAGGTAAAGTTGAACTATTTAACATGCAACTAACCATGTCCTTTAAAGTCTGATTCTTTCTTTCAGCTCCGCCACTTTGTTGTGGTGTATAAGGTGTTGTAGTTTGATGGGTTATAACATTAATTTCATAGAGTTCATAAAGTGATGATGATTCATATTCACCACCTCTATCTGGTCTAAGCACCTTTACTTTCTTCTCAAGTTGATTTTCAACTTCTGCCTTATATGTTTTAAAGACATAAAGGTTTCATTTTTTATTATGTAATAAATATACATAGCAATATTTACTACAATCATAAATGAATGTGATGAATAAAATTCCAAGCCTCATCATCATCATCGACTCTTGAATGGTGGCCAAAGTATCTCTTACCACCTAATGTGGGAGTACTTTTCATGTCATATACATCAGTGTGGATTAAATCAAGTAACTCATTACTTCTTTCCACATATAAAAATGACTTTCTAGTAAACTTTAATTTAACACAAACTTCATATTTGTGTCTATTATCAATGTTAAAATTCGACAATAGTCCTAAGTTTACCATTCTATTTAAAGAACGATAATTGACATGTCCCATTCTAGAATGCCATACATCACACAACTCAACAACATAACCAGAAGAGTTGATATTATTATCATTCTTTGGCATTTGTGCCAATACATTCAATTTGAACATGTCATCACTCAGATAGCCTTTTCCTACATATATACCTCCCTTTGTCAGAATAGATTTATCTAACTCAATTACAAGCTTGAACCCATTTTTGTTAAGTAGGGTTCCTGACCTTAGATTCTTTCGAATCTCTGGCACATGCCATACATCATTAAGGATAAGTATCTTTCCAGAAGTTCATTTTAATAGGACCTTTCTCTTTCTTTCCACTGAGGCAATTGAAGCATTTCCCATGTACGATTTATCGCTTCCATCTAGTTTTTCATATGTAATGAATAATGACTTGTCCTTACAAAGGTACCTAGTAGCACTAGTATCACCTTTGGTATCTGAAGCCATATTTACCTCAGAAATGACAACAATCAAATCGTCATTTTCCATGATATTGGTTTGATTGTTGGAAATTTGTCCCTTCTTTTGCTTGCATATTGTAGCAGTATGGCCATTCTGTATTTTTAGCAGTATGGCCATTCTTACCACAAACCCAATAATTGCTTGCATGGTGTCTGAAGCCATATTTTTATTCACTTTGTCTATAAAATATGTGATATTTTAGTTGCATTAACCACAAACCAATAAACTAACATCCAAGATTATCATTGTAACTTAAACATGTATGTGGAGACATACAAGTGGATCATGTTTAAGTGATAACCTAAATAGTCTGTATTATATGGATATAGCTGGGTACCTTATCCTGGTGACACTACGAGTATGACCCGCTTTGTAGGTATTACAAATGTCGTAAAGTGCTACAAATGATTTGATCATGATCATTCATGTATTAGACATGTGAGCAGGGATATTCTATACAAAGGAGTTTGTATAAGACCGGATCACGAAATGTTTAGTCTCATTATATAACACCGTTCATAATAGAGACTTTTATTTCACAAGGATGACCATAGATAACATGACCTGAATCCTGAATGAGTTGTGAACTCCTGCCTATGAGGGTGGTCCTTTGATTTGTATGAGTGAAAGTGACCAAATCGCCGACTCAACAAGCCTACCATTTTGAGGATTCGTCTGATTGAGGAGTTGGGAATATAACTACACAAAATGGAATTCACTTCTTCCCAGAAGCAGAGGTAAGTAGATAAATTGCTTTCTTAAAGGCTGATTCCGGGTCTTAAGCAATGTGGCGCCACGTCCTCTCCTAGGCCGAAAGGGGTTTAATCATAGTGAGACTATGATCTATTGTTCATTAGAGGGACCAGTAGTACTTAAGGAGTTAGATGTAATTACAGGAGCAAAATGATAATTTGACCCAGCTGTATTTACGAGCAATTTATGAAAGGTCATCATACTGTTGATTGGTTATATGCAATTGACACAAATATATCTGTAGTGCGAAGATTGCAGTTGTCGGTCTTTAGTGGAGTGTCCAACAGTTAACAGATGGTGAATAATGTAATTAAAGAGTTTAATTAATTATTCACGTATCGTTGAAGCTTCAAGCTACAAGTCCATAAGATCCCCTTGGTAGCTCAAAAGGATTTAGTTGAGAATCGGTTTTTGGGTTAATTTGAATTGTTCAAATTAATAAGAGAGAATTTAATTATATATGATATAATTAAATTGTTTCAATTATATATGATATAATTGTTATATTGTATTTGATTAATATAGTTTAATTAGAGGAAATAAATATTTGATTAAGATTCAAATATATTTTCTATGAATGTGATTCATAGTTGTAAAATTTAATATAAATATAATTTTTATTAAATGTCATAAATTAGAGAAATAAACTATAGTTTATATTGTATATGATACAATATTAAACTATAGGTTATGTGTTATGTTTGATATTACATATAGTTTAATATAAATATGATATGATAAGTTAGTTATCATATTTATTTATATTATTTTATTATTTCGAATAATAAATTCTTATTTTCTCTCCAACCACATTAGCGGGTGGTTATTGGGTTTTGTGGCAAAAAGAAATAAAAGAAAAATAAGTTTTCTTCTTCTTGCTACACAACAATATACTAAACGATTGAAGTTATCTATACGATAGAGACTGCAAAATCGTTTTGTGCTTCAATCTTCTTCTTCCTCCAAACTCAAACAAACCTTCCAAACCAAAATAGTCAGAGCCCACCATCTTGGGTTCTCACACTGAGAATACCAAAAGCTCACTGTGGTGGTGTCCTCTCTATTTGGTTCGTGAAATTCTTGAAGAAGGTCTTTAAGAAGTTGCTAAGTTCGAGGGTCGTGACCATTCAAGAAATTTACAAGAAGAAAGGTTCTTCAAAGGTAATATCTCTTAAACCTTTTTTCCTTGTAAAAAGCATGTCGTAATTTGTTTATGAATGCATATCTTGTATGTTTATTGTAAATTTAGTTTTCAATAAAAATGAAATTTGGACAATCCGCTTCCGCTCAAGGATCTCCTTGTAAAACGAGTTTCTTCAATAGCTATATCACTAATAGGATTTTTCTTTTGCACTGTGCTACATTTGCTAATATTTTAGACGTGATTGCTATATTTGCAACTGACCTTTTAAATTTTCCATTAGGATATTTGTAATAGATAGTAAAATAAGGGGGAAATATTTGCAAATGGAAGTGTTGACTAGTCAACTTTTAAATCTTTTTCTAATTTTCAATTTTGTCCTCCCTTGTCTTGTATTGTAGCAAACCTTCTTCTTCCCTTTCTTTTTTCTTTTTAGTTTTCTTTCTTTTTTTCGATTTTTGCTTATTTCCCTTTTTCTTTCCTTTATCTGATTTTTGTTTATTCACTTTCTTTTTTTTTTATCTTCTTTTCTTTCATTGATTTTTGCTTATTCCCTTCTTTTTTCCTTTCCTTTCTCTGATTTTTGCTTCCTTTCTCTCTTTCTTTCTTTCTTTTTTCTTTTTTTTTTTTTTTAATTTTCTCCTATTTGTAGTTTTTCTTCTTCTTTTTTTTCTTTTAATTTTTTTTCTTTATCCGGTTTTTGCTTCTTCCCTTCCATAGGAATTATGAGGCCGAGTTTCGTACTCAAGATTTGAAAATACCCAATTCATAAGTGATTTAACATCAACAAGTCAATTATCAAGTTTAAGTATTATAACGAAACATTAAATATAAATAGCAAATGAAAATGGATTTGAAAGAAACTATTTTTTTAGTCCACAAATTTGCACTATTTCTAGAAACATTTCTTAAAAGTTTAAAATAAAACTGGAATGGTTATTAAACATGTTTATTTCTCAAAAAATGAGAAATGCGAACGATATTAGACAGGCCCATACTTTTTTCCCTTTTTATAAAACTTTAAGAGTATGATGTCTATTAGAAATAAACTTGAAAAAATGGTATAGATGGCTCCAAATGAAGGGCACAAATTGAAATATTTGTGTATTTGTGTACCGTAATATTTATTTACAAGATCACACAAAGAATATGGGTTTGGTTTGGCCGTTCGTCATTTTTACAGAAGTACCCTTGAGAGGTATAAAAAAGAAAAGGGACCATATAAATGTTTGGAAAGGACAAGGAAATGGACAAAAAGATGGTCAGTAGCTATCATTGATAGAAGCTATCACTGATAGCATGTTATTAATGATAGAAGCTAACACCGATGACACGTTATTGATGATAGAAGCTACCATTAATAGCATGTTATCAATAATAGAAACCACCACTGATAGTATTTTGTTGGTAATAGAGAGCTATCACTGATAGCATGATATCAATGAGATCATTGATAGCATGATATCAGTGAGATCATTGATAACATCTTATCAGTGATGTTATCAATGAAAGAAGCTATCACTGATAACCACGATATGAGTGATAGAAATTTGGTGAAATCTATATATCGAGTTTTTTTTTAAAGTTCATAACTAGTTATAGAAATCTATCATTACTAGCCTTAAGTATTAATGCTTCAAGGCTGATTTTAATTGATGAAAGTCTATCAGTGATAGCGACTGATAGCTATTATCAGTGATAGTCACGATAGAAGATTATTAGTGATAACTATTGTGTTAATCTTTTAAAGTTGATAGTCACTGATGAAAGTCTATCAATGATAACCAATAATAGTTTTTCATCATCGATATAGCTCAATCTTTCAAAGTTGTTGGTTTTCTTTTAAAGATGATAACTACTTATACAAGTCTATCATCGATAGCCACTGATAGCCTTAACTGTTAATATTTCAAGGTTGATTCCAATTGATGAAAGTGTATCAATAATAGCCACTGACAATTTATACAAATTAAAAACAAATATTTCAAGATTGTATTAGTATTTCTCAAATTGAAAGTTGTCACTGATAGCAACTATCGGTGATAGCTTTCAATTTGAAAATCGAAAAAAAACAAGCAAAATGGTGGCTAAGCATGGAATTTTTAGTATTTTACCATTTTTTTGTCTATACATAAAATTATTATATCATTGTACTACATATTCTATTATTTTGAGCTTGAATTTTATTTATGCAATTAATCATTTCCATTAAAATATAGCTCTGTCGGTTAAAATCATCGCACGACCTTAACAAACTAGGATCATGGACTCGGCCCAGGCATTAAGCGTAATGAGCCTTTAAGCAGAGGCCCACATCGCAAGTAATTGAGCCCATTAGGCCCATTAACAGCAGCAGAGCTTAAACCTCCGTGAAACCCACACTCCGATTATCAAGGAGACAAAAATGGTAACTTTATCGGCGACTTCGACGAGCATTGTTGCTTCATGGGACACTCAACAGAGGCTTTCTTACAATCCCAATGCCCCAAAAAACCCCAACAAGAAACCCAATTCTCTATCTCTTTCGCCGACTTCACAAACCACCGGAAATGCTACCTTAACCGCAACGAACATTCGAACCAACCAAATTGTCTCCGACCTCCTCAACCGTCGCAATCCCAGCTCAATTGAAGGTAAATTCATGATGGGGTTTCTCGTTTCTTTAATGGGTTTTCGATTTTCTGCTGGAAATTTTAAAGTTTCTTCTGTTTGGTTGATGGGAATGTCGGGAGGTTTCCGTAGTGTTTTATGCATTGTGGTGTTGGGAATTTGTAACTGAACTCGATTTCTGTCTGATGGAGGAATTTGTTGGTGTCATATAAAAGTAGATGCAATGCAACCGAGAAAAATGGAAGATGAAAAGGCTTGTTGGTTTGGGATTATAGAACTTCAATTTGGTAAAACTTAGCTTTATTTTATTTTATTTTATTTTTTAATCTTTTTTCATTTTCTAGTGAGGGCTTGTTGTATCATATGACACATTGAAGACGTTTGGAAGCTAATCGATGTTGGTTTGGCAATAGTGATAGTGGAAGATAGGGCACAATGGAACCGAACTTAGAAGATTTTAGTAAAAAAAATATCTCATTATCATTGTTTCAACTTTGAGATTTTTTTCATCGAATGTGGGATTTGTTACTTTTAGGCAGCAAATTAGTGGAGCCAGATGGTCTCTATTTGGGATATGATCAGTGGTTGCCAGATCCACCAAAGGTGCAGAAGCCCCGATCCGTGTTCAATGCAGCTTCATTAGCTTATATTGGCGATTGCATCTATGAGGTGTATTTGCAACTCCAACTTTTCGATATTGATATTTTTCTGGAATGTTATGTTTGTTTCTGATGTCCAGAGTTTGGAAGCGTTATATAGAAATTGATGGTAACTTTCATGCCGAGATGATGTTCAATTTGGTTTTCCTTTATGGCTTTACCCCGACCATTTCTGCAACATGCAGCTATATGCTCGCAGGCACTTTCTGTTCCCTCCGTTGAGTATTGAAGAATACAATGACCGTGTTATGGCTGTTGTACGTTGTGAAGCACAAGTATGTCAAGTCTTGCACAAGTTAATGCTTGAATTGAAATAAATCATTTCCTAACAATGTACAATTTTCGTCTTTATAAATATTGTTCTATATCTTATATCCTGATAACTGTCAATTTCTGATTTGAGTATATGGTTGTCATGCAAAAGGACGCTGAAAGTAATGGTATTTCACTTTTGGCTTCCAGTTAGTATGTGGTTGTACGTAAATTGTAAGGCTAGTTTGACCAATGTCCACGACTTTCTCAACTTCTCATGAGTCTCCCGAACCCTCCATCTAGAAAGTAGGAAACTAGCAATGTTCTGTTCCGACTTCTCCTAATATGTAAACAATGAAACCATGTTTGTACTTTCTTGGATCTCAATTCTACAACCATATTGTATTTCGTCTTGTTAATACAGGGTAGAAGGCCCCTATACTCATGCCGATTTTTGTTATATTTCAGGATGTTCTACTCCAAAAACTTCTAATTGATAATTTCTTAACAGAGGTAGAGAGGTCAGTTAAGCATTTCATAGATTGTCTTCATTCCCAACTTTAGTGCATAGAACTCTTCATCAGCACAAAGCGGATAATTTAATTGCCTCTTTAATCCCTATTCCGGTTGTATGTTGCAGCCATGAACTTCCCCCCCCCCCCCCCCCCCCCCCGAATTTCTGATTTGTTGGATATGATAAATTTTATTGTAGGGACATCCTTCGATGGGGAAAAAATGTTGGTTCCTCCTCTAAAACACGAACAAAAAAACGTGCTGGTGCTGCAGTTTATAATCGAGCATCTTCGCTAGAAACCTTAGTCAGTTTCCTTTAACTTCTTGCTCATTTGAAATAATATAGCCATTTCGTCAAACAAAATGTCTGAAACTTAGTGTTTATATCTTTTGTAGATTGGTTACCTTTACCTGAACAATGTGAAACGGTTGGATGAAATCATGCAAAAACTTGGCTTCTCAACCGATTCATCCTTGCAATTGATTTCAGAGGAATCAAATAGTAAGTTTATTTTAAGAATTGCAATCCCCTTCCATCATATTTTACTGTTTAAGCTTCTAGTAGGATTAGCACCACATCAGCCTGTCAACTTGTGATTACACCAGCTTAGTTCATCCTAATGAGCAAATAATTAAAATATTGAACTAAAGATTGTCTGCTCTTATGTTAATATTCCATTGGCAGCCGTAGGCATAAGTTGTACATGATCTTATTATTTATTCTACTTGGAGTTCAGTAAGAAAATATGATAAACAACCATAGAAACAAACACTTCCGCTTCTAGATCACCACGTGATCGGATCTAAAACCTCATTTATGATCTTGTACTATCTGAGTTTTGTAGCTGGATAGTACATGGGACATTTGGAGTGAGGGAAATAATAGAATTTTGTTAGAGGTCGAGAGATTGGGTGAGGAGGTTTGAGAGGTGGCTAGATATTAAGGCTCATTATGGACATCAGTTACTAGACCACTTTGTAATTATGAGCTTAATCATGTTTTTTGAAATGGGAGTTCGGTTTTGCTCTGTTATCATTGGACCCGTTTCCTTTTTGTTTTGTATGTTCTTATATTTTCTTCATTTTTCTCATTGAAAGCATGGTTTCTTACCAAAAATGATCGCTATCTGAGATCATTTGTTCCCAATAGTTTTCATTCTCCTATGCATTCATTTTGATCCTTTCCAATATGAACTCCCATCAGTTTTTCCACCAGACGACCAACCAAGCAACTGAGCAAGTTAGGTGATGAAGACAATACCTGATCATTATTAAGCTAAACCACAATACTGCGCTAATACTTCAAAATGGATGAATCCATCGATGTCTTTACAATTGATCAGAAATCAATTTGTGGCTACTGGATCTGCATGCTCTCTGTACATCTTACGCCCTTCATTCCAATTCATAAAGTTTTATGCAAAATGGCATGTTTAGCTGACAGTTTTAGTTTTTAGTTAATCTCTTCCTTGTACTTTGTGGGAGTTCTGTAAATTGTTCTATAAAACTCAGTTGTCACTTCCCACTTACCATGTTGTATTCTGATGAAGTGATGATGTCTCCCATTTCTATCTGTAACAACATTGCATTGTAATAGAGATATCACACCTTCTAGGAGATGTTTGGCTCATGATTTGGAAATTGAACATAATCTGTTTGGACTTCATAGAAGATTAGGTTACAAAGACATTGGTTCGGCTTGCGTTGCTCAGTTTCATAATACTGGCTTATGTAACTCGTGCAATTAATGAATTTGTAGCTTGGAATGAGAAAACTGACATACTAAACTACGTGGAGTCTCCTTTTTTCCCCTCAACCCATAAATAATACCACTTTAGCTTTGCTTTCATAAGGCCTAAGAGGAAGAATAAAGTTGAGGCCAAATGATCATAGTTGGACTCAAGTCATACCCAAAGAAGCCCAAGATGACCCAAACAGACAAGAAATGAAATCAGGAGAAACCCACCACTTGGAATTTGGTGAATCCACTCTGTCTCTAGAATGTTGGAGACAAAAAAGACATCTTCAGGAATCTCTGATATATTCAAGAAGTTTCTGAAGCTAACACCACAAAAAAGATAACACAGGCTGAAGTGATAAAAAGGAAGATGATAATTGAGAACTGATATGGAAAAAGGTCGGTTTGTCTGATGACTCCAGTAGGCCCAACAATGGTCAAAGAGTTTTGGATATGGTTTTCTTCATTTAAAGATTAACACGTCTCTCGAGTGTGTGGCAATCCCGTCCCAATTTCAAGGATAACTCTTACCCTTTGCCTTCCAATTCATATATTTCTCTTCTTGTGAAAGAGATGGGAAATTCAATTGGAATTGAGTTCTAAGCCTCTTCACACTCCTTTCTTATCGATGGACTCTTGACGTAATGTTAGGAGATCGACTTTTTTTCAACTTTAACTTGCACCCTCGTGCCATGCATTGGTGTAGTTGGGTTTGTTTGGAATGACTTTTCAAGTGCTTAAAAAGTAATTTTAAAGCACTTGGAAGGTTATTAGAAACAAGTTTATAATCTCATTTTTGCTCTAATTTCTTGTTTTTATCTCCTAACAGGTCTTTTTGTTATTTTGATTCAGTTTAAAAGTATCGAATGAGATTTAATGAAATCACGATCATTTTAATAGTTTTGATTGACATGAAAAATAATATCGAAATTAATTACGACAAAATGGGGACTACAATTCATTGTCCCCCATTTATGGGACTCTAGCTCAAAATTCTGACCAAACATGCTTTCAAAAGAGGCCACTCATATTGGTTCTAACATGGATAAGCATTATGTGTCATCCTCATCCTCTACAATAGTGAACCATATTTTTCTTTCAACCATCACACCCTTCTCTTATCTTACTTTGAATCCCCAAACATAATTTTCAAAACTATTGAGAATCTAAAATGAAACAAGAAACTATTTTGTAGCAATGGCAAACAAAGACACTGGACACAAAAAATTCATAGATCTTTGATGAAGTGGTGGGTTTTTTTTTGGGGGGGGATAAAATGAAATGAAGCTATTGTTGCAAACTCTTTGAAAGCACATCTTTATTATTTTATTTTAATATTTTTCTGTTTTAAAATGTTTGTGGTGGAGATATGGTCTGCCATTGTTTTAAGTGGCTGAAGCTTTGGACCCCCTTCAAGTGAAAGTGACTAGAAAAGGCAAAAAGGTCACAAATTTAAGAACATGGGGTTTGGTCCCATCTCTTAACCAACAAAAATAATGAATGAGATTTTTGAAGGGTTGAGATTGCTTTCCTTACCTTTCAATCTACCAAGTTACTTCCAGAATTTGTATGTTTTGATGTGTTAATAATATATACACGTGGATCTTCCTAGGTGAGTTAAAATTAGATACTTCAAATTCATCGCGTTTTTCTACTTTTTTTTCATTCATTCATAAGTTTAGAAGTATGTTTGAAGAATTATTCATGAATTTTTTTGTATATTTAATGAAGAGCAAAAACAAGCTAATAGAAAATGACTAGGTAATAATTTTAGGAGAAGTTTCTCCTTATTGATTGTCAAGTTTAAGCTTCTTTATAATAATAATAATAAGGTCCAATCCTTCACTGCAACAACTAACCCTATTTCTAATATGTAGCTTAGGGTGTGTTAAAAGGATGCTAGATGCAAGTACTTTTTGTCATGACCAAAAATATTACTCAAATCGATTTATGGAAAATGATATTATTTGTGAGTTGATCTTCTCCTGCATGTTTAATATGTTCAAAAAACTATATGAACACGAGTAATATTTTCAAATGTCCTTTTCCGCGAGCACTTCAATGAGGGAACCAAATGCTTCCTCGAAAGAATGTTATATTAACACAATCAATCATAGTGAACTTTTTTCAAAGTAGTCTTTTAACTATTCAAGACTATTTCTAATCCTTCAAATGTATTTTTTTATATTTCAAATTCCCTACCATTTGATTTCAATATTAAGGTTACTTAGTTTGTACAAAAAAAAAAAAAGGACTTACATAGTAAAAAAAACTACTTAACTTCTAATCATTACATACAAAAAGTGGGACAAAAAACCAGCATCAATGTTTTTCATGCAATTAGGATAAGATGCTTTGGTAGAAATTACATAGTGCTATCAAAATGAAACGTCAACTCAAGAAGAATAAAATAGAAAAAAAAAAAAAAAAAAAAAGAGAACCCTTTTATTTTAATTTGGATGCTTTGGATTAACATCAAAATCATTAAAGTGATTGATTTAAATTTTGATCTTTTTCAAAATGGATATGGTTCTTTTATTTATTTATTTTCTTATGGTGTAGTAGGAATCAACTTACGTGTGACAATATTTTTCAAAAAAAAAAAAAATTAATTAAATATGTGTGTCATGATAACTTGTGGTTACGGGAACTAAAAGAAAATGCTTTAACCATCATTAAATTGTTTTTAATTAAACTAACTACCTATGTTTATGACCCTTTCTAATTGACATTTCAACCAACCCTTTTCCCCTTCTCATCCTCTTTTCCTCGTTGGTTTATCTTTTTATTATTATTATTTTGGCCAATCATGAAAGTTGGTTGAGAAGATGAGAGTTATTGATACCAAAAAGAATTAGCCTAAACTTGAGCGTAGTATAAATTAAAATCTCAATCTAAACACTAAAGTCGTTTGATAATCATTTTGTTTTTTTAGAGTTAAGTCTATGAATACTACTTTCATATCTAACTTTCTTCCTTTATTATCTACTTTTTACTAATAGTTTAAAAAAATGAACCAAATTTTGAGAACTAAAACAAGTAGATTTCAAAAAGTTGTTTTTATTTTTGGAATTTAGCTAAGAATTCAACTATTGTACTTAAGAAATATGCAAATCATTGTAAGAAATGAGGATGAAATGAGTTTAATTTTCAAAAAAAAAAAAACAAAAAAACAAAAAAACAAATGATTACCAAACGGGGCTTAAACTTTCACGAGTTAATCTACTTATATCTTTTTGTTAGCGATTCATGGCTCTTTTCATTCTATTTTATGTAAAATCAACTTAAATCCACATAAATAATGTCACACCCCGCCCTGAGCCTGCACTCCTGAGCCCGAGGAGAGGTGTGAGGGACCGCAGATACCACCTTTTTGTGATACCTACTGTCCAACTGAACCTTAAACAAGAACTGAATAAGTAGGCCCATTTTATTACAACAATGTAACATTTATACAACTCCAAGACTTAACCACAAAGTTTACATCAACAACTGTAAAACCCTCCAGAAGTGTAACTGTGGTTTGTGGCAGACCTTGACCTTGACAGCATCCTGGAACTCTTCACCTTCCGCTACCTAGGAAGAAAAACATGAAATAACAGAATGAGCTTCACAAAGCTCAGTGAATGGTAAGCAGCTTCTAGAGTCTATTTCAACTCATAAATAACGAGCATATCATAAATACGAGATTACATTCAAACTTCAGCCTTAAATGAGTATGTTCTCAACTCTATCTACACTCACGGTAGATAGCTAAACTGATAACTACTTAGAATGAGTACGTTGTCTACCTACATACACGGTAGATAGTTAACTAATACTAATCATGAACGCTTACTCAACTGAGTTCCCTTTTGTTCCCAATGTCTCCTATGTGCACATAGCTCCCCGCGCATGGGCTCAGATGCTAGACCCATCGGCCCTCTGACCATCCCATACGAGGTTCCTCCCAAAAGCTTAGGAACTAGACCTCTTGGTCCCCTGACCATCTCGTGAGGTTTTACTTTCGGGCTCAGGAACTAGGTCTATTGACCCCCTGACCATCCCGATCACATAATCTCATTTTCATGCTAGATACTCATTCATAACACAAGCATATACAATTTAATCTAAAAGATATACTTTGAGACTTAAAGGAAAGTACCACTCACCTTGGTAAGGATAGGAATCTTTCTCTCAAGAAGTTCTTTGATCACCTCGGGCTCCCTTTTGAACCCTAAGATCCAGTTTTAACTTAAAGCTCAGATTACTCATAGTTCTAGGATTTATCTCGAGATACTTCCTTCTACAAATATGCTCTAAAATGTCGCAGGAAGCTTACCTCAAAATCTTAGCTCATAACTTCTCGTGGTTTGGCAGGAAACATCAAAACATCAAGACTGGCCCAGCTTACCTGACAGCTCGACCCCTCTGTCTTGTCCTCATTCTACAGCCCAATTCCTTGGAGCTTCTTCTCCGGCAGCTCTACCCTGAAAACTAGACTCTTTTAGCTTTCAGATGGATTTGGAATCACATCAAATGCACGAGTATTCTGGGAGAACTCCTCGTCCCAAGTTGATGCTACTTCCAGACCTTCCTGTCCGACAGCATCTCCTTCTCTTGGAACTTCATGACCGACACATGGTCTTGCTACCAACGCATGCGTTCTTCATCAACGCGTAGTCTCCTCCCAATCAGCCTTCATACACTCTTATGAATGTCCTTTGAGGAGAATTTGAGTTATGGTCTGAAGTCTTTGGCCCTATGTATAGGCGTCCAAGATTTCTCTAAGGTCGACATCTTTTACTTGGCCGCATGTCCAAGTGTCTTTTCCTTACATTATTAACGCAATCTTGCGTCATTGCAATCCAAGGTGTCTTGCTCCCCTTTTACCAACGTATAGCCCTCAAATTTGCATGTCTTCTTGTGCGTCCACCTCATTTACTTCAGGCTTAAGATTTCTTCCTTACAAGCCATATGTCTGGATGACGTCCTTAGATGCGTCCATCCTTCATATGCGTTCATCCTTTATATGCGTCCATCCTTTATATGCGTCCATCCAATTGCCGCAACCTACCTATGTCTGGATACCACCAATCGGCGCATACGCCCACATGCCTCAGATGTCCTTGGCTCATAGCACATCACCAACGCATAACAACCTTTGGGTCGACTTGGTTCTCAACTCAACACCTCAAGGCATAGCTCACCATCGCATCTCTTATGATCAACGCAACCAACCTCATAAACCTTGTTACCGCAAGCTGTAGCAACGCTTACTCAGCTGAGTTCCCTTTGTTCCCAATGTCTCCTATGTGCATATAGCTCTCCGTGCATGGGCTCAAAAGCTAGGCCCATCGGCCCTCTAACTAAACTCCTCATAATTTTTTTTTCAAGAAACTTATGCTCTGAAACTCGGATTTCTATTATTCCTACTTAAACAGGTGTTAAAAGGAGTTAACTAAGTGGAAGTTAAATTCTATGTTGAAGTAAAGGAAATTCTAAGTGTTGAATAGATTTTCTTTGAGTAGTTTTGAGTTAAGCTTTAATTGATGAAATTTGGCTAAGTGTAAGATCAAAAAGACCCATGCATTAAGAGTTAGGAGACATTAACATATAAGTTAAGAAGGCAACAATAGCTTTGTAAGGTTGGACGTATGATTGGCCGAAGTATTGGTAAGAGACATTGCCAAGAGTTGCCATGCGTTAGCCATGAAGCTTTTAGAGGTTATTTGGGGCGTTGAAGGAAGCCAAAGTGTGGCCAAGAAGAAATGCATGCAGCAGCCAATGTCTTGAGAGGTTAGAACAACGCATGCGGCAGTCAATGTCTTGAGAGGTTAGAACAACGCATGCGACAGTTGCGGCAGTACTAGTGAGGGCATGCGATGATGCGCTGAGGGCATGTGGTGATGCGACCTATGGTATGCGGCCGAAGGAATGCATTGGTAGTAGGCGATAGAGGCATGTGTGATGTTACGCGATGGAATGCGGCAGTGCTATGCGATGGCATGCGGTGATGCTACACGATGGATGTGATGACACGGCGATGGATGAGATGGATACGATGGATGCGACGGCCTTGCTAAAGTATGAGCTAGGCAATGGAACGAGCTAAGGTAAACGCATGGTGATTTGTCCTTGCGTTGCTAAGGCTTGCGGTAACAAGGTTCATGAGGTTGGTTGCATGGTCATAAAAGATGCGATGGTGAGCTATGCCTTGAGGTGTTGAGTTGAGAACCAACTTGACCCAAAAGTTGTTATTCGTTGGTGATGTGCTATGAGCCAAGGACATCTGAGGCATGTGGACGCATGCGCCGATTGGTGGTGTTCGGACATAGGTAGGTTGCGGCAATTGGATGGACGCATGTGAAGGATGAACGCATATGAAGGATGGAAGTCATCCAGACATGTGGCTTGTTAGGAAGAAATCTTAAGCCTTAAGCAAATGAGGTGGACATACAAGAAGACATGCAAATTTGAGGGCTATGCATTGGTAAAAGGGGAGCAAGATACCTTGGATTGCAATGACGCAAGATTGCGTTAATAATATAAGGAAAAGACACTTGGACATGCGGCCAAGTAGGAGGTGTCGGCCTTAGAGAAATCTTGAACGCCTATAAATAGGGCCAAAGACTTCAAACCATAACTCAAATTCTCCTCAAAGGACATTCATAAGAGTGTATGAAGCTGATTGGGAGGAGACTACACGTTGATGAAGAACGTATGCGTTGGTAGCAAGACCATGCGTCGGTCATGAAGTTCCAAGAGAAGGAGATGTTGTCGGATAGAAAGGTCTAGAAGTAGCATTAACTTGGGACGATGAGTTTTCCTAGAATACTCATGCATTTGATGTGATTCTAAAGCCATCTGAAAGCTAAAAGATTCTAGTTTTCAGGGTAGGTCTTCCGGAGAAGAAACTCCAAGGAATCGGGCTGGAGAATGAGGACAAGACAAAGGGCTTGAGCTATCGAGTAAGTTGGCTAGTCTTGATGTTTTGATGTTTTCGGCCAAACCACGAAGAGTTATGAGCTAAGATTTTGAGGTAATCTTTCTGAGACATTTTAGAGCATATTTATAAAAGGAATTATCTCAAGATAAAGCCTAGAACTATGAGTAATCTGAGCTTTAAATTGAAACTGGATCTTAGGGTTCAAAAGGGAGCCCGAGGTGATCAAGGAACTTCTTGAGAGAAAGATTCCTATCCTTATCAAGGTGAGTGGTACTTTCCTTTAAGTCTTAAATCATATATTTTAGAGTAAATTGTATATGCTTGTGTTATGAATGAGTACTTAGCATGAGAATGTGATTAAGTGATCGGGATGGTCAGGGGGTCAATAGACCTAGTTCCTGAGCCCGGGATGGTTAGAGGACTAAGAGGTCTAGTTCCTGAGCTTGTGGGAGGAACCTCGTATGGGATGGTCAAAGGGCCGACGGTTCTAGCTTCTGAGCCCATGCGCGGGGATCTATATGCACATAGGAGACATTGGGAACAAAAGGGAACTCAACTGAGTAAGCGTTCATGATTAGTATTAGTTAACTATCTACCGTGTGTGTAGGTAGACAGCGTACTTAGTTATCAGTTTAGCTATCTACCGTGCGTGTGGATAGAGTTGAGAACAGACTCATTCAAGGCTGAGGTTTGAATGTAATCTCGTATTTATGATATGCTCGTTATTTATGAGTTGAAATAGACTCTAGAAGTTGCTTACCACTCACTGAGTTTTGTGAAGCTCATTCTGTTATTTCATATTTTTCTTCCCAAGTAGCAGAAAGTGAGGAGTTCCAGGGTGTTGCTAAGGTTAAGGTTTGCCACAAGCCACAGTTATACTTTCGAAGGGTTATACAATTGTTGATGTAAACTTTATGGTTAAGTCTTGGAGTTGTATAAATGTTACATTGTTGTAATAAAATGGGCCTACTTATTCAGCAGTTGTTTATCTCCTTGATTTAAAGTTTATTGAGTGTAGTAGAAAGGTTCAGTTGGACAGTAGGTATCACAAAAGGGTGGTATCCGCGGTCCCTCACGCCTCTCCTCGGGCTTAGGAGTGCTGGTTCGAGGCAGGGTGTGACAACTTGGTATCAGAGCATAAGTTTCTGGGAAAGTTGAAGGGTTAGTTGATACTAGTTTGGTATCAAAGTATATGTTCTTGGAAACCAGAGGGTTGAGTTAGAAAAACTTGAAGTTTGAGTTTAGTAAAACCAGAGGGAAGTGTAGTAGAGTAAAGGTTTAGAAAGAAACCTAAGAATTAGTCAAGGTAGACTAAGAGGAATGGCAGGAGTGCGGGCTCAGGGCAGGGTGTGACAAATAAAACCATTATTCTCTAAAAAATTCATCAAATAGCTAGAAAAATTATCTTTATTTAGGTCTCGTTTAATAATCATTCGATTTTTTGTTTTTGTTTTTTAAAATTAAGCATATATCTACTTCCACTTTCAAATTCCTTCCTTTGTTATCTACTTTTTACCAATGGTTTAAAAAACCAAAGCTTTTCAAAACTTATTTTTATTTTTGAAATTTTGCTAATAATTCAACCATTGTACTTAGTAAAGATGCAAATGCAAGTCGTTGTAAGAAATGGAGAGGAAGTAGACTTGTTTTAAAAAAACCAAACATAAAAAATGAAATGGTTACTAAATGAGGTTTTAATTATTGTATTTTTCTCTAATTTACAGTAATTCTTACATTTAAAGAAGTCTTATACATTTGTGAAAGTTATGCAATAACCATTTTAAAACGAGTTCTATATTGAGAGTTCAAATTGATTTACTTATGAAAGTTTAGGATTTAAATTGATGCAATTATTAGTCTTGAGTTCAATTAATTAATATAACCCCTAAAGTTTAGGGGCATAAATTAAGTTTATCCAAAAAATTATATTTCGACAACTTCTAATAGCTTTTATAGTTCGGTATTGATGGGTAATCGTACGAATGTGTTTGTGTCGGATAGTTTTGTGGACTTTGGAAGTTTCTAACAGGTTTATGAACTTTCATTTTCTTGTTTAATAAATTTCTTAATCGAGGATTTGATTGTAACAAATTATTGAACTTTCAATTTTATGCTTAATAAATCATTGACCTATTCAACCTTTTTAAAAATTTTCGAACTTATTAAACATAAAATCAAAATTATCATATCTTAAATTTTTTTAAAAATAAAAATTGTTGAAAATACTAGAAGTAGTTGTGTCCTTTGTGAAATGTTAGGAGTACTTTGTCAAATATAGACAAATTTTGTATTAGAGATAATATCGAACCAAATCTTCCCACTTCTTTGTTTAAGGAAAAAAATGAAATTTGATTGTGACAATCTAACTATCATTATAAATATGAAAATAAAATATAATACTTTCAAGTTTCAAATATCAAAGTTAGTATACAAATTCAAAATTAGATGACAAACAACACATCATCACTTTCTTAGCTTCATAGTATTCGTCCAAAACTCGCTTACGTACGCAATCAATATTTCACCGATCAACTTCTCTTTCTTACATGTTCGTTTTGACTTGTTAGCGTAGTGATTCGTCATCTTATGATTAAAAGTACAATACAATCGTAGTTGATCAAAAATTTAATTTTCAATGACTATAAGTCAACTAGTTTAATTTAATTTTTCATTTACCTAAAATTGTGTAGGTCTACATTATCTTCCAATCTACTTCTTCCCCCACAAGAAAAGAGAATAATCTAATTTTCTCCCCTTTTTTCTAATTATTTTTAAAATTACACAAAATGGGCCTAAAGATGAGCCCACATAAAAGAGAAGTCACTAGGGCCCACCAAATCCTAGTTTAAATTTATTGAGATGTGGTTGTGTGGCAAACTCATCCAAAAGCCAAAACAGAAACAAGATAAGCCATTTTCTTCTCTTAATTCACCATTTTTCATGGAAGTTGTTCCCCCTCATCTTGGGTCCCACTGGTTCCTTTTTTGCTGATGTGTCATGCTGATCTGTTTGTATTATCAGACTTTGGACCCCACTTTTCTTGCTGATGTGTGATACCCATCCACTTTTCCATGCTGATGTGGAATTTTAATTTTTCCCCATGCTTATCAACTAGGCTATAGGCCAATCATCAAGGTGGGTATCAAAGTTATCGTTCATCATGGTTTAAATTTCATTTTAAGCAGTTCAGTTCGTTCTTGAAATTTAGTATTTGTTTTATTTTGGTATTTAAACATTTAAAATATCGATTAAATAATATAGCTTCGACATTTAAATATGTGTATTAGTATATTAGTATGAAATTATGAACATTAAAGTCATATAGATTAGAGATAATCATTAGACGATTGAATTTTAGATGAAGAATAATAATTAGCAATGACTAAAATGATTTTTTTTCTAAAAAATTAAAGATTGAAATAGATATTTTAAAATTTAGAAATCAAAATAGAGTATACCAATTGAAAGTTTATTATTTAATTGAAGCCAGCTTTAAAATTTAAAGTTTAAGAAATAAAGTATTATTCGAACCTATTAGAATTTTCTTTTATTATTGAAGTTTTAAATTTGATTTTGTTGATCTTTTTTCTAAATAAGGTAATATTTTTATCTTGGCATCCGCTTAGAAGTTCATCCCAATCCTTATTATTAAACTTCAAATGTTATAATGAATTTAATAGAAAAACTCTACACAACACCAATTTTGAAATGGATAGTTCAATTTTTTGGTTTATAAAATAATAAATAATCGGACAAATTGCATAAACGACCTCTAAAATACAATGATAGTTACAATTATACTCTTAAGTTTTTAATTTTAAAAATTTAACCCTCAAACTTATATAAGTGTTAAAATTTGGTTAAATTAGACCTTACATAATTGCATAAATTATAACATTTGTATAAGTTTAAGGTTCAATTTTCTCATTTATGCGTCCAATTTCTACTATTATTATATGCTTGAGAATCTAATTTTAACACTTGTAAAATTCTAGAGATCCAATTTTTACAATAAAAATTTAAAAGTGTGATCGTAACTACCACCATATTTTATGGTTAGATTTTGTGATTTGCCTTAAATAATTATAATGGGCTCAAAGTAATCTTCCTCGTTTTAGAAAATTCTTTAGAACAGATTGGCTTCCGTAAAAATTGTTATCAAAATATAAAGAGAAAAACCGAGTAAGAATGAACGCTCAAAAAAACAAAAAAACGAAACAGAAAAAACCCAATAAATTTATAGAAATATATTTAAAAATGATTTTACAAGAATATTTGTTTCTAGAATCTGAAAGTGTACAGCAATTATTGTGGCGTCTTTATTTAGTGTGAACAAAAATTGCAATGATAATGATAATAAATATTATTTTAAACTTTAAACTTTAATTAAGATTCCATGATTTTTTTAAAAAAAGAAAAAGAAAAAGAAAAAAAGGAAGATGAAGTGAAAAATAATAATTAAATAAACAATAAACGAAATTAAATTATAAATTGAATTATGGATGTTGAAGCAATTTGAAAATGGATTGAGACTAAAGTCCAATGTGGAGACGATAAACGAGGAATTTTCACGGCCCATGGGCTAGTGGGGACCACATGGAAGTACATTTTTTATTTTTATTATTATTATTTATTCATTTGTATTAAATTTTTATTGACTTGTCAATATTTTTATCAAAATCTACATATTCAATGTTGATATAAGAGGTGGATGGAAGTTTAGATATTTTAACCTATTTAGAAAGTACAATGTTAATTAATTAATTTAAATATTTTTTTTAAAGATTTTTTTTATAATTTTTTTAAAAATTCTATTTAAATGACATTTTAGTGATATTTCTATTGAGATTCTCATACAAGTGAGATCTTGAAATGTATATTTTGATATCACTTTAAAAAAAAAAAATTGAAAAAATGAGCTGGATTTGGAAATGTATTAAATATAAATTCAAGTGTTTGATAATGATGGGATTGACATATTGGGTTTGTGCTCCCACCTAAGCCACTGTAATTCACTCACAACCTCCAAATTTATGATTATAATCTATAAATATGACATATAAAAGAAATAAATTAGATAAAACTATCTAATTTCTATTTGGTTATTAAATTTTAAAATTTTACATTTTTAACTTTTTAATTTTTTATTTCAATTTAATTTCTATCTTTCAAAATGTTACAGTCTTACTATTAAAATTTGAGTTTTATTATAATTTTGTTCCAAATTTCAAAATTTATACTTTTAACTTTAAATTTTTACTAAATACTGACTTTCAATTTTTTGTGTTAATGTCTATTAATTAAAATGATTATGAACTAAAATTTTTAAAAAGTTTTTAATAGTGATAAAAAATAGTAAAGTTTAATTAATTATTATTATTTAAATTCGTTTAAATTAATTAATAGACATTAAAATTAAAGACAATAAGAGAGTATTTAGTGGAAAAATCAAGGTTAAAGGTGTGAAGCTTGAAATTTACGAACCAAATTGAAATAAAATTCAAATCGGATAAAATTGTAACACTTTGAAACAAAAAATAATGAAAACTAGTCTCAAAACCTAGGACTAAAAATGTATTTTTCTCCATATATCACACAGTTTTTTTTAAAAAAAAAAGTACAACAATTGTTGGTTGGGGGAGTTAACCTTCGATCTCTCACTATGGAGATATGTCAATACCACTAAGCTAAGTTCACTTTGCCATATATATGGCACAGTTCAAACATTAGCTAGTTAGCTCAAATTCGATAAATGTCAATCAATTTCAATCAATTTGATTCTCTTTTTTTTTTTTTTTTCATTGGCTTCACGTTTTTAACTAAACAAACAAAAAGTCTCATTGTTCTTGACGTTTACACTAAAAAAACCATAAAATTTGAATGAGACTTCCATACATCAGCAAGGATAGTATGTATGAATAAAAAATATGTATCATGTAGAAATATAATATTCGAGATCTACTAGAAATTTCTAATATCCTAATATACTAATAGCTTATTTATTTGTTGAGACTAAAGTACAAGTGAGGAACTAAGAGTCAAAGGCCCAAAAAATTATGTTTTTAAACCAATCTAATTATGATTTTGAGATTAGGTATCCAATTGGCTAATAAAATTTGTAAATGATGATTAACATGCATTAGAGTGGGAAAAAAATAATAATAAATAACATATGAATAGTTGATGCCAAAATGTAATCCATATACTCTTTACGTAACAATAATAGTAAATTTGCTCGAGAGAGAAAGAATGTGACTTGCAAAATAAAATAAAAAAATTGCATACTAGTGTAACGTTCGTTATATACATTTTGATCCCAAGTAAAAGAAAGTGAAAAGTATAATGAATAGGAATTCGAATAGAAAAGTAAAGTTTGAACCGAATTTATCGTCACATTAAACAAATTAGAGATCAAGATCTGATAAAAATGAATATTTTCATAGAAATACTAATAAATTTTCATATATACGCATCTTAGGTAATAAAATAAACATTGTAAATCAGAGATTAGGTATCCAATTTATGAATAAAAATTGTGATTTAACATGCAATAAAGTGGGAGTATAAATAAAAATAAATAAATAAATAGACAAATAATGTGTATGAATAAATGAATCAGAAGGTTGCATCTAATTATCAAATGGAATTGACTTTTTGCACAAAAGATTTGAGTGGGACCCATCAAATTAATTAAGATTCTAACTTTTGGGAGTTTTTAATTAAATCTCTAATTACTTTCAAACGGCGCATTATTAAAATAACATTACCACGTTAAACTTTAACCTAATCAACTTGTTTTTAGCACTTGTTTGTTCTTTGTGTGATTTAAATGCCGTCGATAAGCTTATTACTTGATTGGGATTTTTTTTAATACAAGAGGAAGGGAAGAAGGAACTGACTATTAAGACAATTAAATAGAAGTGGATGATTTAATTTATCATTTGAACGACATCATTTACTCGTGTTAGGTAGTCCTCTAACTATATTTTGATGGAGTTTGTCATTTAAGTCCGATTAATTCAAGTTTGTGAGTGAAAATGTTGCAGTATTCGAAAACTTCGAATCAGTTTAATCTGATATTGGATATGAATAGCGATCATCGAAAATAATTAACTAAATCGAGTTATTAACATAGTTCATTCTAAGAAGTTTATTCATAAATTAAAACGATTTTAATCCACGAATGTTGCATTTGTGCCTTAATTAAAAGTCATAACACAATGTCCTCCGACGATCAGTACGTGAAAACCTTCACAAGTTCTATTGAGTTAGTAAGTTTTTTCACGATTTTCTCCACAAACACTCTCCCTCCACTAACATGGCATGCCTATTTGACCTGATTTTTCGAAATAGGGTTTTTATATCGATTTTCAAACATTTTTAATATTCATTTTTCTTCCTTTCTCTCTCAACTCTTATTCTATTTTTCTCTCTGTCTCCTTCCATCTCTTCTTCCTCTTATCTTCTTTCTCTAAACCCCTTCTCCATATTTCATCTCTGGCAATAACAACGCACGTTCCCAACCATGTATTTTTGTGCCAATGACGACAATAACCACAACAAAAAAATTGTTTATCTTATTCCTCCAACAACACACGACAATCGGTGGCAACAAAAAAAGAAAATCAAATGTTAAACGAACCAAGTATAGAGGACAAGAGCAAAAAAACGAACCAGATTAGAGAAAGGACTAATAAGCGAGACAGAACTAAATAGTAGCAAGAACGTAAGCTAGAACTAGAACAAGAACGAAAAAAGTTAAAAATTATCCAAAAGATTAGTGATGTCAACGAAGGGTTAAAAAGCTTTGTTTCGAAAAAAAAAAAAAAAGAAAAATCCAATCAATTACAATTTTTCTAAAAAAATTGAGATCATCCATATAAAATCTCACTATTATGTTGTCAGGTTTCAAATGTCAATCATCTTAACCGTATCAAACTTGATTGGGATTGTTGTATGAAAGATGTTTTAGGTTCTATACTTTGGTTAAATATTATGGAAAAAGAAATGTACTTTGGAAAAAAAATTTGTTAACAAAACATTTTAATTTTTAGTCAACTTCTAAAAACAAAAGTAAGTTTTAAAACTATTTTAGATTTTAGTTTTTAAAACTTAACAAGTTTTAATGAAAACTAGAAAGTATCTTAATAACAAAAATAAATAAATAAATAAAAATTATAGGTAGGAATATTGATGAAAAATTAATTTTGAGGTGACATCTCGAGAAAGAGATAAAAAAATGATGTAAAGTATTTGAGTTTGATTGTAACGATCATATAGTTTAAAATTTTCGTTGTCGTCGTAACCAATTTTAATTGACTACCAATGATTTGTGGATTTTGCAATATTTTGAAATTTATCTGCAACACTTCATAAATTTTAAGGAACGATTGATTCACATTTAAAAGTTAAAAAGAAGATTTATATTCTAAAAAATGTTCTAGGTATAAATTAAAGGAAAAAAAAAAATCAAAGGCTTGAAGTTAATATATGTGGTGAGTTTGTTAATATAATTAATATGAAGATTATAGTGGCATAGTGGCCTAGTATAGCTTTTTTATAAATGAGACATGTGCACATGGCTTATTGCCTTTCTCAAACACCAACCAACAAAGACATGACTCCAAGAACTACAACAAAAAATAATAATAATAATAATAATTACTCTTAATTAATCCCTCTCAGTTACAACTATAGCATTTAATTATTTAATAACTTTGATGAGAAGATTCATATATTGAATAAGTATTTGATTTCTTATTTAGTAGGAATAGGACTTTATAAAAGAATAGTAAAAATGACGATAAATGATTATACAAAAATAATAATAATAATAATTAGTTGCATCCCGAGCTACACTTATCTTTATGCAATCTATTCAAATTTTTAATTACAATTGTTACGTGATAATTTTTTATAAAACAAATATTTTTAATTTTTTTTCTTTTGAAATTAAGACAGGAAGATATGTGCAAATAAATAATGAAAAGTAATACTTTTTAATACCCTAAAATCATTTTCTTACCTCTATAAATAAAAGTACTCTCTGCTTTCTTTGTAATTTCTAGAATATGGTGCCCTTGGGGCTTTCTATTTGATTGTATCGAAAGGCCCAATGAATTGGGATTTCCCACTAGAGATCAGAAATTGTTGAAGAAAGAAAGCCAAAATAAATGATTTTAGCCCTTATAAAAAGAAAACTTATTCTTGAACCCCTTTCACGCTCATGTCACGTCGAGGTACTGCAGAAGAAAAAATTGCAAAATCCGATCCAATTTATCGTAATCGATTAGTTTCGCTAGTAATCGTCGGTCAGCCATACGGCGGTGAATTCGTTCCCGGGGGATGGATCCATAATAATTCACCTATCCTAATAACAAAAAAACCAGATTTGAATGATCCTGTATTAAGAGCTAAATTGTTTTTTTGAAAAATAAATCTATGATCAGTAAACAAATTGCATCAATATTTGTAAACAACCATGATCAAACAAATACGCCATGGACGTATTCAATTCAGATATAAAATGTCATTATTTTATGGTTTTAGTTTCTATTGTTATCTAAAAACAATAGTGGTGAATTTGAGTAGCACATCGGATATATAATATCGATAAAATGTAATATTAAAATAAATATAATATAATATAATATAATAATAAAATAAATAAAACATAATATATAAATTAACAAAATATAAAATAAGAATCCAAATTCTCCACTTTCTCTAATTTTTATGAATTTTGCTCGATGTGTGTTTCTCAATATCCACCAAATGTCACTATTTATAGGCAATTTAGCAAATAGGAGGTAGATTATATGGACACTAATAGTATGTAATCTTGAGACACATAGACAACACATTGGAGTAATAGATAAGTAACACATAGTCAATGGACACTAATAATGGGCATCTACATTGCACCTAATTTAACATATTTATAATACTCCCCCTTAGATGTCCACTATATATGAAATATGTCTCATTAAAACTTTACTAGGAAAAAATCTTAGTGAATGAAAAAAATTATATATTTCATATAATCTGATACTCTTAAAAAGTATATTTACTCCCCCACATAGAAACAAACTTGATATCTCTGAGTCGCCGCATTCTAATATTGTACACCAGTTTTTTAAAGGTTGCAGTAGGTAATGCCTTTGTAAATAAGTCTGTCAGGTTATTTTTCAAACAAATTTGTTATATAGTGATATCACCATCTTCTTCAAGATCATGGGTCTAGAAAAGTTTCAATGAAATGTGTTTTGTTCTATCTCCTTTGATGTATCTTCTTTTGATTTGAAGATATGCATGTTATGTTGTCTTCGTATAATATAGTTAGAAGATTTTTACTTGAAGAAAGATCACATGTTCCACGAATGTATTGGGTCATTGATCTTATCCATACACATTTTCGACTAACCTCGTGAAATGCAAAAATTTCAACATGATTTAAGAAAGTGGTTGTTATGGTATGTTTCACTAATCGCCATGATATAGCAGTTCTTCCACATATGAATAGATGACATATTTGAAATCTAGCTTTGTGTGGATCAAATAAATTTCCAGAATCTGCATAACCAACTAGATCAAAATTTGATTTATTTGAATAAAACAAACCCATGTCGATCATTTCTTAGAGATAACAGAGTATATGCTTAATTTTTTTTCCAATGTCTTTTTGTTGGATAAGAATTTTATCTTGCTAATAAATTTATTGAAAATGAAATATATGATCGTGTATTATCAGCAAGATACATAAGTACACCAATTGCACTAAGATATGGTACTTCAGGACCAAGAAGTTCTTCATTATCATCTCAATATTGAAATATATCTTTCTTCACATCTAGTGAATGAACTTCCATTGGAATGTTCAATGGATGTGTTTTGTTCATATAAATTTTTATTATATAAGTTGATTGATGAACAAATATCTTATTTGCTAAATGCTTAACTTGTAAGCCAAGGCAAAATTTTATTTTTCCGAGATTTTTCATTTCAAATTCTTTCATAATATATTCGATTGCCTTTGAAAACTCCCCAAGAGTTCCAAATATATTTAAATCATCAACATATACAGTTATAATAGTAAATCCTAACTGTGATTTATTTATAAAAACACACGAACATATTTGAATTATTTTGATATCCTTCATTCAACAAATATCCACTCAGGCGATTGTACCACATTCGTTTGATTGTTTCAATCCATATAACAATCTCTGTAACTTTATTGAAAATACAATTCCAGAGAATTTGATTTATATATTTCTGGTATCTTAAATTCTTTTGATATTCTCATATAAATATTATTATCAAGAGATCCATATAGATATCTTGTGATTATATTAATAAGATGCATGTCAAAATTTTCATACACAGTCAGATTAATTAAATATCTTAGAGACCAATTAAATATATTAGTGCAATTGCATCAACCACTGGAGAATATGTCTCCTCATAATCAGTACCAGGTCTTTGTGAGAAACTTTGTGCGACTAGTCTTCCAACCACATTATTTTCATTTCTTTTTCTCACAAATATACATTTGTATCCCATTGATTTGACATCTTCTGGCGTTAGGACTACCGGTCCAAAAACCTGACGTTTTGAAAGTCAGTTTAATTCTGTCTCGATTTCTTCTTTCCGCTGAAACCAATCTTTTCTATGTCAACATTCTTCGATAGATTTTGGTTCATAACTCCATTTTCTGATATAATATCAAGAGCAACGTTATATGTAAAAATGTTGTCAATAATTACATGAGTTTGGTTCCATCTTTTTCCGTCATAACATAATTTATTGAAATCTCATTATCATCTTTAGGTATTTCACCTTTCTCACTAGTCATGTAAAAAAAAAAAAAAAAAAAAAAAAATTATGGGTATTTACATCCTTAACCAAGTCTTCTTGACTATTAATTATTTTTATCGAGGATTTTTATCTTTAGAACCTACTGGTCTACCACGCTTCCGGCGTGTTCAAGACTCAATAGTGACAACTTGCTGTATTGAGATATCAATTTTTGATGGAACATTTGCAGCTGGTATATGTAATTTAGTTACTTCTTTGCATCTATAAATGCATATGGTGATTGATTTGCTAATTGTATTTTGAATTTTAAGTTCACATTGATTTGTACGGGGATCAAAATGAGACAATAACAATGTATTCCATGTAATTTTTTCCTCCAAATTTTTAATTTCTCCCCCTAATGTTGGAATTTTTTTCTTATTAAAATGACAATCACAAATCGTGCAATAAATACATCACCTATCAGGGGTTCAAGTTATTTAATAATTGATGGGGAATCATATTTAACATATATTCCTAACCTCCTTTGAGGACTCATCTTAGTACGTTGTGATGGAGAAATTAGAACATATACTGCACATCCAAAAATTCTCAGATGGAAAATATTTGGCTCATGACCATAAGCCAAATGTAATGACGAGTACTTATGATAAGATACTGGCTTAATGTGTACAAGTGACGCTACATTCAAAATAGTATGTCCACATAAAGATACATGAAGTTTAGCTCTTATAAGCATGGTCTAGCAATTAACTACAAACATTTTATGAATTATTCTACTAAATTATTTTGCGTATGAACATGAGCTATCGGATGTTCAACACCTATCCCGATTGACATAATAATTATTAAAAGCTTGGGATGTAAATTCACTAGTATTATCAAGATGAATGGTTTTAATTGTATAATCAGGAAATTGTGCTCTTAACTTAATTATTTGAGCAAGTAATCTTGCAAATGCAATATTTCGACTTGATAATGAGCACACACGTGACCTTCCGTTGGGATGAGTCTATTAATACCATAAAAAATCTAAATTGTCCACTTATCACCATGAATTTGTTTTAAAAATATAGGTGATTTAGTCCCCACTTTAGTGAGTGATTGGTTTAATTATTAATTTTCCTTGATAGAAAGCAGATAATTTATCATTAGATTGAAAAATCTTCTAACTCTTCAATGGGTACCATTTGAATTCTCAATAATTCATCTCATCATTATAGATCTTGGATAACCCAATTGATCATTCCACACTGTTAATATGTTTGAATTCACGGACTTCAGATTCATTGTTGCATATGATTCAATTACTCGTATATGAGTATAATATAATCCAGTAGATAAAGCACGCAACTCTTCCTATATACGTTTTTCATATGAGATAGTAGATATAATATAAAGATACTCTCTCTATATATATATATATATATTTTCAAAGGTATTATAATTAAAGTGTGGGGTGGGGGAACCGAACCTCAGGCCTCGAGGTCTATAGTACAGGTACTATGTCAGTTGAACTACGTTCTTGTTGGCAAGATACTTCATATTATTCTCTCTATCAGTCTTAATATGAAAACCATTGTAACGTATATTTTTAAAACTAAGTAGATTTCTCATAATTGACTAGAGAATAATGAAATTGTCAATTGTAAATTTTGTTCTTCTAGGTAAAATAATATTTGTTTTTCTAAACCCTTCAAATAGGTTTGCAGAACTGTATTGACTTTTGCTTCTAGCATTGTCAATTTGGAAAAATATTTTCTACTTGTAAGTATTATATATATAATTGTCTTGTCTGCCAGATATAGATATTCTTTACTCATTTTTTAGTCACCCAAGTATGAAAATGATCTAGGTTTCTTTCATTACAAGAAAATAATTACAATAAGAAAAACAATATTTGGAATATACAAATGTTAACATCTACTAGGAGGGGAAAAAAAGATGGTGAATAAAAAAAAACATTAAGTCTAGATATTTTCAAAGTCAAAAGAAACACTCAATATTCCGTCAATTCTGCCGATTTTCTCTTCAGGAGATTCAAAGAAGTCTGCCACATCCAAATTTGTCATATGGGATGAATCAAATATGTAACTATCTTGGTATGAAAAATGTGCTTCGACATTTTTCTCTTTTCCCTTCAGGGATACTTGATAGAGATCAACTAAGTGTTTTGACGTACAACGAATATGTGACCAATGCCCAGTCATTCAGCATCGGAAGAATTTACTTTCAACACTTTTTGAACTCTTATCTTGTGGATATTTTCTTTTGTGATCATCATTTTGTGTGATTTTTTTGAAATTTGAATGATTATAATGACCACCATGAAAATAATAATTATTTATTCCTCTGTCACGATCATGACCTCGACTACGACCACGATTATTATTACAATTTACATCATTTACTCCAGGGAATGGTATCATCCCGGTTGGTGAAGATTCATGATTTTTTTATTAATAATTCATTATTTTATTCAGCCACGAGAAGACATGAAATTAGTTCAGAATATTGTTTAAAACTCTTCGCTCGATATTACTGTTGCAGAAGCATATTCGATACATGAAATGTAGAACATGTCTTCTCTAACATGTCAACATCAATAATTTTCTCTCTATATAACAACAGTATTTTAAATAATGTGGAGTTGAATCACTTACTAATTTGAAATTTTGTAGCCTCAAATGCATCCACTCGTAATGAGTTTTAGGAAGAATAACTGTGTTCTTATGATCATACATCTCTTTCAATTTTTTTCCACAAGATACGAGGATCTTTTATTGTAAGGTATTTCATTTTCAATTCCTCGCGGAGATTATGGTGAAGGAAAGTCATACTCTGGTTTGTCTTGACTGGATATCATATTTCCTTATTTAATAGTCTTTCTAAGATTCATAACATCTAGATGGATTTCAGCATCAAGCACCCATGACAATAACTATTGTCGCTAATATCAAGGACAACAAATTCTAATTTTGTGAAATTTGTCATGGTAGCACTATCATAAAATCTTGTATTTATATTAGAAATTTAATAGACATTAAATATGCAAAATAATATTAAATTTATTAATTATAACAAATAGTGAAAAACTGATATACCTTTAGGATCTACCTTTAGTGGGAAAAACAATAGCAGCTTGTACCCATAATGTGTTGTGAAATTGAGGAGTACAATGGGAACACAGATACTAATGAAATACGATAATAAAATAAATATGATATAATATAATAATAAAGTAAATAAATATTAAGATAAATGAAACATAATATATAAATAAAATAAAATAAAATTTAAACAAAATAAAATAACAAAATATAAAATAAATTTCAAATTTCTCCAATTGTCGTGAACTTTGTCAGGTATGTATCTTTTTATAGACAATTTGGCAAATAGAAAGTGGATTACATAAATACTATAATGTGTAATCTTAAGACATATGGACAATACATGAGTAATGAATAAGTGACATATGACCGGAATCTATATTACACCTAATTTAACATGTTTATAATAATATATATTTTTTTAATTTCTTTTGAAAATATCCCATCTATACCTTAAGCTTGGCATGTTATATCAATAAAAAATAATTTAATTTATATATCAATTTACAACTTTCTTCAGATTTTATTAAAAAAAATAATATGCGAAGCTTATAATTATTTTAATTTAAAGATTATTTTTTAAAATCTTGCATCAAATTTTATATGTGAATATTTTTTTTTTTTAAATTTGGG
Organism: Benincasa hispida; assembly: GCF_009727055.1. NCBI lineage: Eukaryota > Viridiplantae > Streptophyta > Magnoliopsida > Cucurbitales > Cucurbitaceae > Benincasa > Benincasa hispida. The sequence continues at coordinate 66,942,499 of NC_052349.1, forward strand.
GTCAATAAAATAGATAATTAGAATTAATGGATAAACATAAATTCTAAATATAATAATTTTGACGTTTAATGAATAAAATTATAAGTCTCATACTATGTCTATTCTAAATGGAATAAGTAATAGATCGTATAAATTGATACACTCACTAGTCTATGATATTAAAAATAAGTCTCAAAATTGAGAGGATATAAATTAATGTTTTACTAAATTTTTTTAGATAAATCTAAAAACAATAGTTTATGAGCATATGCTACAACGTCAACTAATATATTAAGGAGTGTAACTTAATTAAAATAATTAAAGTGAGAAGAGTTGATCGATAATTAACCTATATTATCCTCATTTGAAATCGCTTACTCTACTGGTTGTTGGTTTTTCTTTTTCAATTGTAAACTTTAAATGAGAATATAAATAAAATATAATAATGGAAGACAGTGATTTTGTTTTTGCGGCATGGAAGATGGTGATTAGGGTTTTATTTTGGCAATTTGATTGTAAATAATATTGTATTAATTTAAAACTAATAATAATAATATAAAAATCACCGCCAGGCTTCTACATTTTTCCACTTCCAAGTCAAAGCGGCCAACTTGCACATGGAAAAAACCCATCAATTATCTGAGCTGTCAAGCCTACACTAAAATTCCCATAATATCCCCCACGTTTTCCACCTTATATTTTTTACTTTTGTATCTATCTCTAAATATAAGGTCATGTTTATATTCTAATCCGAAAATATAAATTTGAAATAAATAAATGAATGAAAACGGAATTTGTATTTCATTTTTTTTTTATATATATTTGGTAGCATATTTAAAAATTAAAATTTATTTTTTTAAAGAAAATAAATAAATTTCAATCTAAATACTCGTTAAAAGATGTTTTTATAATATATTTATAGATCATACAAATAACCATAATTACTCATTCAATATTAGGTTCAATATAAGTTATTATTATTTAATTTATATATTTGGTTTAGGTTCAAAATTTTGTATAATTATTATTTGCAATATCATGTATTATATAATATAGTTTTTTATTTAACAATAATAATTGAGTTTATAACATGAAATACTGTATATTTTTTAATTGATTTTTTAAATATAATTTGACATTTTTAAATTTCAAATTCATTATTTGAATAGACTATATATATAGTTTTCGAAGTCTTTACATTTGGATCACAAGATCTAGAAACATTTTTTAAAAATATAATAGATTGCCTACCAAATGGATATTCGTTACACTCAGTCAATCTAAAAATATAAAACAAAATGCAAATTGCATAAGGTTATGAGCTAATTTTTCTAAGAGATTCAGTCATGTAAATACTCTATGAATAATCAATGCAACTGCATCGCATTGCATCTATACTTTCTAATTCTTTTGTTGAATTAGTGATATCTTGTTAAGTTAAGCTAACCATTTTAGTTAACATGCTAGTGGAGTATTAATGTTGTGAATATTAAAATAAAAGTGGAACTCACCAAAAAAAAATATCAGACCAAAAGCCTAGACATGGGTTATCATGTGTTCTTAAACATAAGGCACACCATAAGACTGAAAGATTGCAGGAATTTACCTAAGATTTAATTAGCTATAGAGATATATGACTACTACTTGGTCTTATAAAAGAACTTGTGAAGCAAAGTTGAGTAGGAGTTGTTGTCGGTTTATAGTTTGGTAATGCAATTGTGATGCAACCGCATAATATAATACAACTCATCCGTAGGTTAAAACTTGATCTTTAATCCTCGTTTTTATTTACAACTGTACTTTATTATTAGCAACCAAACCCCAGATTCACTTGTTTATTGGTTACACTTGGTTACATTGAAAGTATTATATTAAAAATAACCGAATCATTCCCTAGTCTCGTGAGAAACAATATTTGGAATACCCCTAGTTTACTACTCATGATAGTGTATGCTTGCACTATACCTTACAAATTAATCATCATATCATTCATATACATTTCAGTCATCACAACTTCTCATTTTAAGTTTAACGGTTTCTAAGTCCTCCAAATTTTGAAGACGTTGGTTAAAATTCGAGTTTTTTTTTTTTTTATCTAAGATGATTTTTTAAAAGTATGACAGTAGTTGCAATTATACATTCAAATTCTTAATTGTAGAAATTAAGTATTAAAATCGGACTCCCAAATTTAAAATAGTTATAGAAACTAGACCTTCAATTGATAAAAGTTGAACACCCTCGTATTTATATAATTATTATAATTTCTATTATTACGTAAGTTTTAAGGTTTTTGGAATTTGTCCATCAACTTATTAAATTTTATGTCATAAAAGTTTATTGTTACAAAATTATGATAGTTCTCAAACTATAGAAGTTAAATAAAATAATAATAATAATAATAAATTAATAAATAAGAAAAAAGAGGGGGAAAAAAGTTGGAACATGATTCGCACGGCCCGGGGAGGAAAATCCGTATGGGTAAGGAATGTTGAGATGGCGGGAAAGGAAAAGGTTATTTTTTGTGACCGCCAAAACCCTATTTATAAGGGTCTCTTTGGAAAATGTGGAAAGAAGAAAAAAAAAACATAACAATTCTGGTAATTTGAATTGGGACCCACTCCTGGTCCCACCTGGACCACAATTTTTATGCTCCCAATCCACTTTCTTCCTTCAAAGGATAATATTCCACTTTGCAGAAATATAGTCTGTTTGAGATTTGTTTAATTTTCATTTTTTTATTTTTTTTAATTTCTTATTATAGTGTTTACTTTTAATAAATCTCAAATTTTACCCTCTAAAATCATTTTTATAATATTTTTTTTAAACAAATTAAAGTACAATATAGTGAAAGAGCTCATAAATGAGAATTTTTTTTATTTGTTGAAATTGAAATTTGATACCAACTAAAAATTTGTAAATTTTCGAAGGAATGAATGTCTTGCCAATATAGATAAAACTTGCACCAATTTAAATACTTTGACGTCAAGTTTGTAACCGTTTAGAGATTAGAGAATTCAAGATGTATTTTGGTGTACTTCAAATATCACAAGTCCTCTCGATTATATAGAAATGAGTTTCGTAACGATTATTCGCTAATTAATTTATCATGTCATTAATCAAATCGTTACTAATTGTTGTAAATTGTTGGATTTTTTTTATTAGTGACTCAAACATGTGTAAAAGAACAACACTTAGGCATAACCTGACTTTGATAGAGCTGTCCTCCTTGAGCTTTATGACCGTCTCCATGGATTGACCTTTATACTTAGGCATTATGATTTTATGGATGACCTTTGGATCGATCTCCATATTGGGTAATATTTTCAAATTTTTGTAAGTTTAATTTCTGTATTTTAAAAATTCTCATGTTAGTTTTGGTATTTTTAATAAATTTCAAAATTATGTTTTCAAAGTTATTTTTATTAAACTTGCTGAAATAATAATAATAAATTCTAAAAAAATAAAGTATAGTAGAGAGAAAGAGATCATAAATAATAAAAAGTTTTTTATATATATAAAAAATCAACTTTAGTGGTATGAGTAAATTAGACATTTAATAGCATATGGAGTATTTTAAATCATTTTTAATTGTATTCATTTAAATTTTGAATTCGATTAAATATTGTAATAATAACCTCTTAAGAAAAAAAAAAGGCATTTGAAGTTACCAATTATTTAAGTATATTATGTTTTTTTTAAAAAAAATATTTAAGTATATGGATCAAATTGCAACATTTATTTGAAAGCTAAGTTGATCATCCTTTTAACTTCGATGGTATAAAATGAAATTTTCCTTTTAGTAGAAAAGAGCAAAAATTCAAACTTCCATCGACCACCACTTAGTATTTATTCTTACACATTTAAGCATGAAAAAATAAAATGTTTGAGATTATTTTTCTCCCATGTAAATTTATTAAATCCGATTCTTTCTCTAAACTTTCCAAACTTTAGAACTAAAAGCAAACAAACAATTCAAATGCTCGAGAAAAATAAAATCATTACAAAAAAAAATAGTTACAACTAAAAATAAGAAGCTTGTAGGGATAATTGAAGTAATAATGTTTAATTAGTTGGTTTATGTTGCTTTCCTATAGTACTTTGGAAGTGAAAGAAAAGTGGTTAAAATAGGAAGCTATGGAGAAGATTAGGCAAAATAGCTGGATTGATCATTAGGAATGGTTGAAAAATTAGGGTTCACCAAATGGGAAAGACAATAATGCTAAGTTTATTTGAAGAGTTGTCCAAAATGATTGGGGCAAAGAAAATGAACTAAAGACCACCAAATATCTTCCTTCAAAGATATGCCATTTTTTTCCTCCCTTTGTGTATTCATGTTCATACCAACTAAAACTTTATATTATATAATCTCACTCCTCCCTCTTTTTTTTTCTTCTTATTATTCTTTTTAAATGTTGATTCTTGTCTATCATTTCTCAACACTTGTATATGACACAAAAAGAATAAAGAAAAAAAAAGATCTTTGAATTGTTTTTGTTTATGTAGATGCTTTTGGGATGATTTTTTGAATGCAATATTAAACTATTGCTTTAGCGAATTTATCTCTAATTTCTAACCTAGTCCATAAAGTTAATAAGGAGATTTTAATTCCATCCAGTCAAATTTTATGACAATATTTTATCGATAGAATGGGTGCGACTTACTAAGATGAGCATAGTCCAATTGACATAATGCATCATCAATCTCAAAGTTATAAGTTCGATTCTCTCTTCCAAAAACAAAAAAAAAAAAGTGACTTGTTTTCTTTATAGTCTTGACACCTACAATTTTAAATGTTTTAAAATATTATAATTAATCAACTTACTTCTATATCATTGGGCATGGTTTGGTTTTTTTAATCTTTTTTCTTTTTTTGTGGGTGACGTGTAATAATTTCATATTGATCTCAACTTTTTTTTTTTTTTTCTTTTAACAATATGTAGAGTGAGAAATCAAATATAATTTTGAAGTTGTTGAAATGCCTTAAATTTGTTTGTTGACATTTCAAACAACCCAAGTACAAAGCTCTCCTGATAGGGATTTCGGGGTAACGCCTCCGAAATTTAACATGTTTATTTATTTATAGTTATTTATAATTATGACCCTATAGTTTAGAATATTGTGCTATATAAACTCTCTAGCTCCAGATTAGAGACGTTGTTAGTGTATTCAAAAAATATTCTCTCTGATGATAGTATTCCCTCTCTGTTTTGTAGACATAGGTAATACACTGTTAATAAATCACGTATATTTGTGTATTGATTATTTTTATTTTTTCTATATTTCTTAATTCCCGATTTGGTAACCGAAGTTGATAAAAAAATAAAATTTTAAATTGCGGAATCAAATAAGATATGAATGTAAATTTAAAGGATAAATGTTTCCTTGTTTTTGTTTTTGTTTTTTGTTTTTTGTTTTTTTCTTTTTGTTAAATTTAAAGGATAAATGTTTCCTTTTTGTTTTGTTTTGTTTTTTTTTTTGTTTTTTGTTTTTTTTAAATTATATTTATTGCAATGATTTGGTTTTTCTCGTAATTTATCATTGCAACAATTAGTTACATCAGAATTGATTTTTTTTCCCTTTAAATAATAAGTTTGGTCACCGGCTTCCTGAAAGGTAAAATATCTTACAGCGTCTAATACAAAATGTTCCTCTTTAAAACATAACAACAAACAGATCGAATATCACAAATTTTGCTAAAAATAAATCATATATTTTTTTCCTCATAAGAATAAATAATAATGAAACTGCTCAAATCGAGTACAGATTTCTGATACTTTATGTAACCAACCAAATAAATCTTACATATAAAATTAAACTAAAAAAAATCAATTAGTCCACTATTATTTTATTTTGGAAGATTTCTATATATTAAGTAGCTCTCACGACTTCTTATAGATTTATTACTAAAGTTAAATTCTTTGATCAAAATCGGTTCAATAATAATAGTCAATTTAATGTAATAAATGAATTATGTAAATATATTTCCGCAATTGACAAAAGGGAATGTTCATAGTTTTTTTTTCTTTTTGAGAAAACTTGATAAAAAATAATTGTATGGACTACTTTTAAGATTTATTAAAAATATCGAACTTAAAATTACACAGATGAAAGTACGAGAAATAAAATTGAATAAAATTTAAAATATAAAGACTAAAATGATATTTTAACCTAATTCATTATACAAATGTTGTGTATGAATATAATATATGGTTTAAATATAAGAAAAAATAATAATGTGACATCACTAATTTACATTTTATAATATCCAAAGAGAGAGAAGCTAAGTTAAAAGATATTCAAATTATTACCTTTTTTTAGGAAGATATTCAAAACATTACTTATAAGATAAGAGATGTGACAAAGGTAGTTATAAACCAGTGTTTGCCAATCATGCAGGCTTTTTTAAAAAATGGATGAAAAAAAAAATAAAGAAAAATCATGCAAATTTATTTATTGTGTTAAATTACCAATTTGATGTTGATGGTTTGGTTTTAATTTTCAGTTTTTATCCATGACTTTAAAAGCTTATTACAATTCTTTGCCTATTTAATTAACATATTATATGAATGAAATTGTTTTTTTTTTTTTTTCCTACCGGCAAGTCACCCCCTTCCTTTTTAAAAAGCTTTCCTTTGATTAAAAAGGGTTCCTTAATGGTTACGCACATAATGGAAATGTGCATCATTTATAACAAATAGTCCGATCACGTCTACAAAAAAAAAAAAAAAAATTGGGATTTCAAATTTTAATTCAAAAATTTAAATTTCAAAGGTTTTATTTGCTTTTTTAAATTCAAATTATATTCTAAACTTTAAAATTATATTAATTAAAAGAGATTTTAAAAATAGAAAAAAAAGGAAAAATATTTACACAAACAACAACATTTAGTTATAATTGTGATAAACGTTTTGTCTATTATAAATAGATACGATAAAAGTCTATCGGTGTCTATTATTAATAGAAACTTATACAAGTCTGTTACTGATAGACATTTATAGAAATCTATTAATGTTTATACTGATAAAGGTTTATCATTGATAGAAACTGATAGAAATCTATCGGCATAGAAGTCTATCATTGATTATGTGGTGATAGAAACTAATACAATTATATCACTGATAGATGTTGATAGAAGTTTATCAATATTTTATTTTTACTATTTTTATAAATAATTTGATATATTTCTTATATGTGAAAATTTCTCTCCATTAAAACCAATTTTTGTAAGTATATTAATGTTTATCGTCAATTACATACTTACATTCTACGCATTAAGTGAGACTTTTTTTCCCTCACGATTTTTTGCTTGCATTCTATGTAATGTACATAAAAAAAAAAAAAAAAATACTCAAAGTAATTTATACTATTAGAAGTTTGATTTAAAAAAAATAAACAAGCCTCAACCATTTAAGATATATTTTTTTTTAGGTAAAAGATGGATTTTGTTTCTTTTGAATACACATTAAATTTAGAGTAAAAATTATCCTTTTATGACTTTTCAATAATCTAAGTTTTTTTAGGGCATATATATATATTGAAAGATATTATTGGTGTAGGTTGAAGAGGGGAAAAGGGAACATAATTGCAACACCAATTCGGTTGTTAGGAAATAGTCATTGCCAGCGAATTTATTAATGCAACTTGCAATTTGCAAAATACATCTCTCATTCTTATTACTATGGTTAAATTACATATATAGTTTCATATCATAATCTTATATTTATTTATATCTCTTTTAAAAATTATATTTGATTTAAAGAATAGGATTAGAAATTGATCAACCATGGATTCACGACTAAACAAACAATCAATTTTATTGTTTATTTTAAAAGTTTGAATTTTGTGTCTATAAGATCCAATTGAACATAAAATTTTGAAGTCGTATATAATAGATCGATTATTTTTTAAATTTATAAATAATCAAAGACCTATAATATTAAATTGATAGTTGAAAAATCAAGAGATTATTAATCACAAATTCTAATATTTATAGACTTAATTTGTAGTTCAAACTATTATTAAATACCTAACTCTCCTAATAATTTTAAATATACACCGTAAAATGAGTCATCTATTTTTATTTTTCTTCTTCATGGAGAATTATACAATCAAACGTCAAACTATGGAAAGAACATTTATTTGACAAAAAAATGGATTTATTGAAATACGTAATATTCAATGAATGAAGTCACTGGATAATTATTATTTATAAGAGTAGTTAGATAGTTATTGTAAAAATATATATGACGTGTGATATGAGAAATTTTTAATTAAATATAAATCATAAAATGGATAAATAGAGGATGGGAAAATTGAAGCGTGTAAATTTGAGAATCTAATGAATAAGAAGAATAAACCGTGACGACAACTGACATGCTTCAAAACGACAAACGTCAATAGAAGATTTTTCGGTAATTAAAAGCTTCCTTCAACTTTACTCTTATAATAATACGTTAAATTAATTGACGAGTGGCCTTCTTTGACTTGGTCTAATTAATAATACGTTAATTAAATTGTTGTTTATTTTTTTTAGTTCAACCGTTGCGAGGGTGAGAGATCTCGATATCAACTTTAAGAGTAACGGTAAGTGGAGCTTATACTTAACTATAATCGGGTTGACAAATTGTTGTTCATTTTAGTTGATTGACATCAATGTTTGAAATTTACTATTTTAGTTATGCTTTTATTAAGTCGATATCTCATTCAAGGAGAAAATAAGAATCCATTAGTAAAGATTCATGTTAACTTTCCCCCCTCTTATACTAAAACATAGATGTAAATTACGACTAGCAAGCACCTTCAATCCAATGATATTTCGTAATAACAATGATGACCATTTTGAATCTAGTTTAATTGTCAAGATACTATCAACATTTTTTTAGGTTAAAAATATTGATCTTTATAGTTCAGTGATTTGAAGCTTTACCTCTCTTATTAGAATGAAAATATATGTCTAGAACAATTGAACTATGTTTAAGTTGACGTTGATTTATATATAAATAACTATCAAATCGTAACAGACAAAATATGATACTAGACAACATTTTATTTAAACCTACAAATGATTAGATGAATCATAGTTTCCTTGTTATAAATTTATAACACCATGCAAACGTCAAGATTAACATGTGACATTAATGTTTTATAGATATTTACTAAAGGTATCTATTAATTTTTAATTACGAGATTGAACGCTTCGATTTACAAATATAACAAATATATCCCCGATTATAACTATGTTTTATTATTATTATACCTATAAAGACTATAAAGCTGCTAAATTCAAATTCATTATTAAAGATAGTCAAAGTTTGGGCTCGAAAAATGTAGAATCTTCCATGGTCGCTTTGCTTTTACCTTTTAAAAAGACTATTTAGGAAGTTTGTTACCAAAATAATTGTTTTAGGAAGAAAGAAGAAATGAATTTTATTGATTCACGAGTTGGATTTTGTTAATGGGTAAATTGAATTTTATATGTCGAGTAGCATATTAGTTGTGTTAGAATAAGTTAATATATCGATAATTTAAGTCTCTTTTGATAATCATTTTGTTTTTTAAAATTAAGCCTACGAACACTACGATTAAAAATGGTATCTTTCGAAAAACTATTTTTGTGTTTTTTTTTTTTTTTAATATGACTAAGAATTTAACCATTGTACTTAAAGAAATGTGCAAACAAAAAATGTGGACGATTAGGTTTATTTAAAAAAAAAAACAAAAAATAAAGACCTCGTTTGATAACCATTTTGGTTTTTTGTTTTTATTAATGGGTAAATTAGACCTTATATGTAGCATAGTAATAGTGTTAGAATGGGTTAATATATTAATAAATTAATAATGCATCATTTTTTAGTTAACAAAGTTTAGTAACTTTTTTTTTTTATTTAAATGATTCATATAATTTTTTAATATATTAAGAGAAAGATTAGATTATCAAAGACTAATGATGAAATTGAGAATTACCTAACCCACTCCCAATGTCTCACACATTCAAATTAATCCAAACTATTTTAAATAACTGACATATATTGAATTTACTACTCACAAATGCATGGTTAAAAGTTGTTGGGAAGAATTTCTTAAAAGAAAAAAAAAAAGTTGTTAGGAAGAATTTATGGAAAGAAATAAAAACAAAATAGTAACTTTGTGAAAAAAAATGTTCAGGCATTTATTAAATCAGTATAAGAAAACTTATTAAAATTTTGATTAAAATACTATTTGGTCCATCTACGTTATGTTTACTTTTATTTTAATGTATACGCCAATATTATAGAGATGGAAGATCTAAGGAAAATTGTCATACTATCAAGTTTTTACTTTTACTTGAGATATACCAAGATTCTTTATATCTTCTCGATCTTACTTTATTTTTTACAAAAAATGATCGATCAGGAAATCTGAAAAATTAGTTAAGATTTGTATAAAATTTAGAAAGATTACATAATATTGAGAAAAATCGATAGAATCTTGACGTTAATAGTTCGAGATTTTATGGAGAAGACCAAAACAAACAATAAGTCAGCTTTTCTAAATTAACAATTTTATTTTGATTCACTACTTTTAATAAACTTTAAAATTATTATCATATAATTTTAGTGTTAGAGTTTCTAGAAAAAAAGGTTTTTCCTATAAATTTAACCTAATCAATGATGTATTTTCCTGCATATAAATTATTACTATTATTTAACTAATTTAAATAAAAAATAACTTTAAAGAACTAATTTTAGGATTGATTAGAAATATATAAATTAAATTTAGACATTTAAAAGAAGATAAATTAAAATGATATTTTAATCCAACACTCTTTTTAAAGCAAAAAATATTAAATGAATATAATTTTTAATTGTTTAAACTTAAAAAGGCAAAAAACTAATCTTGGAGGCTTATGAAAAGAATTAATAATTTTCAAAACCTTTTTTTCATTTATTGAAATAATAATATTCAAAAAGTTAATATTCACTCGTAGAACCTCACGCGCCATAAACGAGCGTGGAATCACCCAAATTCAAAGGAGTAATGGGCCGGTAAAGTAGGAATGAAACTGGCTGCTTAGCATAGGGATTGAGTTAAAGAATCTTTGTAATGTTTCAAATTTTAAAATTCAATTTAAAAAAAAAACACAGAATAACTTTCCTTCACTCTCGGCCAAACACGTCCTTGTCATTTTTTAAATTAATTATTTACATATCCATAAATCAATTTATAAAATATATAATTTTTTTTAAACGGAAATTTAATTCCTAGACTTTGAAATTAATATCAAGCCACGTTTATCAATTTACAATAAAAATTAGTATTGGTGTAATCACAATGGAATTCCATTGAAAGATCAACGGTAACGAGCCGCAATTGCATGCGTAAATAGATGATTTTGATCACATTTACTAATATGTTACACGATAATAGTAATACTACCGACGGTAACGATAAAGATATAAAGATATCGGAATGATTTCCAAATGCAATAAAACTAAGCAATGAGCTCTAGATGTTAGTACGAGTATGAAAAGATAACACCACACAAATCAAATGGATACCATTTTTTATGTAGTTTGAAATGTGTTCTTTATAAAAAAAAATTTAATTAGATTTTTTTAACTAATTGTAGTTGAGAATATGTATTCAGTTGAGATAGGCTCATACTGACAAAATCATGTAAGTTCTTAACAACATAGAAACTAAAATGATGCCATTTGAAAATTTAGTGACAAAATCTTTAATTAATTAAGATTAAGGGGAGAAAGTGTTTTTTTTAAAGAATTTTAATTAAGGTTTGATTGGATGAAGCTCTCCGCGTGAGTGTTCAAGTATGGCCAAAGAAGAAGAGGGTCCCGCAGAGTTCCTTCCTCCATTGAGTTGTTTAAAAGCAGCTGAAGAGCATCTTCATTTTTTCACAAAAGACTCGATCTTTTTAATGCAAAAACCAACCCATTTCACAAAAAACACTCTTTAATCTTTATAATAAATTTTCCCACTTCCTCTTCAAAACCCCACATTTTTTTTTTAATTTTCTCTTCAATGATTTGTATCTAAAGAAGACACATAGCAGTGGAGGAAAGCCCCCAAAAAAGTGAGGTGAGGAATAGAGAGTACTGTAACAAAAGGGCTCTTCACCCAACCCAAACCCAGCTGGGTTTCTTTTGTTTTTCCTACCATTTCTTTTCTTTTCCCCTTCCACAATCTCTAGTTATCAAGCATAGAATAAAGCGCCTACTAGGGGAAAGGAACAAGAATAACACAAAAAGACCCTTCTTCTATCTCCATTTCCTTTGGTTGGTTCAAGCTTTTGAGGGTTTGGGGTTGTTGTTCTGTTCTCATGGTGGAAATGGGGCTGGAGAAGCTCAAAATGTGGAATGTGATAGTGGGGCTTTTGTGTTTGTTTGGTGTTTTTTCTGTTCAAGCATCTGTTTCTTATGATTCCAAGGCTATTATCATTAATGGGCAGAGGAGGATTCTCATTTCAGGATCCATTCACTATCCAAGAAGCACTTCTGAGGTAATGTTTTAAATGTGCTTCATTGTATGTGTGTGTGTGTGTGTTTGTTTGTTTTCTCTTTTCTGTTCTTCTTTTCTGGTTTGATGATTATTCAGATGGGCATTCATAGATTTCCATCAAAATAATGAATACGTATTCTTTTCCCCCTTTGCATGTATTGTTTTTTTCCCCTGGGGTTTCTTACTTATTTTGGAATTTTGTTCTTTCTGGGCTCCTACAGATGTGGCCAGATCTTATTCAGAAGGCTAAGGAAGGAGGGCTAGATGTGATTGAGACTTATGTCTTCTGGAATGGGCATGAGCCTGAACCTGACAAAGTAATGGAGGACTCTATTTTTCACTCAAATTTCTTTATGCTCTTCCCCTTCTAGTGTATTAAACTTGAACAAAAATTTGAATCATCATCTTGCAGTACTACTTTGAAGGGAACTATGATCTGGTTAGGTTTGTCAAGCTGGTGCAGCAAGCTGGCCTTTATGTTCATCTCAGGATTGGTCCTTATGTTTGTGCTGAATGGAACTTTGGGTAATGCATCATTGGTAACTCTTCTTGTTTACTTATTACTAGAAATTGGGAAGAAGAAAGAAGATAATTAAACACCATAAAGTTTTAGAAATTGATTAAATGTTCTTTCATTTATTATCTCAGTGGGTTCCCTGTTTGGCTGAAGTACATTCCTGGTATCAGCTTCAGGACGGATAATGCCCCTTTCAAGGTAGGCGTTTTGCTGTCATGAATATGAGATATCGATTTTATATACCCCTGTTACATGATTCTGATTTGATTTTCTTTTCTAAATCAATTTTCTCCTCCAATTTTGGACAATCAAGTTTCATATGGAAAAATTTACCAAGAAAATCGTGAATATGATGAAAGCAGAGAGGTTATATGAATCTCAAGGTGGTCCAATAATTTTATCTCAGGTAAGCAAAATTTTTTTTTGCACTAATAAGATAGATTCTCTTTTCTTTCTGAATGCACTTGATTTTTCTTAAAGTTGTCCTTGACATGAAATGACTCGGTAAAGTAACGAAGCATCTTTCTTTTTTCATCATTTTGTATAGATTGAGAATGAATATGGACCTATGGAATATGAACTTGGTGCACCAGGAAAAGCATACTCAACATGGGCCGCACAAATGGCTTTGGGACTTGGTACTGGTGTCCCATGGGTCATGTGCAAGCAAGATGATGCCCCAGATCCTATTGTAAGCATTACCATACCTTCTTCTTATTCCCAATGTTTACTTTAAATATTTCACGTGTCATGTTTGGTAGTGCACTCTTCTAAATGTTGATTGGAAATGGATTTAATAATCATTTGCTTTGCACATGGATCATGTTTGCTGTTCTTCTGTCCGTTTGTTTGATTGTTGCATTACTATATTTCTTTTGACATCTGTGAATTCTTTAAAGCTGATTGATATATGTAACTTCTAGTTATATTCTTCGCATTCTATTAATCTTGGAAACAAATATATGCTTCCATTGCCTCCATCTATTAAAGATTCTGATGTCACTTAACTAAAAGTTAATTGGTAAATTCTGCATGGAATTCATTTTCAACAAGTTTTGGTGAATTCATTACTCTCTCTGCTGCTAGTTAATCATACTGTAAGGAATAACTACTAAGCTAAGTATATTATTTTGTTTCTAACAGATTAACACCTGCAATGGTTTCTATTGCGATTATTTCTCTCCAAACAAAGCTTACAAACCCAAGATATGGACGGAAGCCTGGACTGGGTGGTAAGTTGTCATTCTTTTATATCATCTGAAGTTCCCTCAATATTTTCATCTATGGCAAGTACTTGCAGACACGTGGATGTAGTAAAAGAATCTATTATTTTTGAGCTAATTGTAATTGTCTTCTCTCTCTTTTCTATTACAGGTTTACTCAGTTTGGAGGTGCGGTTCCTCATAGACCAGCTGAAGACATGGTGTTTGCCGTTGCAAGGTTCATTCAGAAGGGAGGATCACTCATTAACTACTATATGGTAAGAGTACATTGTTTGCTGCATCTGCTAATTGAAAAGAACATATTTAATCAGTCAACTGATCTTGAGTCATTTTTGTTACTTTTCAAGTATCACGGTGGAACAAATTTTGGACGAACGGCTGGTGGTCCCTTCATTGCTACTAGTTATGATTATGATGCCCCTATTGATGAATATGGTAAGATCAAAATATTTGTACTCCTGTCTTTGATGTTACATCTTTATGAAACTATTAGTTTTCATATATTCTATCATATGCTATGTTTGGAGAGTTGGTGCTTCAATTATTTCACCATTGCAATGGGACAACTAAGGTTTTTAAAATAAAAAATGAAAAGTATTTTTTGTCCCCCATGCTTTACTTTTTGATGACATCGTTTGCAAGTTCTGTTTTGGTTGTGACTGGGAAACGACTCTGTTCTGAACAGCCAGTATGGATGAACAAGGATTTGGTCAAATAATGTTCATGACTAGTCTACTTAGATGTCTTCTACCTCCAACCTCAGTGGTATATTCATTTTTCTCCAAAGAGGAATTTGATGTATGACTTGAGACTGAAAGTATGTTGGTCTGGAACCATCCATCTGAGAGCTATATATTTGACTCTGGATGCAGGCTTATTGAGGCAACCTAAATGGGGTCATCTAAAAGATCTGCATCGAGCAATTAAACTTTGTGAGCCAGCTCTTGTGTCTGGAGATCCGGTTGTGACGCGACTCGGGAATTATCAAGAGGTGAGCATTTTCTTTTATCTGCAAATTCTAGTTGATGAACCTACAAAACTAAACCTCTTAAATTCAACATTCTTATAGGCTCATGTATTCAAATCAAAATCTGGTGCTTGTGCTGCGTTCCTTTCGAATTACAACCCAAGATCGTACGCCACGGTGTCTTTTGGTAACATGCACTACAATATTCCGCCTTGGTCTATTAGCATTCTTCCGGACTGTAAAAATACAGTTTACAATACTGCAAGGGTAAGGGAAAAACTCTGCTAACAAATTATCGAACATAAACATTCTGAATGGTCTCTGCATTTGTTTTGGAAATTTATTTGAAATAACAAAAGACTAAACATTGCACTTCTATTAGTTCAGCATAAAAGATTTTGACTATATATGTTCAAAATTCTAATGTGCAGGTCGGTGCCCAAACTGCGAGAATGAAGATGGCTCCTGTTCCAATGCATGGAAGTTTCTCATGGCAGGCATACAATGAAGAGCCAGCCTCTTATAATGATAAAGCATTTACCACTGTGGGGTTGTTAGAGCAGATAAATACTACAAGGGATGCCACTGATTACTTGTGGTACACAACAGAGTAAGTGATGAATATTTGCACAGTTCTCTTCTTTTTAGCCTTTTCTTCTTGTTCTTTTTCAGTAATCATTTTAGGTTTCTAGATTTAAACATTTGTGATTCTCCCTTTGCAGTGTACATATTGATGATAATGAAGGATTTTTGAGAAGTGGAAAGTATCCTGTTCTTACAGTTTTGTCAGCGGGCCATGCTATGCATGTTTTCGTTAACGGTCAACTCACAGGTGTGTAAAATATTGTCGATTGAAGGTTATCTTTCTCATTGTACATATAAGTGGGAGAATTCGGAATGACCATAAATTTATCTTCTATAACAAATGACACTACTTAACTGTGCTGTTTCTGAAAATGGCTTACTCCAAAACATTGGAATTTGGAGACTGTCCTCCTTTTGGAACCTCTAAAAACATTTTCAGAATCTTAATAGATGTTAGAACCTGCAAAGTCAATATATTCCCTTGATATTTCTTAACAACATATCTTAAAGAATGAAAAGTTAATGATCGAGATTTATCTCCAACTCAAACATATTTTTCCTTTTACAGGAACTGCTTATGGAAGTTTAGACTTCCCAAAGCTAACATTTAGCAGGGCGGTGAACTTAAGGGCAGGGAGCAACAAAATTGCACTTCTAAGTATCGCCGTCGGTCTCCCAGTGAGTTTTCTTCCTTTGAAAGAGGCTTAGAGTGGAAATCAATTATTTTTTTGGTTCTCACTTGGTCTTTTAAATGATGAATTAATATGATTGTAAATTGATTCTTGTCTCTATGATCTCTTGTATACAATTCAGAATGTGGGTCCACATTTTGAGATGTGGAACGCTGGCATCCTTGGCCCGGTTAATCTGAATGGTCTCAACGAGGGCAGAAGAGACTTGACCTGGCAGAAATGGACTTACAAGGTTTGTACCAAATTTTTGGGTACTGTACTAGAACTGTCTGATGTCCCAGCATCACCATGTCTAACACTAACATTTTTGCACATTGTCAATCAGATTGGTTTGGATGGAGAAGCAATGAGTCTTCATTCCCTCAGTGGAAGTTCCTCTGTTGAATGGATTCAGGGATCTCTTGTCACTCAGAGGCAACCACTGACATGGTTTAAGGTATCTTATGTTTCAATTTCATCTCGTGATCCTCTAAGGTTGTTGGGGGAACGTTTGCCTTTGTTGCTTCCTCAAACCGAAAGAGCTGAGATTTCTCGTCTTAGGCTTTTAATTCAGCCACTTACATATCTTGATGTGTTTTTATTCAGACTACTTTCAATGCCCCTGCTGGAAATTCACCCTTAGCGTTAGATATGGGTAGTATGGGGAAAGGACAGATATGGTTAAATGGTCAGAGTCTCGGACGCTACTGGCCTGCTTACAAGTCATCTGGTTCTTGTGGTTCCTGTGATTATACCGGTACATATAATGAGAAGAAATGCTCGAGTAACTGTGGTGAGGCGTCTCAGAGATGGTAGGCAACAAAATTTCAAAATGAACTCTAAACTCTACTTTTGCAGTTCTTCAGTTCAAACATTGGTAAACTAACTGGCTCTGCTCTTTGATAATTGTTTTATTAGGTATCACGTTCCCCGTTCTTGGTTAAACCCGACAGGAAATCTGTTGGTCGTGTTTGAAGAATGGGGCGGAGACCCGAATGGAATTCATCTGGTCAGAAGAGATGTAGATAGTGTATGCATCAATATCAACGAGTGGCAGCCAACCCTTATGAACTGGCAAATGCAAGCCTCAGGAAAAGTCAACAAGCCCTTAAGGCCAAAAGCTCATCTGTCCTGTGGCCCTGGCCAAAAGATATCATCGGTCAAATTCGCTAGCTTCGGAACTCCGGAAGGTGAATGTGGAAGTTTCCGAGAGGGAAGCTGCCATGCCCATCATTCATATGATGCTTTCCAAAGGGTAAGTAACCTATAGTTTTTCTACAATCTATCCATGTCACTTCTCTTACAAGTCAAATCTAATTTCCCTCATTCTCGCAGACCTGTGTCGGACAGAACTTCTGCACAGTAACAGTAGCGCCAGAGATGTTCGGAGGCGACCCATGTCCGAACGTGATGAAGAAACTCTCGGTGGAAGTTGTCTGCAGCTGATGGATATATGATGGAAGTTAAGTAAGTGTTGGAAGTGTTTGATAGTTTTTTTATTTTTGGTAAAAGTTGAAAGTGAAGAATCCAGGAAAACAGAAACTCATTCATTTTGGCCGTTCTCCATTGGTGAAGTTGTACAAAATATACGACAGACTGATGGAAGAGAGGGTCTTGAGATTGGGAAATATGATGAATTGTGGGGATTTATGTGTAAATAGTTAGCTGTTTTTTGATTGGCATTCTCACCAATCACACCATATTATTATAGAAAAGTTGGGAGAAATGAAATTATTGGAGGGTTTGTTTGGGTCACAGATGCACATTGAGGTTTTAATTATTGAATCCATGTGCTTCTGTTCTTTACTTTTCTTAAGTTGTTGAAAGAAATGGAAGCCTCTAGCTTCTGTTCAATTGAACTGTACTCTTATCATTTTTAACTTCATGGGAAGCAATTGTTTGCAAAGCTCTCTCTACTCTCTCTACTCTTTCACTTTTCACTTCACGGGAAGCACTTCTAGCTTTGTTTTCAAAGCATCTCTTATTCATTTAATTAAAAAAAGCTTCAAACAAAAATAGCCCAGTCCAATTCAAGCCTTGTCCACTTCTTGAATAGAAGGTAGGACAACAAAACAAACAAAAACAAATAGTTAACTAGTTTGGTATAGTTTTCGAAAATGTTGTGGTTGATGATTTTGTTTTATGTTTTTAAAAATTAGGCTGGTTTTCTCACCAACATTTATCGATAGCGTTTTTAGTCTGAGTTAGAAAAAAAAAAAAGTTTTTTAAGACTACAAATTTTGGTTTTAGATAAATTAGTCGAAACGATTAAAAGAAATAGTTATTTACTTCTGCTTCTTAACAATTATATAGTAATTGCAAAAATTTTGTATGTAGGAAATTTTTTTTTATAGGGATAACTTATAACGTATGATACCCCATCCCAACCATACAACCGATAATTGAATGTAGATGATGCACTCAAGTATTGATATGTTTTTTTTTCTTTAAGAAAAGAAAAGTAAAACCAAAACATATTTTACAATTTTTTTTTAAATTATGATAAATATTAATTTATATCTATAAATTTTGGACGTTATATCATTAAAAACTTCGGTTGAAATTAAGGTTTCTTTACTCTAAGGACATTTATGTCTTTATACTTGTACCCTAGAGTTTCCCTTTTTTCTATTTAAACTGGTTTCTCTACTATATATTTTTCATCATAGTATCATGGAGACGAAACTTTGGCTACCATTGAGGAAAACCCAATAGGCCCATCTTTAGCGTGATGATCACCCAACCCGCTCCGACCAGCCGATCCGAACAGGGGAGCCATGATCGAGGGAACTAGCTACCAGTCGAAAATAAATCATGTTAGTGGCTGTCAGGATTCTGTTTATCAGCCGAATGTGAGCAATAGGTTAGGGCAATCTTCACCGGTCATGGGTGAGTTTGGAGGGAGAGAATCTTCATCATACCATCAGGACCAAGGGAGTATAATCCAAGATCAGTTTACTCAGTTGCAGTTGCAGATTAAACAACAGAATGAGATGTTCCAGCAGCAGATAACTGCTATTGGGGAAGCCCTAGGATCGACATCCAATGTCCAACCAGATCTAAACCAAAATCAACCAATCTATCCTGGAAATTCGGTAACTTCGTTCCCCACTTACTTAAATTTATGTTCTGGAGCTATAGGCAACTCTTTTAGCTTTATTATAGGAGAAAAGTTGAATGGTGATAATTATTTTTCTTGGTCCCAATCCATTAAAATGGCCCTTGAGGGTCATCACAAATTTGGGTATTTGACAAGTGAAATACCAAAACCAAAGACAGGTGACCTCCAAGAGTGAATTTGGAAAGGAGAGGATTGTTTGTTGAGATCGATTCTGATTGGAAGTATGGAACTTCAGGTTGAAAAACCCTTATTATATGTAGCCACAACTCGTGATATTTGGGAGGCAACCCAAAAACTCAACTCCAGGAGACAGAATGCCTCTCGTTTATATACCTTACGTAAGCAGGTCCATGAGTGTAGACATGGAACAATGGATGTTACAGCTTACTTTAATAAACTGTCACTCTTGTGGCAAGAGATGACAAGAGAGGGATTTGTGCTGTGAAATGATTTGGAACTGTTCATGTGGAGGAGTTTTACATTATCAGTCTGAGGAAACTGACCGCGTGTATGACTTTCTTACCGGACAAACTCTAAATTTGTTACTGTGCGAAGTCGTATATTGGGGACCAGGCCTATACCATCCCTAATGGAAGTCTGTTCTGAAGTTCGTCTGGAGGAAGATAGGCCGAGGGCCATGAACAATACACTTGTGACACTAACAGATTTTGCTGCTTTCAAAACATCAGGCCTTGTCCATGATAAACAAAACAATAAGCCGGCCCCAGTGTGTGAACATTGCAAGAAACCCTGGCACATGAAAGACAATGCTGGAAGTTTCACGGCCGACCACCGAATGGTAAGAAATGACAGTCAAGTTGGGCACTAGTAGGTGAAGCAGTAATTGGAGATATACAGGAAACTACTCAGAGCATTTCTACTACAGTTGGAGTAAGTGCAATCACCCAATCAGGTACTTTTCACTCCTTTGGCCTTGTGAGTATAATTGGTAATAAACCATGGATATTAGATTCAGGAGCCACATACCACTTAACTGGTTCCTCCGATCAATTTCTATCTTATCAACCTGGTGCTGGAAATGAAAGGATTAGGATTGTCGATGGGTCCTTTGCCCCCGTTGCTGGAAAAGGATGGGTGTCGCCCTTTACGGGCTTAATCCTCCAAGATGTGTTGAATGTGCCAAAAATTTCTTACAACCTTTTATCTATTAGTAAAATTATGAGGGATTTGAAATATCATGTTATCTTCTCACCTCATGCTGTTGTTTTTCAGGATCTAAACTCGGGGATGACGATTGGCACTGCCTGGCATGACAGGGGCCTCTATTTCCTCACTGAAGAAGCCTCATTTAGGATATGTGATAGGGCTAGTTTGTTTTCATCTCATTTTTCTGTTTCTGAAACTGACTATATGTTATAGCACACTATCATCTGGGCCATCCTAATTTTCAGTATATGAATTATTTGTTTCCTCATCTTTTTCATAATATTAATATTTCTAAGTTAAAATGCGATGTGTGTCTCCAAGCCAAACAACCTCGTGTTTCTTTCAAGTCTCAGCCTTATAAGCCATCTAAACCTTTCACCCTGTTCCATAGCGATGTTTAAGGTCCGTCACCTGTTACTACCATAACTGGGAAGCGATGGTTCGTAACCTTCATTGACGATCATACTAGGCTAACCTGGGTTTTTCTTCTGACAGACAAATCCGAAGTTACATCGGTCTTCCAACAATTCTATAGAAACCCAGTTCAAAGCCAAAATCTCTATTCTCCAGAGTGAAAATGGTCGAGAATACTTAATAATTCCTTAAGAGAATTCCTAATCTCAAAAGGAATAGTCCATCAGAGTTCCTGTGCGTACACCCCTTAACAAAATGGAGTGGCTGAACGGAAAAGCCGTCACCTAATCGAAGTTGCTCGATCTCTTATGTTGTCAACTTTTCTTCCTTCTTATTTATGGGGTGATACTATCTTGACAACAACCCATCTAATAAATCGAATGCCATCCCGAGTTTTAAAATTCCAAACCCTCTTAAATCCTTTTAAAGAGTCCTACCCAAATACCTGACTTTTTTTTGATGTACCCCTCTGAGTCTTTGGCTGTGTGGTGTTTGTCCATACTCATGGCCCTAACTGAACCAAGTTTACCCTTCGGGCTCAGAAATGTGTCTTTGTGGGTTACCCACTACATCGACGTGGGTACAAGTGTTATCATCCCTTTTCCAGAAAATACTTTGTCTCTATGGATGTGACATTCTTCGAAGATCATCCATTCTTTCCCAATGGTTCTCTTCAGGAGGAGAATACTAGTGAAGAAACCAATTAGGGTCCGAGTCTATCTGTCTTGCATGAACCCATCCTTGACATCAGTACCAATGAATCCATTCTCCTAACTAAACAAGTCCCTTGGATCACATACTATAGAAGGAATCTCAGGAAGGAAATGGCGCCGCCCGTTATTTCTCCGGCTTCAGTCCATGAGTCAGAACGGAGATCAGTTCTAGGTACTAATAGTCTTATCCCTGATCATGATAATAAATGTGATAAAACTTATACTTGTATTGAAAATGTTGAGAGCCAAAACAGGGAAGATAATGACAGCAAAGATGTAATCGAGGCAGATGATTGTGAGACACTTGGTCCAGCAAAGAACGTTGTTGAACCTGGAAAAGAAACGTCTCATACTCCCGCTGAAAACACAGTTGAAAGTGGGAAAATGACAGAACAAGAGGGTGAGTGTAGTATTAATTCCGAAGGAAGTAAAGACAGAGATGCATCCTTTGACCTTTCGATTGCCCTAAGGAAAGGTACCAGATCATGTATAAAATATCCACTGCAGAGTTACTTGTCCTATAATAACCTGTCTCCTGAGTTTAAGGCCCTCACTACAAATCTAGACATAGTGGTGATACCAAACAGTATACACACAGCATTGGAAAGCCCTGAATGGAAAGCCGCAGTCATGGAAGAAATGGGGGCTCTCGAGAAAAATCATACGTGGGACCAAGTCACCGTCATAAAACAGTCAAATGTAAATGGGTGTTCACAATAAAGTATAGGCCCGATGGAATAGTTGATAGATACAAGGCCAGATTAGTTGCCAGGGGCTTTACTCAGACTTTCAGGGTTGATTATTCTGAGATTTTTTCGCCAGTTGCAAAGCTAAATACAGTATGGGTCCTACTTTCAGTTGCAGTTAATAAGGAGTGACCCCTTTACCAACGTGATGTGAAGAATGCCTTTCTCAACGGAGAGTTGGAGGAAGAAGTATACATGAGTCCTCCCCCAGGATTCGAGAAACAGTTTAATCACCAAGTTTACAGACTAAGGAAGTCCTTATATGGGTTAAAACAGTCCCTAAGGGCCTGGTTTGGCAAGTTTACTACGTTCATAAAGTCACAAAGGTATAGATAGGGTCATTTTGATCATACTCTCTTCACTAAAAGGCCAGTGTCCGGGAAGATTGTAGTCTTGATTGTTTATGTTGATGACATCGTCATTTCAGGTGATGATACCTCAGAGATTGACCGATTGAAGGCAAAGATGGTTGAGAAATTCGAAATCAAGGACCTTGGAAAACTAAGGTATTTCCTTGGAATGGAAGTAGCTCAATCGAAAGAAGGAATTTCAGTTTCCCAACGGAAATATACTATGGACTTGCTTAAGGAAACAAGTATGATAGGCTGCAAACCAGTTGACATTCCTATAGAAGCGAATGCAAAGTTAAGTGATATGAGTGAAGGTGTTATAGTTAACAAAGAAAGATATAAATGGCTTGTTGGGAAATTAATATATCTCTCCCATACTAGGCCCGACATTTCATATGCAGTGAGTATGGTAAGTCAGTTTATGTAGTTTCCATACGAAGAATATATGAGGGTAGTGGAGCGCATTTTGAGATATCTGAAAAATTCTCCAGGGAAAGGCTTGATATTCAGGAAAACTGAAAGGCGATGCATCGAAACATACACAGATGCAGATTGGGCAGGTCTGTAGTAGACAGAAAGTCGACATCAGGGTATTGCACCTTTGTGTGGGGTAACCTTGTCACATGGAGGAGCAAAAAACAAGGTGTTATGGCAAGAAGTAGTGCCGAGGCTGAGTACAGGGCTATGAGTCTGGGAATCTGTGAGGAAATTTGGCTTGAAAAAGTTTTAAGAGACCTTGATCAAGATCATACCGGTCCAATGAAACTCTATTGTGATAACAAAGCCGCAATAAGCATAGCAAATAACCAGTTAAACATGATAAAACAAAGCATGTGGAGATTGATTGACATTTCATCAAGGAAAGACTTGATAGTGGCAACATTTGTGTTCCTTATATTCCTTCCAACCAACAGATTGCAGATGTCCTAACAAAGGGACTTCCCAAATAGTTGTTTGACGCGTGTGTAAGAAAGTTAGGTCTTATTGACATCTACGCTCCCACTTGAGGGGGATTGTTGAAATTAAGGTTTCTTTATTCTAGGGGCATTTCTATCTTTATACTTGTACCCCAGGGTTTCCCTTTTTTCTATTTAAACTGGCAGTCACTGTGTATTCTGTGTATCAGTCATATAATAAAATTCCTTCTTCCCGTGGTTTTTTCTCCCTGATTAGGATTTTCCACGTAAACCTTGCGTGTGCTATTTTTCTTTCTCTACTCTGTATTTTTTTTTTTATCACAAACTAATATTTGTATCAATTTAAATCTTAAACTATTACAAGGGAATCAACTTAATTTATTTTTGTGGTGTGTAAAGTGTAGTTTTGGTCATTTGATTCTATTTAAAATCAATTCAAATTCATATAAATGAACTAATTTTTTTTAAAAAAATTTGGTTAAAGTAACCAGAAAAATGATCAAGTCTAAATAAGTGAAGAAAAAAAGAAGAAACAATGGAATAAATTATGACTCAAATTTAATGAAAAACTAATAATATATGTTTGATTTTCATATTTCTCTTAAATTCTTTAAAAAAGAAATTCCAAGGATGGTGTAAATTGGTTAAGTTTAGGGTTTGCAGAATAAATTTTAAAAAAGTTATCCTTAAAATTGGTCAACTGTTTGAATATGTTTTCTTTATTTTTTGAACTTTATATTGTTTTTGCATATTTTGATATTTGATTTAATTATATCTTTTTTTTTTTGACATCTTGATTTGAGACAATTGCAGGATTGGCAAAATAGGTTATAACAATTAGGCCCATAGCTGGAAACTTGAACCTTTGCAATGTGTTACAGTTGGTCAACCCAAACAAAAAATGTAATTGAAAAGTCAGAACTACCCTTGTCTTACCTTCCGCCTTTCTGAGTACCACGCTCGAAAAAAAATTAGGGTTTCTCCCACCTTTCAGACTACCGCATGAAAAGGAGAGAAAGGCCAGCATGCAGCGATGGATGCAAAGGGCGGATGTGTATTTT
The DNA here is from genome assembly GCF_009727055.1 of Benincasa hispida. NCBI lineage: Eukaryota > Viridiplantae > Streptophyta > Magnoliopsida > Cucurbitales > Cucurbitaceae > Benincasa > Benincasa hispida. The sequence continues at coordinate 66,967,425 of NC_052349.1, forward strand.
TCTCTCATTTTTCCTTTCACTTGCCGAAGAGTTGGAAAAATAAAAACCACAGAAGGGATCAAATCTGGAGAATGCAATAAATTTAAAATAAATAAAATTATTATAATAAATAAAACAACGTGGCACTATGGTAGAATATATTTGAAAGTTGATGGATATTTGGTATACTCTTGATTTGATATGTCAATTCATATGCCGTTGATGTACTATTGATACGATCCAAAATTGATTGATATGTGATATACGACTGGTACATTATTGATATTTTTGATATACTATTGATATATTTTTGATAGACTTGAAAGTTGTTTGATATTTGATATACTATTAATATACTATTGATATTCTTGAAAGTTGATTAATGTTTTCATACACTTTATATATATTTGATGCACTTGACTGATATACTTGATAATAATGTGCTTGACTTATGTATTTAATATAATTGTCGATTATGCACTCGTTTATATTGCTCATAAACTTGATACACTTGACTGATATACTTGATTTACTTGATAATGATGCACTTGGCTGATATATTTTTCGATTGCATATTGATTTTTGTTAAATATATTATTAATACACTTGGAATGTTGATTGCTGATAGATATATACTACTGAAACACTCATATGTTACTTTTAAGTATTTATTGATTGGTGTCTGATACACTCATATCTTAAAATATGATAGACTTTTAATACATTTGAAATATCATGCTTATAAAATGAGATATGTGTGCTTTACTTCCAAATAAGTCACATTGTATGTTGATTGTGTTATTAGATATATCATCATACATTTGAATGTTGATTGTTATTGGATTTACTTAGAGATGTCCAAAAAAATCCATGGGGTCGGGGCAGAGAATCCCTCTTTTTTTTTTTCTTCTTCTTTTTAAAAAGTAATATTAAAATGAATAAAAAAAATTTAAAAATTGCATATCTCATCCTCAAAGTATGGTAGTAGTGAATACACGGAGAATGGGTGAAGGAGTGAGGAATTTTTTTTTCCCGTTTGCAATTTGGGGCCATTTTCCGACCCCGACCCACCCTCGCCCCGCCCCGACTTTTCTATATAAATATATATATATATAATATATATATATATATATATATTGTAGACTTTATTAGGATAAGTATGGATGTTCTTAATTATTTAAATTTAAGATTTTTATTACTTTAATTCCTTAGATGTTGTAATATTTAAAATATGATGTTCTAATTATTGAATTTTAATTTATAAAAATTATGAGAACTTAGAATTTTAATTGTATCTTTTTAAATTGAATATGTATTATTGTTTTTATTACCAAAATCGATAATATTTTATTTAAATGAAAGTTGTATTCGATATGTTTAAGGATTTGTTAAAAAAGAATATATATATTTAATTGGAATAAAAAATTGTTAGAAAAAAATGATAGCGGGAAAATTTTCTCCGCAGGGAATCCCGTCCCGTTCCTTGCAGGAAAATTCGCAGGGATGGGAATGGGGAGGGCTTCCCCGTCCTTGCCCTGCCCCGTAGACATATCTAGATCTATTGGTGATACACTCATGTTTTACTCCAAATATTTACTAATTAATGTTCGATACTTTAATTTATTAGATATGACATACTTCTAATACACTTAGAATATCATGCTTATAAAATGAAACACACACATGTGTTATTGATATATTCTCTTCCATTTATTAGATATGACATACTTTTGCTACACTTGGAATATCATGCTCATAAAATGAAACATGCACTTGTTTGACTGACATAATCTCTTTTATGTATATCAATTATATGATTGATATACACTTTGATAATAAATATATAAGTTGGCTAATATACTTTGATATTATATGTATCGGCTTACTAATACACTTTGTTATTATACACATAAAAGCTCATTTTAACTAGTTTGGTTAGGATATCGATTACACTTTAAAGTTTATCACAAATGTATTAGCATTCACCACAAGTTTGAAAAGAAAAAGGAAAAATTTAGATATTTTTCAAGTGTGGTAAATGGTAAATGGGTAAGTGCAAAACTGAAGGATGTGGATAAATAAAGTAGGGCACGTGGGAGGTAGTACATATTAAATTTAAAATTTACAACAGTGGAATCAAGTGTTAAGGTATCTGTAAGGAACGAAGAATTATGTACGGAAGATTTGATCATCTTGAAGTGATTGGATATTTAGATTCAGATTTTGCTCGATGCGTGGATACACGAAAATTCCCATTTAACTATTTATTGTTTTATGCGATATTAGGATTTTTATTGTATAATCATGAGGTAAAACTTACAGTACAGTACCAACATGGCTTTGCTGTTGCCTTTCGCTACAGCTCTTTACCATTTTTTTTTATTTATTTATAGTTGTTTATTTATAATTCTTTCTTGTTCTTCTTCAGCTTCTCTGAAAGCCAACTCACCATGGCTGCAGCCACCAAGAACGACAAAGGCGATGAAGAACCTTGCAAGGATGAAATCGAAAAGCTGAAAAAATGAAAAGAGATTACAAAGAAAGGCCTCGAGAGAAAATAAAATAAAATAAAGAATAAGAATGCTAAATTTATTGTAGGGCAAAGTTTGGAATGATCAATACATGAAATTTCAAAACTCACTATTTTGCCATATATGCAAAATCTCAAATATTGAAGACATGGTTATAATATCATATTCTTAAATAGCTACCAATTGCAAATTCTCTTTTGATATTTACTTTTTTTATTGTCTTGTTTAAAATTTTTGAAAATAAACATATCTTGATAATTCTTTGGAGAATTATCAATTTTTACCCTTAAACTTTTAGGGTGGTATCAATGTAAATCCTAAACTAATAATTAATATTGTATCAATTTAAACCATTAATTTTCATAAATATATCAATTTAAGCCTTAAAGTTTTATCAGTGTATCAATTTAAACCTTCCATTATGTTTTATTTGGACACATATATGAAAGTTTAGGATTCAAATTGACATACTTATGAAAATCCAGGGTTTAAATAATACAATCATTAGTTTGGGGTTTAAATTTATACCAGCACTAAACTTTAGGGTTTAAATTGATATGACTATTAGGTTAGAATTTAAATTGCTATAATCCGAAAGTTTGAGTATAAATTGATATTTGCCCTAATTCTTTTGTTATTTTCAACAATTTCAGTCGGATCTCCAATTATAGTATAGAAAGCCCATACCGACTCTTAAGTAATTAGCAAACCAATTTTTTTTTTTTATTCACCAATTTATCCTCTTTCTATGGCTTTTAAGGTTAGTTAGGGTTTACTTGTTCAATGCACTTTTAGTCTTTGAGGTTTGAGGTCAATTTATCTATTTGGTCCTTAAAGTTTCAAAAGAAATACTTTAGTCCTCAAGATCTAGAAAATACTTCTAAATGGTCCATGAGTTAATTTAACCGTTAGTTAACTAACGGAAAAATGACGTGACACATTGTCTGGATGAAAAAGTTCATTTGGCCACGACAAATTTTTGAATGAATTATTCTTAAATCATCAACTGTCCCAAAAACTTAAGTTGATGAATGAAGGCGAATTTAATTATATATCACTTAAACATTTTAAGCGTTGGATGGAAACTAATTTTTGTTGAATTTCCATGAGAAGAGGGAGCCAATTCAGCTCTCTCATATTAACCCAAGGAAGAAAGAGGGAGAGGAATCTGATAGGAATTATTACTAAGTTCTTCTAATTGACTTCTTTTCTTTCATAGAGATGGAGGGGAGAGGAGAAGGGGGAAATAGAAGAGAAAAGAAAGGAGAGAAAAGGAAAAAGAGAAAAGTAAATAGAAAAATCCACTTAATATATAAAAGTAATATACCATTAATAAAAATGACGAAATTTAAAATTTGCCTACTCAACCTATCATGTTACTTTTCCGTTAGTCAACTAACGGTTAAATTTATTTAAGTACCATTTAAAAGCATATTCCAAACCTCAGGAACTAAAGTGTCTTTTTTGAAACTTTAGGAATTAAATGGATACCAAACTTAAATTTTAGGGATCAAAAGTGCATTTTACCATTTTCTCTTATGTTATTCTCCTCCAATTTTTCTTGAATAGACTTTAGGTATACTATAGGTTTGTACTTTAGAACGCCAGAATTTCGTTCGTACTAATTTGAAAACTATATTATAGATTTTGAATACCAATAAAATCCAGGTTAGTATGATTTTAAAACCCTATATTTTTATGATAGATTATACATCCTCTTTGGGGCTATTTCTGTAATCTATTAATTATTAATTACTTAAATCCAAATCGTAACATAAAATTATTTTACTACTTTTTAAAATGAAACTTTAAAAAATATTCCTCTCGTCGACCCTAATTATAATGCATGAAGATTAAGAAGTAGAATTTTCGTACTAAAAGAATAAATTCGATTATGAAAATATAGATCAAATTTTGTCCCTAAACTTCAAGGTTTTTATTTATATGATCCATAAACTTTCAAAAGTGTTTAATAGAGACTAAACATTCAATTGTGTACCTAATAGGTCTTTAACAATTTTAGAATTTAATTGCTCTATTAAATTTAAATTTGAAATTTATGTCTTAAAAATTCTAACTTTTCAATTTTGTGTTTAGTTAATCTATAAAGGTTAACAAACTCGAAAGTTCAAAAGCCAAATTTATAATTTTGAAAGTTGAAGGACCAGATAAACACAAAATTCAAAATTTGGATCTAATTTTATTGTTTTAACCTAAAATATACACACTTTCAAAAGTTATATATGAATCATTAGAGATGTTTAAAAAAACCGATGATCCAAAAAAACGATCAACTCAAGTTGGGTTGGGTTCAAATAAATGAAAATTTTATTAGTTGAGTTGGTTTATGGGTTCACCTAAAAGAACCCAAACTAACTTGAATCAACCCAAATTTACCATAAACTTTAAAATATATATATATATTTTTACTTATGATATAATTAGATATAAATATATTTATTTTAATTTTATTTAATTTCATTAGTTTTTGTTGGATAATTTATTTTCTAATAACTCCTAAAAGTAGCTTTTAGCACTTTAATTTGAAAATAGATTTTATATCATATAAATTGAAATTCAGTTGTTAATCTTATTTTAATATATGGAAATAATTAAATAAATTTTTTACATATTAATATTTTACTTTTTTAGAATAAAATTTTAAATAAATAGTCCGAGTAACCTAAACCAACTCAACCCAAACGTTTCATGGTTGGGTTCATTTTTTAATGAGAGTTATTTGTGTTAAAGAAATTTAAAATCTCGAACAATTGGATCGTGCCTAAAAAGCCCTTCAACCCAATTTAACCCAATCCACGAACATCCCTACAAATCATCACCTCTCCAATCTTTTAGAACCAACAGTTTTCAATCTCATAAACAATTAATTGAGTACTATAGGATAATATTCATAGAAGATTATAGGTGTTATGGATCACTTTTGGACCAAGAATCACGAGCTCGAGAGGGTAGATTGTTAAAGGTAAAATCGAAATGATGATAATCATGTGAGGGCTAGAGGAGTGCACGAAACGGGCCAATGGGCCAGGGAATGAAGAGGCTAGGGAAAGGAAAGGTGTTGGGCCAAATGACCCAACTTTCCCGCCTTAGCCTCGGAGGTCAAGGCGAGTGGCCTTATTGGGTCAAATGACCCAAATTGCCCTCCTCGGCCTCAGAGGTAGAGGTAGAGGTGGACCTTTTTCCATTCCTGAAAGCCCATTTCTCATAGGCCATGATCCAAGCCTCCTTGATTGATTGACCTGAATTTGCATTCTCTAATCCCACTTAGATTCGGAACTATATGTCCACTCCACTATAAATAAGGAATTGTAGGCATCGCCCAAGGTAAGTTCTTCGACCTACTTCTAGCTTGCTCTAACCTTTTGCTAAATACTGTCTGACCTAAGCATTGAAGATTCTGTGATAGGCACTACACTGGTGTTTTCTTCTTTTTGTTTTGTAGGTCGTCTTCCTTCCGGAAAATTATAAATTCATGGTTAAAGGCACGTGAAGGTTAAGTGAACCTTCCTATATGGATTTTGTCATCAACAATAGGAATATTTATGCTCCTAAACTTTTGGTTTGTATCAATTTAAATCCTTGAACCAATAATTGTATCAATTTATACTTTTCAATATGTTTCATTTGGATAAATATTATGTGAGACTTATAATTTTATCAATTAAATCTTTAACTTTCATAAGGAAATCAATTGGGTTATTAGTTAGGATTACTTTTGAAAATTGTCAATGCATAAGTTCTAATAGTCTATTTTATTAATCCAATATTTGAAGAAGTCTACACATGTATAATAACTTATGCATTGACCTTTTTAAATGTAATTTTAGTAGATGGTCTAAAATGATTCACTTATGACAATTTAAGAGTTTAATTAATTGAAGTAATTATAAACCTCGCACGATATTTTTGAAACAAAATCTAGAGACTATAGATTAATACACTAACCAAAATTTAAAATTTAAATTGATGCAATTATATTTGATACATTCCTAAATTATAATCACAGTGAAGAAAGAGTACTGTTAATTGTTATTTGCCATAATCATTGTAATAAATAATGCAAAAGAAGGTAAAATGAAGATGTTTAATTTGGACAAATATTGTATATATATCATAGAGACGAGAATTTAGTAATGGCTTCCCCAAGATTTAATGCTGGCTGTTATTTGTGGAACAGAGTTAGGTATGTTGAATTTACTCACACTTTGGTCATGTTTGCTTCTTTTAAAATTAAATGCATATGGTTGGGGTGTGCATGTGTGCTAATAATATTTTTGACATTTACTTAGATTTTCATTTATTATTGATATGAGAGATTTCTCGTGTTTACATGTACATAAAATTTATGTTTCAAGTAAATCTGAACATAATTTAATTGACTAATATACTAATGTGTCTTTTCATTAATGATTAATTTGAATCTTCTTCTCCTTTTAAATTGTATCATTATTATATATATATATAATATATATAATAAAAATATTATAATTAAATAAAAATATATATATAATATATATATATATATATATTATATATATATATATATATATATATATATATATATATATTATATATATATATTATATATATATAGAAGTTTCGACGCATAAATATTATTTGTTAAATGTGTTAGAAATATTGTAAATGTACCTTGAAGGTGATTAATTCATTGATGAAATTTTAATTTAACATGCATTTTTAGGCAGGTAAAATCAAATTATCTTCATGCTTCAATCCTTAGTTTTGGAGGACATCTAAACTTAACATATCTTTTAGGGTAGGTTAAATTAAATTGTCTTCATGGTTTAGTTCTTAATTTTGGTTTCAATTTTATTTCTAATGATTGTTGCTTCTAATATGTTTTTAATTCAAGAATTTAAATAACAAGATAAATATATTAAGAAAAAGAACTACTCCTACCTTTATAAATACACAATGTTAAGTTGTCCTAATTTTAAGTTAAAGAGAGTATCACTCAACTGACATATAATCGATTAAAATGTCTGTGGTTCGAATCTTCTGTCTCTATTGTTCTAAAAAAATATCTTTTATAAAACTTAAAAAACTGATTAGTAATTGATAGTTTAGATTAAGAAAAAGGTAGATAGAGGTACCAAATCAATTAGAGCATATAATAAACTAGAATGTTGTTGTCAAATTAATTAGAGTGATTTGCTAAATCATTTTAAGAACGAGTAGGAGTTGATGGTTTTCCCCCTCCAATGAACGGAGTAGGCCTTTGTGGTGGAGTCCAACGATCAGAGCCAAGCAAATGGTGTCCTCCGAGCATTCTCCAATCTTTAGTGCTTCAACTTTGAAGTGTGCAATGTAGTCACATAATGCCTTGCCTTGTCGCTGCTACACTGTGAGTAAGTGGGTGGATGGTTGGAGGGTCCCGTGATCCCCAACGAATTGGTCGATGAAGGCGTGGGCGAGCTCCCAAAAGGAATCGAAAGCTCCTGCGACCAACAGATAACCTTTTGTATCCAAGTGCAACTCCATGGTCGAGCTATGCGTTTCGATGTGGTCGATTGGTCGACGTTTCTATTGCACTCTTTGATGATGGGAGCTTGGAGCACTTAAGAAGCTCCTTCACCATGATGTTGTTTATGAATGGGGCGCTGTCTTTCTTTAGCAATTCTTTGGCGAGCTCCATGCACCCCAACGGTGCATCACCTTTTATAATCCTTCGAGGCTCTACTTCCCTTAGGATCTTCGACTTCATCCTCTTGTAGTCGGAGATTCCTTTCTTTGTTTGATCAGTCGAATTGGTGATCGATCACGTAGGTGATTTAGGTTGTGTGGTCTTTTTCTAACTACGCTGGGTCACGACCTTGTTGCTCAGGAACTCACGTAGGTTGGTTCCCTCAAGCCGACTCGTGGAAATGGGAGAAGGGCCCAATCGCAATCATCGACTATCATCTTAGGTGACGACCTCCAGGAGAGAACGAACCGGAATTGTGAGCCATAACCTTTCCCTTTCTTGAATCGCATAAGAGGATAGGATCGTTGTGAAGGAGTAATATAACATGCAACGGAAGATTTTAGAATCAATAACCACTTAAACTACACTTAATTTGAGTTTTAAACATGCTATTCATGAGGTTTTCATATGAGGGTTTGAACCAGACAATACCTTTGTACTTCTCTTCACGATTTCAGCAGAATATCCATAGGTTTGAGCTGGATTCTTTAGATAGACCACCAACAAGATCTTCTCCACTATGCTTAAGAAGGAAGGTGGGGTGGAAACATTCTAATTAAGCTGAATTGAGGATGAACTTGAGAGGGTGTAGTAGGGTTTTTAGTTTTGTAGCAACTTGGATAAAATCTCATAGATCTCTCTCAATTCCATGCATGAATCTTCATTATATAGACTCATTTGATGCATTAGAACATGGCTGCATGTACGAAAACTCCTACTTGGAATTGATTGAAGAACTCATGGTGGAATTTGATGATAAATCACCATAAAAGATGTTAGTAGATTTTTCTAATTTTTGGGAAAAATCCACTAACTCTAATCAATTTCAATGAAATTAATTTTTCTTTTAAAGGTTCTAAGTGTATAAAACTTGTTAGGTAAAATAAAGAATACTTTGATTGGATCAAAGTAAGGAATATAGAAAGTTTGAGATTTCTAGGGCTATTCTGATAGAATATGAAATCAAATGAAAACTTTCTACACCTAGTTGCCTTAATTGTTTTGAACAATGTTCCATAAAAGCAAATGCATATCAATAAAGAGTTATTGATCAAAATTGACACTGTAAACAAAATTTGTTTTAAACAGGTAAAAAACATCTTACTCAAAGAGTTGAGAGTACCTCGATGTAGGGGGAGGAATGTATGACTTCCTAGTCATTATTGAGAAACAAGAGTTGTGAAAATAAGATGCATTCCCTACATAGTTTAATAAGAAGTCCATAGTATACTAACGTGTTTACAACGATTCTCTCGGCTAAAGTTTTTGAGAATCTCCTAGTAAGACTAAGACTATGAGGTATATAACCTAGGGTAAGTGGGGGAAAAGCCCATGGGTATGTGATGCCCTAATTTATTGTATTTCTCTTGAAAACTAAAAAAGTCAACATTATGTGTTACCACTAGAGTTTTAGTCCAAGTGGGAGTTTGTTGTGTTTTATGTCCTAAAACTCATGGTTTGTAAACAATAAAACTTATTCTGAAAATTCAAGAAAGTTGTTATTGAATATATGAATTGCTAATTTCGTTTTAGAAATAAATCTAATAAACTATAAGATCCATGACTATTACATGAGTATTTGAACTTTATGTGGAGATATAAAAGTGGATCAGGTTCAAGTAAATAGTCAAAATGATCTATAGTATATAAATAAGGTTGGGTGTCTTATTTTGGTAACACTATCGGATGCGACCCTCTCTGTAGGTGTTACAAAGAGCTATAAAGTGCTATAGACGAAGTGATCCTAATTTGTACATGTAATGACATAAGGAGGGGGCATCCTGTGCAATGAGTTTGCACAAGATTGGACCACGAAATTAGTCATTCTTACTTTATAACGTTGTTTACTCTTTAAGACTAACTATTTCATCCCTAATCCTGAGCTAACTATGAACTCTTGTTTATTCAGAATTATCCTTAGATTTGTATAGGTGAGGGTTGGCTCAACAACATCGACTCAATAAACCTCCCATTTCAGGGGTAAGACTGGGTAGTGAAGAAATTCTTATACAAGAGTACCTATAAGCGGAAGCGGATCTTTCCAATTCATTGTGACAGAATTTCCACATATACATTCATACATACAGATATGCATTAACAACACTAAATTACTGGAATGCATAAAGTATGAATAAATAAGAGACTGAGAGAACATACCAGTTGAAGACTTTCTTCACTTGTAAACTACTCTCTCCATGAATGAACTCTTCTCGCTAGAACGTCAGGCAATCATTCAAAAACTCTTCCGTCGTCTACCACGAACGGCTTCGCACGAACACTAGGAAATGGGGACGACACCGCCACTCGGAGCCCTCAGTATTTTCGGAGTGAGAATCCAAAGGGTGAGCATTGTTTGGATTTGGTAGAGGTGAGGAAGAAAGACTATCGTGTACAAAAGATTAAGCAAGTGGAGAAGTGAAAGACTATCGCATACTCGGGGTGCTTGATCGTTTAGTCGAGTTACACGATCGTGTGGTAAAAGCTAGGTGATCGTCTATACGATCGTTTAGATCAGCTCAGGTGCTAAGCGATCGTTTAGAGAATGCGCGCGCGGGTGTGCAATCGTTTAGTAAACGAAATGCGCTATCGTATAAACTCTCAAATACTATGTGATCGAATGCTAATCACACCGTGAGCTATTATCCGTATTTTTTGAAAAATGAAAACCATTTTCATTTTATTCTTCAATTACGAAAACTGAAATGAACTTCCCACTAACGCATGAATTCTGAGAAAACGTCAGGCAATTATCTCATAACTGTCCAATTAATAAAATAATAAATATAATCATATTATAGTCATAACCTATAGTTTGATATCATATATCAACCATAGTGTTTTCTCCTCTACTTTTTATAAATCATATTTATATCCAATTTCCTCCAACTTAATGTATCTCATACATTTGGTCAATCATATCGTATATAATTAACTAGTTCAATTATATCATATATAATCAAACTTCCTCTTGTCAATTTGAACATTTCAAACTGACCCAAAAACTGATTCTCAACTTGTATCCAAGCTACCAAGAGGACCTTGTGAACCTATGGCTCGAAGCTCCAACGGTATGTGAATAACTGACTAAACTCTTTAGCCACGAGATCTACCATCCGTAAACTACCAGACATTTCACTAAAGATCAACACCTGAAGTCTTCTTACTACAAATATATTTCTGTGTCCATCGGATATAACCAATCATGAGTATGATAACCTTTCATAGATGCTCGTAAGTACAACTGGATCAATTTACCATTTTACCCCTGTAGTTACATCTCACTCCTTAAGTATCACAAATCCCTCTAATGAACAATACAACATAGTCCAACTATGTAGCGGGTCATGAGAAAGTGTGTGGCGCCACATCATTCAAGCCCCAGGATCAGCCCTTAAGGGAGCTATCTATCTACTTACACTTGTCTCGGGGAAGGAGTGAATTTCATTTTATGTTACTGAGTTCTGAGCTCTCAAATCAGACGAATCCCCAAAGTAGTAGGTTTGATTAGGCAAATTGGCTACTCACACCCATGAAAATCAAAGAACCACCCTCAATGATAGGAGTTCCCAACTCACTCAGGATTGAGGTCATATTACCTATGGTCATCCTATGAAGTAAAGTCTTTGTCATGAACGATGTTATATAATGAGACGTTAACAATTCATGGTCAGGTTTTATACAAACTCTTTGTATAGGACGCCTCCACTCGCATGTCCTTTACAGGAATGATCAGGATCAGACTATCTGTGACAAGTCACAACACTTGTAATTATTCCAGAAAGCGAGCCGCATCCATAGCGTTACCAGGATAAGGTTTCCCTCCTATATCCATATACTACAGACCATTTTGGTCATCACTGAAGACATGATCCACTTGTATGTCACCATATACATGCTTAAGTTACATAAAGACAACCAGAGATTTTAGTTTATTGGTTTGTGGTAAAGCAAATAAAACATCAAAATGAGCAAAATTAAGAAGTGAAGTAAATATCATATATTATACATCACAAGGGTGTTCATACAAACTATTTACAAACTATAGGACACGAGACTTTAGGGCATCATCCCCAACAATCTCCCACTTGTCCTAAAACGAAGTAGGGTGTACAAAAACAAGTACAAAACAATAAACTAGGGCATTAAGACCCAGTACAATAAAATCTCCCACTTGCCCTAGTCCAGCTGCGGGCGGTCCCGTAGACCCATGCTCTGAATGTGACCCTCAAACACTGTAGCCATGAGAGCCTTCGTAAACGGGTCAGTAACATTGTGCTCTAAAGCGATTTTCGTGGCGATCATGTCTCCTCGATGCACTATCTCGCGGATCAGGTGATACTTCCGCTCTATGTGTTTGCCGCGCCTGTGACTCCTAGGCTCCTTGGAGTTCGCCACAACATCACTATTGTCACAATAGAGGGTGATTGGCCTAGACATATCTGGAACAACTTCTAGTTTTGTTAAGAACTTCCTGAGTCAGACGACCTCCTTAGCAGCTTCATAAACCGCTACGTACTCTGCCTCCATAGTGGAGTCGGCGATGCACTCCTACTTAGTACTTTGCCACACCACGGCTCCTCCGTTGAGAGTAAAAACTGACCCTGAAGTAGATTGTGAGAGTCCTTATGAGTCTGAAAGTTAGAATCCGTGTATCTAGCAAGAATCAAATCCTTAGATCCATACACGAGCATGTAATCCCTCATTCTCCGAAGATACTTGATATTCTTCACTGCGGTCCAGTGACCCTGGCCTGGGTTAGACTGATACCTACTGACTATTCCTACCGCGTAGCAAATGTCTGACCTAGTATAGAGCATCACGTACATCAAACTATCGACGATAGATGCTCATGGGACCCGTCTCATCTCTTCAATATCTTGAGACGTCTTAGGACACATGTCCTTGGACAAAGTGACTCCATGCCGAACGGCAATAGGCCTCTTTTGGAGTCCTGTATTGAGTACTTGAGCAACACCATCTTGTCAATGTACGATGCCTGAGATAGTGCTAGCACTTTTTTCTTATGATCCACAAGATCTGTATATCAGAACAAACTGAGCCTCTCGCAAATCTTTCATTTGGAATTGGATCGCTAAGCCAGTTCTTTAACTGTAGTCAGTAGACCTACATCATTAAATGGTAGTAATATCATCTACATACACACTAAGAAAACTACTGAGTATTGATGATCTCTTGTAGACATAAAGTTCATCAACGTTTTGGTCAAAACCATACGATTTGATGCAATATCAAACAAATGTTCCAGATCGAGATGTCTGTTTCAACCCTAAATGGACCGATTCAGTTTGCCAAACTTTTGCTCTTGACTTTGGGCAATGAATCCCTCGGTTGTACCATGTAAATGATCTCCTCAAGATTGCCATTCAAAAGGTTGTCTTAACATCCAATTTGTCAAATTCTCATAATTATATAAGCTACAATGGACAATTCATATTCTATCAAATACTCATGGAATTCAGAATCTAAAACTCTCCACCATCTGATCGTTTGAAGATGTTTTTAATCCATCTACTCAAGGCATTTTCAACTTCAGCCTGATTCTTTGAACATTTCAAAGGATTCTGACTTCCATTGGCATTATATGAACATACCTTAACTTAGAGTATCATCATTGAAACTGATAAATACTTATTAGCCACCCTCGTGCTCGCACATTCATAGGACCACAAAGGTCAGAATTAGAGATGTCTAATTTTCCCATGGGAACAGGCCCCGCCCCGAACGGGGCGGGATTCCTCGATTAGGCGGGAATGGGGGAGGGAGTGGGGAAAAAAAAAATTCTCCGTGAGCTAAACGGGGATGGGGACGGGGGATGCATTCTCGTCTCACGACCGACCCGCCCTGTTCCGTCCCTGCTCCGATTATGTTTTACATATTTATTTAGTATAGTTATCTAATGTTATGTTTATTATTATTATTAAAAATATTACATTTAAATTTCAAATTTGATATTATTTATCCGGAAACATAATGAATGTGTTTAATTGAATCTTGAAATTTAGTTTATATAGTGAATAATTTGATTATATTATTTCTTTCTAAAAAAAATTAATTAGCTTTTTAAGACCAAATATTGAGTAATTTATCTTTAAATTCAATTGTCATATGAAACTAACCATTAATAAACAATTTAGTGATAAAGTTAATTATTTATATTAAAATTTGTCTATATTAATGATTTAAATTAATTGGTTTTTACAAACAAAAAAAAGTAACGGAGAAAAATTCCCTGCGGGGAATCCAACCTGTGAATTCCCCGCGGGGAATCCCCGTTCCGATCCCCGTGGAGAATTTCACGGGGATGGGGAATGAAAGGTTGAAATGGGGAGCGGGGACGGGGATAGGGAATGGCATCCCCGGCCCCGCCCCGCCTCGTGAACATCTCTAGTCAGAATGTATTAACTTAAAAGGCTCTTTGGCTCAATAACCTTTTCCAGTTAAAGGTCTTTTAGTCATCTTACTCTCAAGGCAAGATTCGCACTTTGGTAAAGAATTTTCTTCTGACTTCCTTAGAAGGCCACTCTTCACCAATCTCTCAATCCTATTGAGATTGATGTACCCTAATCGAAGGTGCCAAAGTTGGACATTTTATTTTGGAGAAATTCGTTAACGTTTAGATGAGTTACGACAGATTTAAACAACTCTGTGTTATGGTGGGAACTTAAGGCTAACGGTCTTAGCACATACAAGTTGTTTTCCAGTTTAGCTGTATAAATTTCAACACCATCTTTATGAATAAACACTTTATCCACATAAAAGAAAGCGTATATTTACATTGTAACAGACACTTTACAGAAATAAGGTTCCTTTTAAGTTTAGGAACTACATACACATCTTTTAAAACTAGAAACCAATTATGTAAAGATAACTAGATGCCTCCCATTTCCACAGCTGAGACAACATGCCCGGTGCCTACTCGCATCGTCATCTCACTAGCCTCCAGCTATCGCCAGGATCTAATCTCCTGAAAAGAAGAACAAATGTGATTAGTGGTGCTCGAATCAATTATCTAGGTGGAATTATCATTCTCCACTAAACATGTTTCTAGTACAAGTATATCATATTTACCTTTGTCAGCCTTGGTGGCCTTCCTTTCCTTCAGCCAACGAGGACAATTCCTCTTCTAGTGTCTGTCCTGGTTGTAGTGGAAATATTTTCCCTTTTCAACCGGCGACGACGCCTCCTTTGGGCGACATGTGGCAGGTTAGCAGACGTTTTCCCTTTCTCCTTACCACCTTTCTTCTTCTACCCCTTTGTAGAGTTAGAAGTAGAAGGTGCAGACTTCTTCTTGAGGTTGAATCTCGATGGAACGTCCTAGAAGATGAAGCAACATTTGTCTCACCTCTTTTCCTCTCCTTACTTTTCAGTAAAGATTGGTATGTCTGCAACTCGTTGAGGAGAGTTGTAAGGGTGTATTCCACTTTGTTAAGAATCGCATTGCTAACAAACTGGAAGAAGCTCTCCGGCAATGAATCAAGGATGATGCTAACCTGACTGCCTGATAACGGGCAGAAATGCACGTTATTACATTGCTAAGTTATTAAAAAAATGAGAGTTTGCATTGATAAAATATGTTAGATTGCGTCTAAAAAGCATTAAGTTTATAACATGCGGTCGCATGTGTTCATCGCATAGAAACAGTTAACTTTTGTGTTTTTATGCAGAATATGTGTTGACACAAAGCGAAAAACGCGATTACAAGTAATCAACGGATGAGTGCAGTATTACCGCAAGGCTTTGTGGTAATTTGTGCTCGCAAACATCTGCTCAAGAAGGATTGCCGCATAGAGCCGGTGCAACTTGGTGGGCGTATTTGGGTAAAAGGCATAATTAATTGCGATGGGATAGAAAGCTAATGACGGTCGAATCCGAATTAAGTTGACAGCCACTAACGATAACAAGTACATTCAGCTTTTTGGTGACAAATATTCGGCGCATCAGTCAGGGAATTAAAGTCATCTCATCTGTGCAATCATAAGAGAGAAGCCGCCCTTCACCCCGAAGCTCTATAAATACCAAAGGTATCCTTCAGAAAAGGGGTTCACTTATTCACCGATTTAAGAGCTTTAGCCATGTTCATTGTTTTCTTCTATTTTTAAGGCAGAGCAAGGGAAGATTAGAGACGTCAGAAGATCGCTAAGGGAAACTCGAGAGAGAACCCGGAGGCGTAGAAAGTAGAGAGCGAGCCGACTCTCGCGAGAGCAAGATTATCTTTTGAACATGAGTAGAAAATACAGTGTAAAAGCCTGGGAAGCAAGAGATTGCTACCAGGCTCTTTATTCTCTTCTTGCATTGTTATGTACTTATCTTTATATTTATACAATGGAAGTTCTTATTCTACATTTGTTCACTCTCTTAGCACGCATGAGTAACTAAACTTGTCGAATGGGTTGAGAAGAACTAAGCTAACATAACCTAGGATTTTCATTGCTTGCGATTATCTTGTTTTATGTTGTGCCAAACATCCCTTTAGAGATACTCGAGAGAGAGTCTAAAGAAAGAACCTAAGATTTGAGGGAGCTGGGTTAGAATCTAGACTCGAGAGAGCAAGATTTGAACTGCATAAACAAGAGATAGGGACTTAGAGATAAGCTCTGTTTGTCAACCTACATCGCATGCATCCTAGAGATAGGTATGATATTATGTGGTCACCTTATTTGTGTGTGTGTCATTTTGTCATCGCATAAATAAAAGTAGAGGCTTATGTGTAGGTCGTATAGACTTATCGCATATATCGTAAGCATTTTATCATCAGAAGCTATAGCATTCGCATCCATAGATGGTTTACTATTGTATGTGTGTTGCATGATCGCATAGTATGAACGCATCCTAGGAAGTATTAGCCGAAATCTTTCTCAACCCGTTCACCGCATACTCATTGTATCTTCCGTTTTATCAACTCTTTTCGAACTCCGCCACTTTTGTTTATTTCTATTATCGCAAACAACAATCCCAACAACTATTGATTTATTTGGTTGCCGTAAAGTCTTCTGAAAATTACCACCGCATATTATTTTCCCAAGTCTCTGAGTTCGACCCTGGATTTACCAGGAAACTCAGTGGGGTTTACACTTAGATTCCACTGAGAAAACTTGAGTGCTCAACGTATTTTCATCATCGCATTTCATCCATAATTCCACAATCATAAAATAACGCATCATTGCCCTTATTGATTTTAGACCCATTCATCTCCGCCACATTAAAGTGGACCATCATGTTAAGCACATGCTCACGAATAGAGGTGACTTCCTCCATTTTGGAGTTGAAGTTGTATTTCATAGCTTCATGCTTGAGTTGTCCAGACTACTGTCCAAACATCCCTTGCAGGGACTCCATGATCTCACGCACTGAGACCATGGGCTCATGCTTCTCAATATGTCACTAAGACTGGCCAAGATATATGCTTGGGCCTTCTTATTTGTCCGTGTCCATCACTCGTACACCTCCCGAACATTTCGAGTGGCGTTCAAAGCTGATATAGGAGGACAGACCTCCGTAAGGGCAAACATTAGATCCTCAATGATGAGTATCGTCGTGATCATATGTTTCCAACTTATATAGTTGTCGGCAGTAAGTTTTTTGGCGCTAAGCAAAACTATCGTGGTTGTAGCCATTTTAAAACTTGTTGCTGAAAAACGAACAAACTTTTATAAGTCTTTGCTAAACCACATTTTAACCAATTAGTTTTAGCAAAACAGTTTCCAAGTACCTTAAGTGAAAGACTTCTATTTTGCAATGATGTCCCAGTGAGGCAGGACAAACGTCACCGGTGGGGTGATCAGATGCCCCTTCACTGGGATGAGACATTCTCAACTATCAGGCAGAACCAACTCTTGGAACTGAACCTAACAACCACCATTTATTTGGTTCAGAACTGTTAACTCTTAACAATTCCACGTAAGTGTGACCCCTTGTTTCTGGCGCCAGAGTCCTACCTTAATGAGCCCACCATAGGGAAGAAGCAGATCAAGACAAGAGACTAAGCAACCTTATCCTTTTACAGGAGATCAAATAAAGAAACGTGCAAAACTGCCATCCTATTACTTTTATATACAATTAATAACCAAGCAAACATGCTTTCCATACACACTTATACTATAACAATTATAATATAAAGATGATACATGTTAATGCTTTTATGCATGCATAAATATAACTCTTATATTATATGATGCATGAGCACGCTCTTATGTAATTTAAATCATGCTTCTCCAAATCAAAACTTTTATAATAAAGAGATGATGCATGAACAATGCATAACTTAAGGTGAGATTCTCTATATGTGCATACCATATGACATATAAAATAAACCATACATTTCATGTATAAAACCACAGATTAATGGACTGGGATGAACCAATACAAAATCGGAATGAAAAATTCTATTTATTACATTTTTCATTCGAGCATACCGGTTCACTGGCGAACCGGGTCTTGAACCACTGGGCGAAGCTCCCATCATTTAGTAAACGATTTCAAGTAAACGATCGTGTAGCGCACACTAGACAATAGCGCAAATGCTAAACGATCGCTAGACGACAATGAGGCTGCGAAGCCTCATCGTCTAGACAACCGCTTAACATGCGGTAGGTAAATGATTTACCATGCCTTTTACTCCGTGATCATATAGTCAGTAACTAAGCGATGAGGCTTGCTGAGCTATACGATCGTTTATTGCGCGCGCGCGTTAAGCGACACCCGAGCATTCGGTACTCAGCGATCGTCTACCCCATCGTCTACACGACCCGACCAATGCATGATCGTCTTCTTCCCCGAAGAACAGCAACCCTTGCTCCAAACTTCTTCACGAACGACTCAAAACTCAAACTAACTTTGAAATTATAGATTCGATAGCAATTAATTATGCCTAAAAGTGCAGGGGCCTTTATAATTAATTGGAAATGTAAAATAATTTAACAAACCGAGGTTTCATCCCAAAAAACTCCATTAATCCACACATCCACAAACGATTTAACAATTAAAACAAAGAGTAGACATGCTTCACCCACCGAGAATGTAAATGCAATTCTTTGTAGCAATGAATTTGGAATATCAGAAACCTGACTCTCATACTAATTAAAGGAACTCTTATACAAGAGTACCTATGAGCGGAAGCAGACCTTTCCAATTAATTGTGACAGAATTTTCACATATACATTCAGATATATAGATATGCATTAACAACACTAAATTACTGGCATGCTTAAAGAATGAATAAACAAGAGACCGAGAGAACAAACTTGTTGAAGACTTTCTTCACTTGAAAACTCGCTCTCTTCACGAACGAACTCTTCTCGCTAGAACGTCAAGCAATCGTTTAGCAACTCTCCCATCGTCTACCACGAATGACTTCGCATGAACACCGGAAAATGGGGATGACACTACCACTCAGAGCCCTCAGTATTCTAGGAGTAAGAATCCAAAGGGTGGGCTTTGTTTGGATTTGGTAGAGGTGAGGAGGAAAAACTATCGTGTACAAAAGATCAAGAAAATGGGGGAAGTGAAAGAGTATCGCATAGTCGGGATGCTTGATCGTTTAGTCGAGTAACACGATCGTGTAGTAAAAGCAAGACAGTCATCTATACAATCGTTTAAATCAGCTCAGGCGTTAAGAGATCGTCTAGAAAATGGTAAGCGATCGTATAGAGAATGCGCACGCGGGTGTGCGATCGTTTAGTAAACGCGATGCACTATCGTATAGGCTCTCAAATACTATACGATCGAATGCTAATCACACCGTGAGCTATTATGCGTATCTTTTGCAAAATGAAAACCATTTTCATTTTATTCTTCAGTTACGAAAACTGAAATGAACTTCCCACTAACGCATGAATTCGGAGAAAACGTTGGGCAATTATCTCATAACCGTCCAATTAATAAAATAATAAATATAATCATATTCTATTCATATCTATAATTTGATATCATATCAACCATAGTGTTTTCTCCTCTACTTGATATAAATCATATTTATACCCAATTTCCTCCAACTTAATGTATCTTATACATTTAGTCAATCATATCATATATAATTAACTAGTTCAATTATATCATATATAATCAAACTTCCTCTTGTCAATTTGAACATTTTAAACTGACCCAAAAACTGATTCTCAACTTGTATCCAACCTACTAAGGGGACCTTATGAACCTATGGCTCGAAGCTCCAATGGTACATGAATAGTTGACTAAACTCTTTAGCCACGAGATTCACCATCCGTTAACTGCCAGACATTTCACTAAAAACCGACATCTGAACTCTTCTTACCACAAATATATTTTTGTGTCCATTAGATATAACCAATCATGAGTACGATAACCTTTCACGGATGCTCGTAAGTACAGTTGGGATAATTTACCGTTTTACCCTTGTAGTTACATCTCACTCCTTAAGTACCACCGATCCCTCTAATGAACAATACAACATAGTCCAACTATGTGTGAACACTTCTTGGGTCATGAGAAAGTGTGTGGCGCCACATTGTTCAAGCCCCGGGATCAGCCCTTAAGGGAGCTATCTATCTACTTACCCTTGGCTTGGGGAGAGAGTGAATTCTATCTTATGTAGTTGAGTTCCTAGCTCCCAAATCAAACGAATCCCCAAAGTGGTAGGTTTTAGTCGGCAAACTAGCCACTCGCACCCATGAAAATCAAAAGATTGCCCTCAATGGCAGGAGTTCCTAACTCACTTAGAATTAAGGTCTTGTTACCTGTGGTCATCCTAGTGAAGTGAAGTCTCTATCATGAATGATGTTATATAACGAGACGTTAACACTTCGTGGTCAGGTATTATATAAACTCTTTATATAGGATGCCCTCTCTCGCATGTCCCCTACACGAATGATCAGGATCAGAACATCTATGACAAGTCACAACACTTGTAACTATTTCACAAAGCGGGCCGCATCCGTAGTGTTACCAGGATAAGGTTTCCCTTCTATATCCATATACTACAGACCATTTTGGTAATCACTTAAGACATGATCCACTTGTATGTCACCACATATATGCTTAAGTTACATAAAAACAACCAAGGATTTTAGTTTATTAGTTTTTGGTAAAGCAAATAAAACATCTAAATGAGCAAAATCAAGAAGTGAAGTAAATATCATATATTATACATCACAAACTTTCGTACAAACTGTTTACAAACTACAGGACATGAGACTTTAGGGCATCATCCTCAATAGGTAGATAACTGGGGACATAGGGTGCAAGATGGAACTCACTCCTACCCACTTTCAGGGATAGTAGAGAGGTTGTTCCTTTAAGTACTAATTCCGGGTCTTGAACAAGGGGCCCCACCCTTTCGTTGGCTCGAGAGGAACTCGGTTTCATGATTGGATCACAAACTAATTGTTCATTAGAGAATCAGTGGGACTTAAGGAACAAGAGGTAATCTCGGGGGTAAAACAACATTTTGACCTAGCCGTTATTATGAATAACCCGTGAAGGGTTAGCTTACTAATCATGCTTATATCAAGTGGATACAATATATCTACAGTGAGAGAAGTACAACTTTGGGCTTTAATGGGGTGACCCAGTAGTTAACTAATGGGGATTAATTCAGTGTAAAAAGTTTAGCCAATTAATCTCAGATTGTTGGAGCCCATGATCTGTAGGTCTACAAGGTCCCTATACTAGCTCACAAATGGATTAGCCTTAAAGTAGCATGATAAGTTGATTTAACACAATATATCTATAGTGAGAGAAGTGCAACTCTGGGCTTTAGTGGGGTGACCCAGTAATTGACGAATGGGGATTAATTTGGTGTAAAGAGTTTAGTCAATTAATCTTGGATCCTTGAAGCCCATGATCTGTAGGTCCACAAGGTCCCCCTACTAGCTCACAAATGGATTAGCCTTAGAGTGGTGTGATAAGTTGATTTGAAACATTCAAAACGGAACTAAGGGACTCAGTAACTATATGTGATGTAATTACACGTTTAATTTTAGAATTAAACAAAATTGGAGAATCATATGATTTAGATATTAAATTCATGAATAGGGTTTCATGATGGTGGAATTAGTGTTAAATTGACTTAATTTTGATATTAAATTAATTGGATTAATCCAATTGTTTAATTAGTTATTAATTATTAAATTTATTAGAAAAATTAATTTTGAATTAATTTTTGTAAAATTAAATATAATTTAAGTTTTAATTAATGAATTAAAAGCTGAAATTAAAATTAATTTGAAAATTAGTTTCAAATTAAAAGGAAAAAAGGGAAAATTGGAAATGGAGAAGTTGAATTTTCCCACTTCCATTTCCAACTTGCTTACACACATTCTACTAAGATTTTCAGTCAAATTCACAAGCATGAATTGTGAATCATGCAAGGAGTTGGTTTGCATGGTTATCATGCTTTATATAATTCAGAATTCAACCAAATTCGGGCATGCAGAAGGGTTGATTTTGGCTGAAAATCTCTCTTGAAGAAGGGTTCTTCACAAGCTGCTAAAACCAGAAAGTTTCCTCCAAGTTCCCTTTAATTCAAGCTTATTTTGAGTCCCACAACTCAATCCAAGACACCTAGAGGATAGTAGGGAAGGCCTTGTGGTGGTTCACAAGCTGAATTGAAGAAGATTGCAGTTGAGATTTAAGAATAAAGTATTTCTTCAAAGGTATGACATGAAACCCTCTTGTTATTTTATGAGCATGCTTAATTCAAAGCCAAAATTAATGAATTAGAATGCTTAATGATCCGTTTTTCTTCCGTTGCATGTTTTCAAACTCTATCATAATGGGTATGTGGTTACCCTAGTTTATTATATTTATTTACCATATTCCCGATGTTTTGGATTATGATATTATGTACAACGCACTGACTTGAGTTTTAATTCAAGTGGGAGTTTATTGGTTTTTATGCCCTAAAACTCATAGATAGTAAATATCATCAATTGACCGTCATCAATAAAGAGTTGTCGATATTAATTCAATAAAGGTTATTGTATGTGTTATTTGTCTTTTTTGTCTTTATAACCCTAAATCCAATAAACTAATATCCAAGGCTGCCTTATGAGTCTTGAACTTATCCAATAAACTAACATCCAAGGCTGCCTTATGAGTCTTGAACTTTATGTGGAGACATATAGGGATTAATGTTCAAGATACAGCCTAAAGAGTCTATAGTATAAGGATAAGGTTGGGTACCTTATCCTATAACACTATGAATACGACCCACTATGTATTTGATACAAACACAATGATCTATGCGTTCGTATAGATGACATGCGAGTGAGAGTATCTTATGCAATGAGTTTGCATATGACCGGACCACAAAATAGTAACCACTAGATGTAACACTATTAATTAGTTAGGTTCTTATTTCAATTGGATGACCTAGACAACTTAGTCTTAATCCTGAGTGTATTATGAACTCTTGTTCGCGGGGGATTGTCCTTTAATTTGTACGGGTGAGAGTGACCAGTTTTTCGACTCAATAAGCCTACCATTTTTGGGATAAGACCGAGTGGGGAGCTGGGAACATAATGATACAAGACGGAATTTACTTCTTCCCGCCTTAAGGGTAAGTAGATGAGTGTTCCCTTTAGTGGTGTCACCGGGATTTAAACAAAGAGCACTACCCTCTCATTGGCCCAAAAGGAGTTTCTGTTTATTGGTTGAACCATAAATAGATTGCTCAATAGAGGAGCACTGGTACTTAAGAACTCGGAGATAACCCAAGGGTAAAACGATAATTTGACCCAGTTGGTGTTACCAACACTCGTGAATGACTAGCTTGCTGGTATTGGTCTATATCCATGGACACATAAATATATCTGCAGTGAAAAGAGTGCAATTGTGGGTTCTTAATGGAGTGTACCCATAGTTAACGAATATTGATTAGTTTGGTTAATGAGTTTAGTCAATTAATCTCATATTGTTGGAACTTCTGATCTGCAGGTCCACCAGATCCCTTATTAGCTCAATAAAGGATATTAAAGAGGAATGATGTGAATTATTCGAATCAATTTGAGGAACTTGTATATTAATATGATTAATATGTAATTGATTATGGATGTGATCTATAATTTAAATTAAGTTAGAGAGAAATATTTGATGAGATTCAAATATTTAATTCAAGTGAATTAGATTCATAAAAACTCAATTAATTAAATTAATAGGGAAGTGGTGCACATAAACATACGATGTTTATTTATGTTAATTAAATATATATATATATGTTAAATTAGATTAAAGGTGTAGATGGTTATTTAATTAATGTGTTAATTAATTATATAAAGATTATTTAATTAATTAAGCACAAAGATAAATAAGGAAAGATTTAGATAAGGGCCTTTTTAGGGCAAGAATTTCATTTGGTGAATTTACCCTAGCCACCAAAACCCAAATCCTCTTTTCACTCTCTAAGAGAAATCTCTCTACCTCTTCCTCTTCCAATTAGTTGGATACCACATATCCTTCTATTAGAATTCTTGGGAATAACAAGGTTATTCTTGTGGTTGTGTTCAAGTTCGATTGAGAAGAAGTTCGTGCCAAGATCAAGAGGATTTTTTGTGGAGCTCGAGAATCTTTAAAGGTAAGAATGGTTCTCTCTTAGTGTTCCTTCTCCATTTCATGCTATTTCATATGTTTATCCTTTAAAGGTAAGAATGGTTCTCTCTTAGTGTTCCTTCTCCATTTCATGCTATTTCATATGTTTATCCTTTAAAGGTAAGAATGAGTCATCAAATGGAGCTATTTATAATGCACTTCCTCTGACAGTCGCTTGTGATTTCGTGTAACTCTAGCGATGTCAAAGTTGTTTATGGCGATCAAGACCGTAGGGGCCAAACCTAGCATGGCTAGAAGATTTCTAGAGTGTTATTTAATCTCTAGTGCGACTGGTTGGCCAATAATATGAGATTCTTAATTTTTCCTTTTGAGGTGCACGTTTTCCCATGCTACCTCTCAGTCTTCTTTGGGTTTGGGCCTTGTCTGAGGCAACCGTCAACAAGGGGAGAGAAAAAAAAAAAGTGGAGCAACACTGATCATAAGGTTGTCACACCCATCAATATTTTCATAATAAACTCATTATGATGAGCGTACAAGAAAAATATCCCCGAGTAAGCTTAACTTCTCCTTTTGATTCTCAAATGGAAAAATACTTAACTATTACAGTAAATAGAAAGGAATAGAGAGAACCTTGAGCAACTGACATATAATCGATAAAAGTTTTGATTTGGGGTCTTATTGGGCTAGATCTATGAGGAATCATTGTTTGCCATTTTTCGTCTGTGCCTCGGGCTCACATATTTCCGAAAAATCTCCAACGTAATTGAGTTAGTTTCTATGACACAATTTTGTTTTAAAATAACATGTTTCAGTCAAATTTCATTGTCAACATTATACTGTATTATCCTCCACCATCGTCAATCATTGTGCCTGTCATCAACAACCGTTGAAGATGCTCTTGCTTTTAGCAATAGCTCTGACGCATTGTGTGAATGATGAAAATTGAGATTTTTTTGAATGGTAAAGTGATAAGGGAAAATTGAAGCAACATCATTTTGCTAAAAGCCTACGATGACAGTTTTGACTTTCTCACAACGACGTTGTTCCAGACTATAATTTTTCACCTTTTGATGACGGGCAGAACTGTCATTGTAATGCCATTTTGGACAATGGGGTTTTCCTGTCATGATAAGTCTCCTTTTTGCACGGGTTTAAACATTTCAAGCACAATTTTTTTTAAAAAAAAAATACATTTGATGGCGGTCAAAACAACCATTATAGTTCCATTTTTCGTGACAAGTAGGAATCGTCATCGTTAGTGAAATTTTTCGTAAATATATGAAAATTTTTCATTAAAGATAAGCGTTTTTCCAAATCTAGTATCTTAAAATTCATTTATCATCGTTCATAAAATGTCAACTAACATCTAAAGCTAAAATTATTATTGTGTTTACTTCTAATATTATGATTTTGAGTGATTTCAAATCTTAATTTCTTTATATTCCATTTTAGTAGTTCTTTTATTTCTTTACTATTTTGTTTCAATTCGCCACTTCAACTTTCAATTTGTGTTTCTCTTCTTTCGATGAACATGATATGTTGTCTCGATACTGAATCCAATCCTATTCGAAAATTAGGACGGTAATAACTCAATTACCCTTGAAAAACATGACCAGTAGTTGGATTAAGAAAATGGGTAGAAATTCGATCCAAGTTCTTTAAGCTTACTGTTTCGGGTTTGCATTCACATTTAATTCGCTACCGTATTTGCATTTACAATTCCGTTGTGTTTGGATTTTCTTTTTGTTCCAGTCAGTGACTTTTTATTATTATTTTTATTTGAGTATTTCTTTCCTTTTATTTATTTGTTTTTTTCATATTCTTACGAAGTTCTTCTTATTCCCAATTTTGATTTTTCTTTCTTCAATTATGAGCTAAATTCTCTTTTAAAATTCAAATAAGCAAAGACGGTATAGAAAAAATATTAAAGACCTAATATGTATAGAACTTCACTCCGTTTATAGCTTAATTTACTGTTTTGATCGATTACCTAGGTTAATTTACAAAATTTAAGTTTAATACCGAAAGAGTTAGATAAATTAGAAATAGGAGAAAACTTTTAGGGACCAGGGATTGTGTTTTTAATTAACTAATTTTACATTAGTCGTAGACATATAGGTCTAATGGATTAGTTAGCCTCCTAACGATACTTCATAGAGGATCGAATAGGTGATGAATCCAATTCATCATGAATTGAAATTGAGCTAAAGTCACAAATTGCATATTAGGTTACATTTACTTTTGAAGGGGTATGCACATGTTTGAACCTCGATCTCCCTGTTTTTTAATTATTACTTTTTATTTTGAAACAATCGCATCTTCCAAATTTATTTCGACATTGGTTACCAAAGTTGTTTTCTTGAGAAAAGTTAGTATTTCACTTTTAGATTTTTGTTTAATCTGGCCCTTGGTAAGCGTTTTCGAGATTTAAATTTAGGGTTAAAAAAGAACACTTTTTATCTTTAAACTTTCATGAAAGTAACAATTTAGTCCATGAATTTTCATTTGTAATAATTTAGTTTTTGTACTTTCAATTTTGTAACAATCCAGTCCCTAAATTTTAGCATGTAACCATTTAGTCATTGTACTAATTTGTAACAATTTAGTCCCTAATGTAAAAAAAGCTATCAAAATTATGTCATTTTTTATTATTTTATGATGTAGACTTTGTATTTTATAAAAATATTGAGTCTCTAATTAGTTTACCAGTTTATTTATGCAAAAAATCTCATTAAATCTTAACTCTAATTAGTTTACCGGTTTATTTATGCTTAATGGGCCTTTTCTATGTAACTAGTTCTAATCCATGGACTAAATTGTTACTGTTACCAAAGTTTAGAGACTAAAAATGATTTTTAACCTAAATTTAGCTTTCATTTGATTTGTTTGGATGTTAGAAATTAACACTTTTAGTCCTTAATTTGATTCCGAAACAACATGCTTTGTCCCCATAGTTTGGGTT
The DNA here is from genome assembly GCF_009727055.1 of Benincasa hispida. Taxonomy (NCBI): domain Eukaryota; kingdom Viridiplantae; phylum Streptophyta; class Magnoliopsida; order Cucurbitales; family Cucurbitaceae; genus Benincasa; species Benincasa hispida. The sequence continues at coordinate 66,995,164 of NC_052349.1, forward strand.
TATTTTTTTAAAAAAAAGGTATTTGATCTATGGATGTTTGATAATGGTTTCTAAAAGTAATCGAGTAGAGTTAATCACCATACATTTTTTAAGAACAATCGAAGACATTTGGGGCAAAGACTATCGTCTAAGATTATAATAACCACCTCTTGCTATCGTAAATACTATTTTGTAATCCCCAATTAACTATAGTCAACACTATTTCAAAATCCCCATTTACTACAACATCTACTATTTGTTACAATTTTTACTATTTTACATTCATCATTTTTTTATTATTTACTACAATATTTACTATTTCTTTCTCAAATTAAAATAGTTTATACCTCAAACACATACTATTTTAATCCAAACCAAAATAATCTGCACCTCAAACACAAACTATTATAATCCAACTATAACTAAAATAACTAACTCCTTGCTCCAAATGTCCCCACAAATTGACCAATAGTTGATATGTAATAGAATTAATGATGATATTAGCTCCTAAAAAAGCATTATAAAAATTTGGCATCTCAAACTATATTTATCTAGATTGGTCCCTTAATATTAGGGACGAAAATGAATCAAAACTATACTTCATCACTGCAATAAATTAGACTTCCATGACAGTTAAACCCATCCTAAAATGGATGTTATGTCCTAACATCTTTTTCTTCTTAATTTTTATATGGACTTTTTTGGCCTACAACACCATAATTAATCAAACACAAAGAGAGCAAAAATGAAGCAAATTAAAGAAGGTGAAGAAAGAATCTGTTAAAAGGCATACAAACAAACATACATTAGTGTGGGGAAAAAAAAAAGACACAAATCAGAAAAGGAAAAGAAGAGGCCATTAATTAGAAACAATAATGATCATAACAAACGACACACTAAATTATGATATACATTAAATTCATTGCGTGGAATGAATGGATATACAAATAGAATTATTGTAATAATTTTTATATGATGATCTGATTTTGCTTTGGTTGGCAGCAAAAATATAGCTAATTAAGCTAGGATTCAATTTAGAAAGAAAAATATCTAGTACATTATGAGTTACACCATCTTGATGCAATGCTTGTCTAATAACAATTTGTCACGTGACAAACTTTTCTTTTCTCAATTAATTAATTTTATAAATACTTTTAAAAAAATTTTGATACGTGATTAAAGTGGGGTTATGAAATCAACCATCAAAGAAAGTGAGAAAATATAAACAATAAAGAAATCGACGTAGACATTTATGTGATTTACTAATAATGTGTTAGTTACGTCGACGAGTAGAAGAGGAAAATGGTTTAATATTAGAGAGAAATATATGATAATACAGATGACAAATAGCACATTTCTTTAAATTTTAGGGTTAAAATCGTAAATAACATAAATGTATATACAACATATAGTACACTTCTCTAAATGTTAGAACCCTCTTGTTCGGCCATTCAAAGTGTTAGATAAAACGTTGAATGCAGTTACTGTTGTATATATACACACAGCTGGATTTTGGGGGTAGAGATTGTGAATTATAAAAGATAAATGAGAAAGGAAGTTGGGTTGTGATTTGAGTTTTGTGAAGCAAAATTAAATGATGATAACCATAAAAAAATTGTCAGATTCTTTTATTGAGATGTTTACTCTAAGGGAGGGAAGGGGAAAACCCAACCTGTAATTCTTAAATGGTGCCCAACAGAGGTGGCAAAATTTAGGCCACTTGAAAAGTGAAAACCCTTTTGACTTTTTAATTATTTGTTAAAAAATTGTGTGTGTGTGTGTGTGTGGACTCAAACTTCCCAGCTAGCTGGAGACATTTTTTTTCCAAAACCCTACAAGTTTTTAGGGTAAATGATATGAAGCCTTTTGAAATTATGGCAGATTATTTAGGTTTGATGAAGACATATACTCTTATAAAGAGATTATGTGATTCTTTTTATCAATTTATATTTTGAATTGCTCCTCAGCCAATATAATTCTTTACGATTATTCACAAACTTTAGTGCTTGTTGAGTTTTATGATTAAAGGGTTGCATTTAGGGATGTTCAAAAAACTCGATAATCCAAATAACTCGGACTACCCAACCCAAACTATAAGGGTTTCGTTGGATTAGTTTTGCTTTTGAGTTTGGATTGGGTTGCACTTTTTTCTATTTTTGTTGAGTTGGATCAGGTCTCGGGTTGACCCAACTCAACCCAAATTACATATATATATATATATATATATATACTCTTTTTGTTTAAAGTTGGACTATTTTCAGTTAATATATTTATGAATTTTTAATATTTTTCTTTAGAAATTGTTGTGATGTTCGTGTTTGTTTAAAGTTTGTAATAAATATAATCGATATTTGGTTTTTAACATTTGAATTTTATGACATTTTAGTTATTAGCCGTGTGTTATAGATAAATTTACATATTTTAAATTAATAGAAATAAAAAGTTATAAAACAATGCAACCCAACCCAAATCGAACTTTAAGGGTTGGGTTGGAGATTTTATTCGGGTATTTAGATTGCTAATCCAACCAACCCGAATTTTTAGATTGATCCAAAAAATATCCGTAATTCAATCAAATACAATCCATATACACCTTAGTTATATTCACAAGTTAGTAATCAATCTTACTCGAGGACATATTAATAGGTCATAGCACCTTGAGCACCCTATAAGATAACAAAATTGACTTAAAAAAAACATCGGTTCGAATTAATTATTTTCATTATTAGCTTATTCTCTTTTAGTTAAGCTCCTAACACAAAATAATATTACTCTCCATACATGGTTGAACATGAACTAGGGGAAAAAACCATTCTGGAGCATATGCCAAAAATCAAGGAAAACATTTGATTGGATTTCTCTCTGTCGTCATTAACTTTTCTGACAAAAATTTAAAGAAAAGTTAGGAAAAAAAACAATAATAAATAAAACCGTTGTTAAATGATGATGATAATAATAAAAAGATTATCATTTTGATCTCTATACTTTAAAATTTGTTCAATTTTAATCTTCGTATTTTCAATGAATTATAAACTTAGTCTCTAAACATTGAGCTTTTACTTAATAATAATAATAATCTTTAGACAAGGAAATATAATATGTGAATATGTTTTCACAAATCATAATATATTAAAAAAAAGTTTTTTCTTAAGAAAATCAGCATTAGTTGAAAGGATTGAATTTAAAATTTATTTAAAGTTCAAAGACTAAAATTGGACAATTAAAAATACATGGACTAAAATAAACAAACCAAATTAGTAAATGATATAGAAATGAGAAAACTTTAATCTATAAGAGGTTCATTAGTTCTTTCCAAATAATATTTTTTAAAAAAAAAAGCTTTTCAAATTCTATAAATGGCAAAAAGGGAAAATATAGGAAATATTGGATTGGAAAGAAGGGGAAAAAATCAAGTTTTTAGGGTTAAATGATGAAGGAAATTGAAGTGTTAAAGAAAAAAAAAAAGTTTGTGGCAGACAATTATTAATAATTTTCTTGAAGAATAAGGAGAAAGTAGAGAATTGTGAAATTTAGAAAAGAATATCAAACTAAAATTCGACTATAAAATGGTAAAAAAGTATTTCACTTTCAATTCAATGAACGTTAGAAATTTCAGCCAACCACCCTTTTAATTTCCAATAAAATAATTCGTCGGACTGTAACTTTTAAGAATTTACTTTTCAGATTTCATCCAAAAAATAATAATAATAATAATAAAACTATATTTAGGAGTTGTTTGAATTTACTAGAGAAAAAATAAAACTATCTTGAGTGGTTATCAAACATTTCAAATTAATCCAAACGGGCTTATTTTTAAAATTAAATACTTGAAAAGCTAAATTAAAGGCACCCTTAATATTGTTAGAGGAGATTGTTCCCTAACATTCAAACATATTACAAATGGGCCATGCAAAAGGACAAATTTTTAGTGCTATAAAACTTATTGTATTGATCATAAATTTCTTAATCTAATAGTATAGTGTTTTGAGTAGATAAAACATTAATTATCATCTTAAAAGCTGATAATTCAATCTTCGAAAAATCTAAATTTTCATTTATAAACAATTTTACCTTACATCATTTTTAAAATGAAGCCAACACTTAATGGGACTAGCATACACATATATATTATATGATAATTTTTTTTTTTCAAAATTTGTAATAAAAGAACATTAATTAAATAGTTGAAATGGTTGATCAAACCAATAATTAAAAGATGTCCATATATTTATAAATGGGAAGGTTCATCAATTAATATTATTACAGTTTAATAGATATATATCTCCAATATCTCATTGAAGTATCCATAAAATATATAACAAAAAATATCATCATTTTAGTAACTAATATAAATATAAAAATTATTAATAAGATCTATAATAACTTATTTAGAGAGTGAGAAGAGCATAACTACCGAATCCAACCATATGTTTATAGCATTGAAATTCAATATCAACCTCGATAGTTTAATTTTTAAGACAATCGAACGGAAACGAATGATGTAGTCATAATCCAACGTGGCAATTTTTTTGCCACAAAAAATCCAGTTGGAATTCCAAGGCAGAGTTTATTTCTCTTTATATATATATATATATACACACACATGGCCAACCAGAGTCAGCCACATAGTAGTGTTTTGAAGGAACCAAAAGTAAAGAAAAACTCTGTTTTTCCTCTTTTCCTTCCCCCAATGGCTTTTGTTGGTGCACACAAACTCCATACTACTATTCCCTTTCTCCTTCTTTGCCTCTCTTTTATTCTCCTCTCTCAAGGTAATAATTTATAAACTTCTATTTTCCTTGAAAAGAGAAAAAAAAGAGAGTTTAATTATTTATTTATTATTTTCTAAACCTAATGAACAAGGGTCACATTTTGAATTTGTAGGGGTGAAATCGTATTCGGAATTTCGGTACCCATTTATCAAACGGGCGAGCTCGTTCTCGTCGTTGTCGTCGTCGACGTATTCGTCCCGACGTGGGGAGAATGTTTATGACTATATAATTGTAGGGGGAGGAACAGCAGGGTGTCCATTGGCAACTACATTGTCTAAAAAATTCAATGTGCTATTACTAGAAAGAGGAGGAGTCCCTTTTGCTAATTCAAATGTGTCATTTTTGGATAACTTTCATATTACTTTGGCAGATATTTCACCCACTTCTGCTTCACAAGCCTTCATTTCTACTGATGGAGTTCTCAATGCTAGGGCTAGGGTTTTGGGTGGTGGCACTTGCATTAATGCTGGTTTCTACACAAGAGCAAGCTCAAGGTAACCATACCCCTTTACTTTTAAAAAATAATATCTTCATTTTATTTGATGCCATGCGACAAAAACTCATCTTCGAAAATAAATATACAAACATGCTTTTTTTTATCTAAATGTATCTTGTTTTCACTACAACTATTGCTAATCAGAATTAGACGATGACGATGCTAACTTTGTGCTAGCATTATGATGTTTTGTTCTCTGAGTTTTAATAATTATTTTTGTTGTTGGTATATATTATATAAAATACATAAGCATACATGAAAAGAATATTAAATTTTGTGTATTATAAATTTATTTATGGAGCATAATGATCCGGTACAACCTAAGCTGCACGTAATTTCAGGTTTTCCTTTTCTTTACGCGCACAAAAAGAAACATTCTTTTAGAAAAAAATATTTTCGACATGACAACTTTTTATTGGACAAAAATAAATGCAATCCAGGCAGCATTTGAGTTTTTCTCTTCTTTATATATTGTGCTAAAATTCAAAAATTGAAAGGGAGAAATAGTTAAAGGATGCATTCATTGGAAACAAATTTTAGAAAATATGCTATTGATCATGAACTTTAATGCACTAACTAAAAAGCCTAGCTGGCTAGCTAGTCAAATAGGTGTCCCCATATTAAGTAGTAAATTTTGTTTAGTCTAAATTTTGTTTTAATAAGTTAATTTATGGATTGGTGTTTTTTTTAATACCAACATTTTTGTTATGAACTAGGTAATGTTGACATTATATAGATTTTTAGTTTTTTAGTTATTTTTGTTGAATAATTCATAAAAATAAAATGGACCCACCATTGTTGTGTCCAAACAGAAACTTTTTTTTCCCTTTCAATTGAGTTAGAGTGTATTTGGAATGTATTTTTAAGTGTTTAATTTAAAAAATAAGTTATTTTAGAAAAAATTGGAATGCTCCACAATCTTTCAAAATTATTTTTTAAGATATTTTCATTCATTTTTGTAAAAAATGTATAAATAAAAATGAATTTTTTGAAAAGCCTTTTTTTCCTTTATAAAGATAAAATGGGACAATTGAAAGGTCTGAGATATTTAAATAATTTATATTTATTCCCATCATAATAATCATTAGAGTGTAAATAGATAGTTAATTAGAATAAAGAAAATAAATAACTAGGAAACTATACAATATTAAAAAAATGAATGAGTATATCGATAAAAAGACGATGTGGATGGATATTTTCAAAAAAGTTATAAAAATTCAAAAAATATTTAAATTAATAAATAAATAATTTATACCTTCTACTACTAGTTAACAAGTTTATTATTTATATCCTATTTACATTAGTAACATTATCGTTTTTATAATGTTCGATAAATATTATTTTAAAAATATATAATATAGAAATATTGATTTATTCTTTATGTCAATATTGAATTCATCGGAGAAATTGTTGATATGGTTTCACCAACTTATTATTGTGGACGATAATGATAATTCGAGAACATAATTAATAATTTCAAGGTCGGATTTTGGTTTATAACCCAAATATGACTTTGTATACAATCTAAATATGATTAAAATAAAAGGTGATGATATTATTGTGAAGCTCATTAAATACATATCAACCTGAAGATATATCAATTAATTTAAATATATACATATCAGTCACCCCATATGTTAATAATTGGGGGAAAAAAGAGAAAAGATTATATTGTTATTTAGAGGTATAGGGAGAGAATTGAAGGGACATAAAATTTGAATACAACAAGTTTATTGAAAAATTCACACAAATAATAGTGATCACAAGGTCACACATTAATTACCAATGACATATATGGTACAATAAATTCAGAACATTTAAGATTTCCATCTTCCCCTTCATAATGTATTTAATTAAATGGGCAGTCTCTCCCTCTCTCCAATTTAATATTCTCCCATTGTTGGTCATAAAAGTGAGTTAGGTGAGACTTGTGTGTATTAGAAACTTTGAACATATAAAAAATAATTGAAATACTTTTGACTTAGATTTGTGTTTTGAATGAGTGTTAATTGGTCAGAAATTAGGCAATCTCTCTTTAAATGGTAGATTTAAATCTCTTTCCTTTTATTTATTATGTAATTATCAAATAATATGTCCCATGTTTTAAATTTTAAATCTCTTCTTTTTTTTTTTTTTTAATAATTATTTTGAAGGACAAAAATAGATAAAAATATTTTTAAATATAATAAAATGTCACTATCTATCGGTATCTATCACTGTTAGATAATATGATAGATATTTATCAGAAATAGACAATGATTGATGCTCATTACTGATAGACAATAATATTTTATTATAGCGGTAAATAAATTATCTCATTTTACTATATTTGAAAACAACTTTTTTTTCTTATAAAAAAAAATATCTTATATTTTCTTATGGGTTATTGTTTTTTTTTTTTTTTTTTAAGAGGGTTATCGTTTCGTTTTTAAGAAGGATTATTGCTTCTTTTTAACTAAAAAAATGAAAACATCAATTTATATTACTCATTTTTTAGAGTTTTATCAATTTAAACTCTAAATTAATAATTGCATCAGTTTAAACTTTAAATTTTTATGAACGTATCAATTTAAACATTTAATTACTTTGTGTTTGAATAAATATTTAAGAAAATCAATCTATACTCTCCATTGAGATTTTCTTTGATAATTATCCACATATCAATTTTAATTATCTATTTTGTCAATCAATATTTGAAGAAATTTACCCTATATATTTATCCAAATATAAATGCAATTGAATCCTTTAATGATTTTCAAATATGGTCCTAATAAATATTAGAAAATTCATAGTTTAAATTGATGCAACTTTTATAGAATATGTTTTATAACTATTAAGTATCGATAGAAACATTTCTGTTGATGATTTTTCTTATATAAGTCAATCACAGAATCAATAAAAACATGTACGTACAAATTAAAAACATGGAAAAATTATCCATCTGTACTCATAAAGTATGGATTGTATTAATTAAAACTCTAAACTAATATTTATATCAATTTAAAACTTGAATATATTAATTTATATTTTTTATTATTACATTTCATTTGTATAAATATTATATGAGACTTATAATTATATGAAATATACTTGGATACATCTCGAATATCTTTGTATTTTTATTTTCTTTATTATGGGATGCATAAGCATGAATGCAATATCGGCTTCTTCCAAATATTATAATTTATTAATTAAACTCCTAAATTTTTATAAATGAATCAATTTAGACTTCCATTTAAAATTTATTTGAAAATTATTCATGCTTCAATTTCAATCATCCAAGTTTGCTCAAGCGTAAAAGTTAACGACTTTCAAAGGTAAATCCTGATAAATAGTATAAATTAATATATTCATTACAATTTAAGAATTTAATTGATATAAATGTAAATATAAAATAGAGTATAAATCTATATAATTACGAAAGTTTATGGTTTAAATCCAAGGATGGCAACGGCTAACAATAGCGTGGTTTCAGGTTCATAGAGAAAGTGGGTTGGGACGCGAAGCTTGTGAATGAATCATACCCATGGATCGAGAACCAGATTGTTCACCGCCCTAAGCTCACTCCATGGCAGAGAGCTTTCAGAGACAGTCTTTTGGATGTTGGCATCTCCCCTTTCAATGGTTTCACTTACGATCATCTTTACGGCACCAAATTTGGTGGCACCATCTTCGACCGCTTCGGCCGCCGTCACACCGCCGCCGAACTTTTGGCCACCGCCGACCCCCACAAGCTCACTGTCTTGGTTTATGCCACTGTCCAGAATATTGTATTTGATACCACAGGTATGTTGAGCCACTCTGCACACAAACTGTTTGTCAAAATTCCTCTTAGAATGTACTTGAATGGGAATCCTCCGTTTGAAATTTTAACCGCTTTTGCGTTCATTTGCTTCGAATTAATTGGTTGAGTCATAGTCGACTTTGTTACTTTAAATTCTGTCATTTAACCCTTAGCCTATTGAAAATCAGCCTGCCACTTAGGAGGTTTTTGGGACGTTAAGTTGTTTATTATAATCTGTGGGTTTTTATAATTTGTAGGTTATAATAAATTGTGTTTGGAGTGAACAGGGTAGGAGAGATGAGTAGAAAATAGTAAACATCTTAACAAATAGAGATTTGAAATAGTAATACAGTAGATAATTGTAGGTTATAAGAGTTGGAAACACCAACTATTATAATTGGAATCAAACATGGAGTATCTACTTGAAGTTGGGTCCAAACATTCCCTTAATTCTTTAATAATATCATCAGTTATTCACGTTACTGTTAGAGTTAACACAAGGGACCAATTACACATGCAATTGACTGGATTTCTTAGAAACATTTTCATTTATAAGAATTACATAATGCTGAAAGTTGTAGAGATCGAACTAGAAATGAACTATGTAGTCTTGGTTAAATTCCAAGAGAAAAAGAAGGGTATTGTGTGGTAGAGCTGAAAAGAAATTGTATTAAAAAATCGAAATAGTGAACAACATGACATCAAATTGGAGGTGAATGGGGGAAATGACTTGTGCAGGGAAGCAACCAAAGGCAGTGGGAGTGATCTTTAAGGATGAAAATGGGAATAGACATCAAGCAGTTCTTAGAAACAGGCGGCAGAGTGAGGTTATCTTATCTTCTGGAGCACTTGGGTCACCTCAAATGTTGCTGCTGAGTGGAATTGGGCCAAGGGCAGATCTTGAAAAGTTGAACATATCTGTGGTGCTTGATAATGAGTTTGTTGGGAAAGGCATGGCTGATAACCCAATGAACACTGTCTTTGTTCCCACCAACAAGCCTATCAAGAAATCTCTTATACAGACCGTTGGGATTACTAAGTTTGGTGTTTACATTGAATCTAGCAGTGGTTTCGGTCAGTCTTCGGATAGTATTCGATGCAATCACGGGATGATGTCAGCTGAAGTAAGCTCTCTTTCTTATAAGCATTAGATTCCTGATTTCATCATTAATGTTAAAAGGAGTCTTTATTTTCTAGATGTAGAACCAACCATTCGTATATTGTATGTGAATTATCTACGAGTGTTGACAGCCATGATTTGTCACATATTTGAAAGAACAGAATGTCAAAAGCATAAGGAACTCAGAGAAATAAATGAAAGTATTGTAATCTTTTCAAACCATAGTCTGGGAGACACATGAAACAAGCTATTTCAATCATGAAATCAATGATATAATTGCCATGGACTCTAGAATTACTTAAAGAGGAAGTTAATAACTAATTTGTTTTGGTTTTATGATTGTCTGCATTTGTTATGTAACCAGATTGGGCAACTATCTACCATTCCGCCAAAGCAAAGAACCTGGGAGGCCGTCCAAGCTTACATCACAAGGAAGCGTGATTTACCTCAGGAGGCATTCCAGGGTGGTTTCATTCTTGAAAAGATTGCCAATCCCATATCAACAGGGAAACTTACCTTGGTTAACACCAATGTTGATGACAACCCATCTGTGACCTTCAACTACTTTAGTCACCCATACGATCTTCACCGGTGCGTTGATGGTATTCGCATGGCAGCAAAAATTGTGCAGTCAAAACACTTCACTGATTACACAAAAGATACAAGGGAAACCATTGAGAAGTTACTTAATGCAACTGTAAAGGCCAATGTCAATCTCATTCCTAAGCATACTAATGACACCAAATCTCTAGAGCAGTTCTGCAGAGACACTGTGATTACAATTTGGCATTACCATGGAGGGTGCCATGTGGGAAAGGTAGTGAGCCCTGATTTGAAGGTCCTTGGTGTTTCCCGTCTCCGTGTCATTGATGGATCAACCTTCAGTGAATCTCCTGGAACCAATCCTCAAGCCACTGTCATGATGATGGGAAGGTAAGGGAAAAAATCAGTTCATGAGTTCATCAGAAATTTAGACTATAATTGTTGATTGGTCTCAACAAAAATTAATAAGAACCAAAGTTATACACACACATGATGAATTTTGGAATGGTAATTTGCTTTATTCTGGGATGTTCTTATACTGCAGGTACATGGGGCTGAAGATTTTAAAGGATAGACTGGGAAGTGCAGCTGGTATATAGGCATGTCTGGGCTCTGGCATGGCAGCAATCGCAATGGGCACGTTTCGAGTTTCAATTGCGAAAATGTAATTATGTCATCTCTTCCTCCGATCTATCCAAGTAGTTAAAATGTAGAATTCTGGCTTGCTTGGCCTGGGCAATGCATATAAGTTTTGTCCCATACGAACTTGAATACATTCCAAGCCTTGCTTCTAGCTAATATCATCATTTTTGTTTCTTCTTTGACATCTTATATCTTCTAGGACATGCATATTTGGACCAATTTACCATTGTTCGTAACCATTTCCTTAAACGAATTTCATCGTAGACAGATCTAGCTATTCCCATAAAGAAAACCCAATGGTATATATATATTAATTTAGAAGATTCGATAAGAGAGCATTGAGGTTAAGCAAGGCAAATTGGAAAGAGACAAGAGGGGACTTTTTTCCATGGGAAAAGGGCTTTATTGATAGACTAGAATAGGGAAGATAGTATTTTGATATGAAGAAAATTGGTAATATAAAAAGACAAGTGATTTTGGAACAAAAAAGTGATTCCAGTGAAGACAATTAAAACAGACAAAAAAATGGCACACAGTACAAAACCTTGTTCAGTTTCTTACAGCTTTTGTTTTCATGCCTATTTTGCTTACATATGTAAAACATATCTTGTCCAGGTTAGGATGCAAAATCCTGTGTCTGGTTGGGTTGGGATTCCATTATCTTTTACTTATTTTAATGTATGTCAAAAACAATGTACGTGTAGGATTATTGACATCAAAATAGGTCACCTTTTCATGGAAAGATAAATCATTTTCCAAGGTACTATCTTCAGAAAGTTACTGTGTTGGAATTATTTGTGTTTGTGACTTTCTGAATTTGAAGGTTAGAATTCTTTTCAATCCAAAACCAGCAAATTTTTAAGGACTAATATAAATAATAAAAAGGGAAAACATTAATTTTATCAGGTAACAATTTCGACTTTAAACTTTTAATTTCATCCATTTTAGTTCTAGACGGTTTACAATTTCAGTTCTCAGGCTCAATTTCAGTAATTAACCTATTAATTTTAACAAAAAAAAAAGTAAATTCTTTAGACTTATTAATTTTAACGAAGTAAAATTTTGCACAAAAATAAGTTTGACAAATCTAGATTAACGGTTGAATAACATTTTCAAAAAAAAAAAAAAAAAAAAAAAAACTCTAATGTTGTTTGTTCTTTTTAAAGATATTACCACTCTCATATCGTACAAATATTATATAATTCATTAAATGCATAAGAGAACTTCTTTTTGGTAATTGGAGTGAGAACTTATTAAATAGTTAAAGTTTAAGATAAAATTGTAACATTTGCTTAAGTTTAGAATAAAGACCATGAAATTGAAAATTTAAAGTCCAAATCGACTTAAGAAGTTTAAGGTCAAAATTGACTTTTTTCTAATCAAAAGTATAGAGGTAACGAATTTAATCTATGATAATCACTACTTAAAATTCAATAGGAATCTTCTTAGCAATTCTTTGATATATAGCTTTTTTTATTTCTTTTTCAATTTTAGTTAGCCAATAACAAAATTCCACATTTCTCTTACCAAATAATTTATAATGTAATTGCATGTTGTACATTTTACATGAATATTCAAAAGCTCTTGACTTGACCTTCGAAAATTAAATATAGAAAATATCTTTTATAATTAATTGGTTTCGATCCGCAGAAAGTGGTAGGTATGAATATGTAACTGAAAGATGAAATTTAGGAACAGTTAAGGCTCCATTCAAATTATTATTTATTTTTATAAAAAAAATTAAGTTATGAATATTATTTTTACTTCAAAATTTCTTTTCTTTATTATTTACTTTTCATCAATAATTTAAAAAACGAAGTCAAATTTTAAAAACTAAAAAAAAGTAGCTTTTAAAATATTGTTTTTGGAATTTGGAATTTGGATAAGAATTCAACAATTGTATTTAAAAATATGTAAATCATCGTAAAAAATAGGGATGAATTAAGTTTAATTTTAAAAAAAAAATAAAAATAAAAAGTGGAATTCTTACTGCCTAAATGTTACCAAATATATATTTAAAAACAAACAAACTCGTATGAATTATTTGACCAATTAAAAAATAATAATAATATCAATGATTGGCAGACAGATAAGAAATAAAGAAACAAACAACCCAACAGGCAATTTTAGGTATGGTGTCTTTGACATTTTTCAGTCTCAAATCTCAATCACATTTTATTAAATCCGCGTCCTTATTTTTTTTTTAAAAAAAAATATATTATCCTTAAATTTTAAATTTGTAATTACATCATTTTAAACCTTGAATTAATAAATAATCATAAAGAATCCAAATTGATTGGTTTATAAAAAATTTAGAGTTTAATTTACTCAAATTATAAATTTCGCACAATATTGGTCGGACAAAATTTGGAGGAGGGGTAAATTGATACAATTATGAAAGTTCATGATTTAAATTGATACAATTATTAGTTTTTAATTGATACAACCCCAAAATTTAAGGGTAGATTGATATTAGTCTTTTTAAAATAAATTATAACAAATATTTTTTAACTTTCTCACTCGTTTAAAAAGTTACAAACTTGCAATACTACTCTTTAACTTTCTTAAACATTTCATGACTACCATAGAATAGAAATCTTTTAGAACTTTAAACAAAAATCAAGACTTAGATCTACATGACGATAACTTAATACGATGTGTTATTCTAAAATTTTCGTTCTAAGTCACTATCACACTATTTCATATCTTAATCTTTATCTAAAATTCTAAAAAAATTCTACTTAAAAGGGCATTTTTGTAACTTTGATGAAAGATAAAGGACGATATTGCAACTTTTGAAAACATCAAGACATTTCTTAAACAAATAATAAAGTTTAAGGGTATTTTTTTATAACATTTTTTTTCTCTCTTGCACATTATGTCATTCAATTTTTTTTTCTTACAACCTCTTGCCTTCTTTTGCAAAATCTACCCATCTCTATATATATTAAAATTAGCACCAATTAGACTTGATTTTTTTACTTAAAATTATACAAATTTATACTAATTGAGCTACGTTCGTGTTGGCATCAAATTTTTAATTAAATATATTATGATGAAATAACTTCTTTTACCTTAAAATTATCACGTGACTGTTTGAAATTTTAATAGCTAGTTGAGTGGTTGAAGTTGAACAAACTATTACCTTAGTTAGAATTTAGTTAAAAGTCCACTAAAAGATATTCCACTGGAAATACAATTGGATCGATTCTTTGTTATTATTATTAACTTTAATTAAGCTCCGCCCCATTTATTAGGCCATGTTTGTAATTGAAAAAGTGGGTCAACTCAATCAAATAGCCATAAATAATTATCTCTTTCTAAAAAATTTAGAAAAAAACAAAAAAGAAATTAGGAGAAAAGTTAAAATATATGTTGATTATAATTGGAGATGACAAATGGAGCTTCTTATAAAGAAATGAGGAATAGAGGGGGAACCCAATTCCTATTTGACTGAGTCAACCAAGAGTAAAATATTAGTATTACCTTAATATATAATATTTTTTTATACTACTTCGATTCATTGTTTGTTATAATAGTGATGAATATATAAAATAAAATAATAAACCTCTAGCCATCAAATGTTTCTTTATGTATTATTTAATAATTTTAATGTAATTTTAGTTTTTTTTTTCTTCAATTTTATCGTTTTTATGCCATATTAAGTATGGATATTTTTGTCATTTTACTATGAAATATGATATGACATTAGGTTTTTCAGTGGGAGACTATTGAAGCCTTGTCTTTAGGTTGTTTTAATCAATTTAATGATGAATTGAGTTTGGCCTTTGTGCTTCATTCAAGTTTAGTCATGAGAGCTTCTTGAATTTTGCTATTCATGTGATTGGTTGAATGCTAAGAACATTCAAGTGGGATTCATCATCCTATCTTATAGAGTGTTCGAATCTTGAGTCAAGGAACTTGTTCTTTGTTTCAAGAGCTTTGATCTTAAGACAATCTATGTGTAATCATATCCTTACGGTTGATTTGTGGGCTTTTAGTGATTGCGAATTAGGCGTTCTCATACCAAAAGGGTTTCTAATTCTAATTCATTAGGATTTTCGTATCACTTACCTACTAAAGTTTAGAGACTAACTTGTTATAGATTTAAAAATACAAGGATTAAATTGTTACAAAATAAAGTTAAAAGACTACATATTATTGCAT
Source organism: Benincasa hispida (assembly GCF_009727055.1). Taxonomy (NCBI): domain Eukaryota; kingdom Viridiplantae; phylum Streptophyta; class Magnoliopsida; order Cucurbitales; family Cucurbitaceae; genus Benincasa; species Benincasa hispida. The sequence goes on from NC_052349.1 coordinate 67,010,667, forward strand.
ACTTTTATGGAAGTTTAGAGAACAAAAGTATTTTTTAACCCAAAATAATGTATTACTAGTATCGTGTTTAATAACCATTTGGGTTTTGAAAAGTAGGCTTATAAACATTACTTCCACATATACGTTTCTATATTTTCTTATCCATTTTCTACTAATGTTTGTAAGAACTATTGATGGCAAAATCTGGATGGGAAGACTTACTTGACCTTCACGTGTCTTCAACAGTAAATTTGTAGTTTAGGGGAAGAAAGAAGAAGGAAATGTCGGTGTGGTGTCTGCCACAAAACCTCTGATTCTTAAGTCAATAATCAACAAAGGGTCAGAGCAAGCTAGAAGTGGGAAGAAAAACTTACCTAGGGTGATGCTTATAGCCTCCTCTTTATAGAGAGGTGGACCTAGGGTTCCTAATCCAAAAGGGATTAGGGGATGTTGATTTGGTTCGGACATAGGGTCTAAGATCGTGAATCACAGAAAGTGGCTCTCCGTGGAGGTCGAGGCGGGCAGATTGGGCTGCTTGGCCCGAGGTGGCCTCGACCTTTGAGGCCTAGGTGCGCGCCTTAGGCCACTTGGCCCAATTTTCTCTCTTCTCCTGGTCTCTTCCTCCTTCGGCTTATTTCTTACACTCCTCTGATCCTCATATGATGATTTTTATTCTGGATTTACCCTTAGCAGTTTGACTTCTTAAGCTCGTGATTCTTGGTCTGAAAATGATCCATACAAGAACCAAGCTGAGTTGTGAAAACTAAGACCCAATTTGGTATCTATTTGGGTTTTAGTTTTTTTATCTTTGAAAATTAAGTTTATAAACAATACTTCTACCTATAAGTTGTTTGTTTGGTTATATACATTCCACCAATGTTTTGAAAAAACCACGCCAAATTTTTAAAATAAGAAAGTAGGTTCCGTTTAGTATCCATTTTATTTTTAGCTTTATGTTTGCTTTCTCTTAGTTTCCTTACTATAATTTTCAGTTTTCTTAAAAAAATTCGAATTCTTAGAAAATCTAAAAATAAAAACAATATCTAAAAAATATGTTAGTTTTCAAATTTTGACTTGGTTTTTTATAATATTGGTAAAAAGTGGATAATATAACATGAAAATTTAGAGTGAAAGTAGAGTTTTAGAAGCTTAACTTTTATTTTCTTATAAACCAAAAATCCAAACCCAAATGGTTATCAAATGTGGTTGTAATTTTCAACAACTTATTTTTATTGTTAAAATTTTACTAAGGATGCAATGTTTCTTCAAGTATTTCTTCAAGAAATATATGAAAACTATAATATGAAATTTGTGAGAAGACAAATATAAATTTTAAAAGCGAAAAACTAAAAACAAAAATTGAAAACCATAATAAAAAAGACGTACAATAACACATAATTAAAAACGAAATCATTAGTATATCAATGAGAAGAATATGTACCAGTGTAGGATTATAAGCACAATGACCCATTTAGTTTGATGGTAAAAGATAAATGAGAAAAGAGACGACGCATTGTTAGAAAAAAAATAATAGAGAGACTATCAACTTCAGTGTCAAAAGTTCAATTCTCCAACCAAAAAAACATAGTTCAATTGACATCTGTTTGTATTAGCGATCACAAAGTCAGCGGTTTAAATCCCCCAACTCTTATTGTACTACATAAAAGTTAAATTCTCCAACTTTATACATTATGAAAAAAAAGAAAAAAGGAAAATCCAAAGGGCATAGTTGGAAATTGAGTTTATATGTGTGACACGTGTTTTGCACGCAGCGGTTAATTAGGGGTGAGGAGGTGAGGTGGAGCCATCTATGTTTGGTTGACTTTCATTCTCTATGGCTTTTCCATACTTAAATCCAACTCTCACTCTCTCATATATTTCTATTTTCTTCTTCAAAAAACCACTTTTTTTAAAAAAAAAAAAAAAAATAATTATAAATAGCTTAAATTACCAATATCATCCCTACAATTCAAGTTAATTTCAATTAATTTTTTATATGAAGTTTCGTTTAGTTTCACAAATTTTGATATTCAATATCATAATGATGATTTTTAAGATATATTTGACTAAATTATAGGGACTAATTTAAAATTTTTAAATATATAGAGATCAATTTGAAATTAAATCTAGATCAGAAAAATTAAATTGATCCAACACTATAAAGATCAAATTGAAGTTAGGGGCATCGAGATTGACTTTGAAATTTTTTAAAATTTTAAAATATTTGAGAGTATTAAACTGAAAATATACACAAGCCATAACCATCAATTTTTTTCAATGACTTTAAATTTGAGAAAGTATGTGCATATTAGAACCATTTTTGGCCCTCTAACTATCTCCACAATAGTATGATATTGGTCACTTTGGTCATAAACTTTTTGCTTTTGTTTTCACCCCAAAAGTCAATGGAGATAGTTATCCTCCCTTATAAACTCATGGTCATCCCTTTATTTAACTAATGTGGGATTTTGAGCACATTCTCAACAAATAGTCCTCCATTCATCTAACTCTTATCTAGTTTTACTCCTTTTCCTCGGAGCATCTTGCCTAAGTAGAGTTTAACCAAGGATCACACCATGACTATTTTCGAGGCTTCACTACATCTCTGTTCGGCACTTGAGGATCCTACTAGCATGGTTAAGTCAAGGGCATGTCTCTGATACTACTTGTTGGGAAGAACCACACACTTCTACCGCATGAATAAGCAAAAAAAAAAAAAAATAATAAATAAATAAATAACAGACAAATTAAAAGAAAGCAATAAAAAACTGAGAACACAATAATTTACATAGAAAACTCTCAACTTGGAGAAAACCCACAATGCACCAGAAAGATATCACTATGTGAAAATTTGTTACAATCACAAATTTGTTACCATTACAAAGAACAATTCTCTCTCCTAATCCTAATTACAAGAGTATTCTCTCAAAGCTTACTACTCACACTCTTTTTTTGCTCTCAAACTATATAATACATAAAGGGAATTTAACTAGAGTTAGTGTACTCAAGTTTTTAGAGTATTTTTAATTGGGACGATTTAAAACTAGAGGCATAGACTCTTTTTGTAAGTTTGGAGTCTATTCCCATTCTTTAATAGCCGATAGATAAACTGCACTTCTAATATTTTGTCAAAATCCAATACTTTTTATTAAAAAATAAATATAAAGTTTTATTTTATAATTGTTACTGACAAATGTTTTTTTAAAAAAAAAAAATAAAGAAATACTAAACAATGGCATTATAGTTTCAATCCTTCTCAAGAAAAAAATAATTCTAATTTTGAAATTGGAATTTTAGAAAGAAAAATAAAGAAGAAATAATATCAAACATAGTTTTGTTAAAATTTTCAAATAATAATAATTAAAAAAAACGCAAGAATGAGAAAAAAAAAATAAAACAACTACCAGACATTGGTTATTTGTTGTATATTATATCCTTCCACGAGATTTAGTGTTGTATATATTTTTTCAATTTGATTTTAAACTCAATGCTATTTATTTATTTTTCCTTTAAAAAATTGTTATTTATATTTTTTCCATTCTTTATTAAATCCAATATATATGGTTTTGAACATGAATATGCATAATAATTAAAAAATATTTTTTATTTCTCAAAGGTTATTAGGTTCAAATATCCTATTATTTAATTATCAAAGTAAACAATTAGCATAACTCAATGATATAAATTAAATTATGAAATCAGATATTCAAATTCTTATACTATAGGCTCTACTTGTCATATTAAAAAAAAAATGTAATTTTTTTTTAATAAACCTAAATAAAAAGGGGGGAAAAAGAGGTGGGAATGGAATATTTGGAGTGAAGGTTGAATTTGTAAGCCGACAGCAACGTTTTAACCAAAATTAGTCTGGCAAGGTTATTTCTCAATACAACATAAATTATTATTATTATTATTATTATTTTCTTAAGTTAAACAAATTACAATAATTTTTTTTTTCAAGGAAAGGTTGTAAAATTAGGATAATTTAAAGAACATCCCACCTATCTTAAAATTTAAGGCAAAGATATTTATATTTAATTTAAAAAAAGATCAGGGAACAACCGAACAAATGACATTTTTTTAAAAAAAAAGAACCGAACAAATGACATTATATATTATTACAACCCAATAATAATACAATTATTTTGAGTTTGATACTTTATTTACAGAATTAATAAAAATAATAGTACGTTATTTTTAACAAAGTCTAAGTCAAGTACATTGAAGAAAAACCCCCTAAAATTTAAAGATATTAATAAGAAATATTGTGAAACCCGGATTTCAATTCCTTTACTTAAGCAGAAAATCAAGGGAATTAACTAAGTATAAGTTGAATCCTATGATAAAGAGAAGGAAAATCTAAGTGTTTAAATAGATTTGTTTAGTAGCTTTGAGATAAGCCTTAACAAATGAAAATTTGGTTAAGTATGAAGCCAAAAGAAACCATGCGTTTGGACTTTATAGAGGTTATAAGAGTGGAAGCCAAGGACAACCATGCGTTGAGCTTGTGAGGGTAGGACGCATGTTGGTTGAAGCATTGGCAAGAGGCGCTGCTCAAAGGTTGTTTATGCGCGAGGATGATGAGATGATGCGTAAGTAAGAGTGAAAGATAGTGAGGGCTAGGCACATGGCATTGAGGCTAGGCATGCGTGCTGACTAGTATGCATAAGGCGTTGTGCGTTGGAATGATGCGCACGGACGATCACATAGTTACATGTGGCGCTACACGATAGACGATGACGGTACATGATCGGCATAAGCACTAAACGATGGGGCGTAAGGTGTTAGACAATAGACGTCAACGTTCTGTGATGAGCGAGAGGTACGCGATAGCGAGACCGTCGACAACGAGAGATCGCTAGACAATGAAGCTGTGTGATGAGGCGTAGACACTATGCAATGGGCTATGTGTTAGATGATGAGTGACCCCAAGAGATTACTAGACAATGAACTAGGCGATGAGCCGAACCATGGTGGACGCATGATGAAGTGTCTATACGTTGCAAAGGCTTGCAGTATATAAGGCTTGCATAGTCAGATTACGGTGGCTTTGAGCAAGAAACTTAGGACGTTGGCAAGCAACAAGGGTATGCTAATGTTAGTTAGGAAGTACGCGTTAGCAAGAATCTAGGCAATGGTAAGACAAACTGTGAGGCGTTGAGCTGAGACTTAGTTGACCCAAGGGTTGGTATGCATTGGTAATACGCTATGCACCAAGGATACCCGAGGGCATATGGGCGCATAGGACGAGGCTGAAGTAAGTGCTATGCGTGGAAAGATTATAAGGATCATGTTAAGAGTAAGCCAGGCGAAGGAAGAAAGATATGCGGTCGAGAAAGGACTTGCAATATCTTGAGAGTTAGTACGGCATAGGTGGTGCATTGATAAGAGACCTATGGGCTGATAAGGTTAAAGTCGTACGGCCAAGCAAGCATGCGACCAAGTTAAAGGGTGATGCATTGATGAGGTAGAACTTGGAGGACAAGTCGGAAATACCAACTTATATGGATATGTGGTGAGCTAGAGAAATCGGAGATCTCATGCAAATGAAGTGGACGACTGAGGATGCATGCAATGAGAGACTTGTGCATTGGTTAAGAGAAAAAGAGACACTTCAATGTCATTGTGGTAAGGGGATGCATTGGCAATAAGAGGAGAAGATGATTGGTCATGCAGCAAAGTAGGTTGTGTTAGGCTGGGGGAGTTTTTGAACGCCTATAAATAGGGGGGCTTGGGACAAGAAACTCTCACAACTCACTCATGCCATTTGAGTGAGATCAGAGCAAGAATATTCGGAGAGGGGTGTAGTGAGGAATACCAGGTTGCTACGGCGTTTGGGGAGCTGAAGGAGAGAAAAACCTGCATTGGAGGTAAAGGGGTCCAGTGGCCAGCATAAGTTGTCGACAGTAGCCTTGTCACGCATTCTCGCCAACCCTGCGGGACGCATCACCAGGCGGATGCACGTCCCATTATCCACGCGATCAGCTAGATGCGTGCCCAGGCACCCACTACTACCTGTGCAGGAACGACCACTCAATGTGTCCCTCTGCCCATCTACGCGCACTGACGCATCCCTCTGTCACCCAACGCCTTCCAAAGTGTCAAAATAACCTCTAAGAAGCTATTTTGAAATAGCTCAGCCTATCCTTGGGTTATTTTAAGTGGGTAAACTGGTTTTATGATCTTTAAGGTTATTTATGAATAAATTGAGATTATTGAAGAAATAATGGATCAATTCTTGGAAAAAGGAGAAATCCAAGGGGCTAGACAAGGAGCGGCCTAAAAGAAATCTTATAGGAGAAACTGTGAGTGGTTACTCCGGTGTTTGTATGATGGATTTCTATATATGTATATATGAATGATATATATATATATATCTAAAATGTTGGCATGATTAGGAAAGGTATTTTGTCTGAATTTGTTGTGGTTGTATTAGTATAATACATGAGTAGTTGTATTGGAAACTAGGCTTGTACTTGGGATATTGTTAGCATGCTTTGTGGTCACTTGGTTGGGATTGCCAGAGTATCTGGCTGGGATTGTCAGCGTACCCAAGCAAGTCTAGTAGGAATTGTCGACATGTGCACATTCAGAGGTTATCGGATGCTGAGATTGTTTTCACATCGGACATTGCGGGTTATTTGCGGAGAACACCCGAGGGGAAGGGGGGTTGGGATTACAAGTTCTTGCCAGGAATATCCAGCTGGCAGGCTGGAGAGGGTACATTTATTAATATGTGAACTATATTTGTTTCTAGAATTGTATTTCCCAATAATGCATTTCTAAAGTTAAGCTTGATTTCTTACAAACGCACAACTCACTGGACTTATAGCTCACGTTTTCCATGTTTTATTTTTTTTCCCTTCCCTAGATAGCGGACGCGGATCGGTTGGGAGAACCACTAGAGGTCTAAATTAATTAATCTCATAGGGCGGGACTTGGATCATGTTAATTGGAAGTCATTAGTTAAAAACATATAAAACAATATGTTTAGTGATTTATTTTCACTATTAAATTATAGAAATCTAGCTGTCAAGCTGACGAGGGCAGACAGTTAATACCACAAAAGGGTGATGTTGGCTGTTTTCACATCCTCTTTTCTGGAGGATAAAATTCGGGAGGGGATGTGACAAGGTGGTATTAAAAATGAAATAATGTTAAAATTTCACCAAACAAATGAAATTTAGACCAATATTATTTAATTGTGTCATAATAATATCAAGAAAAAATATTTTTTTTTACAGTTAAAATGTATTAACTTTTACTATAAACTTTTAACTTTTAAATTTTTTTTCCTTAAAAAGGAAATATCTCAAGGAGTATCAATCCTTGAATTTAACCACTAAGTGAAGTTTCATACAACAAAATACATCTATTCTCGTTCAATTAAAAGAATGAACTAGGCTACATGTTAATGGATTGAGTAACATTTGCATAAAAAATTATGGATTTTTGGGTAGTTTTACTCTTACTTAGTGGGGTGATTTTGAGATCTATTTTCTTTCTTTTTAATATGGTGTAGAAGTATGGATGATTATGATTTGTGAAGGGATTACACCTAGTTAATTAAATGGTGTATCAACTCAGTTATGTAATGTTCAATTTACTCTCAAGAATTTAGATGATCAAATAGGTAAAAAAAAAGTTACCACAAATATTTATCATAAGAGATATTATCCATATGAAGAAAATCTTTGAATTGATTACTAATTTTCAAATTTATTTACTAATTTAGCCAATATAACTTTGGTTGGAAGTAAATCTTAAAATTGATGATTAATGAAATGTCTCTAAAAAAACAAAAAAGAAGTAACAGTGTGTTATTTTCAAAAAGGCCACTCAACAAAAATGTCACAAAATTAATCCAATTAATATATAAAACCTCACAAATTTGGACAAAATTGAACTTTTTAAGTTTTTAACGCGGTTTTTATTTAAATTTTCATTAATTTTAATTATAAACAATAAATATACATTTGATATGAATATTATTTTCATATTCCCAAATAGACCCACTTTATTTCTACAAATTACAGTCAGCCCCAATAGCCCTCAGTTTCTCTCTCTAAAATTGGTTAAAAAGGCACAGACTTCCCTTTTTTAAAAGCCTTTCTTTAAATCCCATTTTCATTTCAGTGAAATAAATAAAAGTCATCTCTAAATTCCCTTCATCTCCATCCCCAATGACGGACAGAGTCCACCCCAACGCCGCCGCCGCTGCCGCTGCCGCCAACGGCGCTCCGGCTGCCCCCAAGACCGCTCCATTTCCCGCCACGAAATCTCAACTCTACGGCGCCAGCCGCCCTGCCTACCGCCCTCAGCCACACCACCGTCGTCGCCGCAGCCGCAGTTGCTGCTGCTCCGTCTGCCTCTGGTTATCCCTTACTATCATCCTCCTAATCTTCCTCCTCGCCATTGCCTCCGCCGTCGTTTACCTAATCTACCGCCCTCACCGACCGTCGTTCTCCGTCTCCGCCGTGAAACTCTCTCAGTTCAACATCACTTCCTCTTCACTTCTGAATTCTAAGTTCGATCTCAATGTTTCCACCAGAAATCCTAACAAAAAGCTGGTGTTCACTTACAATCCGGTCTCGATTTCAATATTCTCCAACGAAATCGATATCGGCCATGGAGTATTGCCTGGATTCGTGCACAATACGAAGAATACGACTCTATTGAAGACATCGATTATCAGCAAAGGCCAACAACTTGATAGTTCATCGGAGAGTACCTTGAAAAGTAGTATGAAGAGCAAAAAAGGTTTGCCGTTACAAATTCAACTCGATACAAAGGTGAAACTGAAGATGGGAGCACTTAAAAGCCCTAAAATCGGAATTAGGGTTTCTTGTGACGGAATTTCTGTAAACGTTCCCACTGGTAAATCTCCGGCCACCGCCTCAACTTCCGGTGCAAAATGCAAGGTTGATCTTAGAATAAAGATCTGGAAATGGACCATCTAATAACAGAGGATAAGAGAGAAAATTTGAAGAACACGAAGAAGAAGAACAAAAAAAAAGGTCTATGGTTTTATTTTATTATTATTACTTTTTTTTTTTTTTTTTGTATTTTTCTTTTCCCGAAATTTAATTTTCGCCATCTCTGATTATATATTTTTTTTCTTTCTAAACTTTCGTAACATTTTTTGTTTTTGGCTTTTTTGTTAAAATATTTAGAATATTTTGTAAATGGAATTAAGCCTGATGATTGAATTGTGCGTAAGAATTTGATTTTCCATTTTTTCCCCTAAATTATTTTGATTGGATCTAAGTTATAGAGTTGTAGGTAATATTAGGAGATATAGTAAAGTTATAATGTAATTAAATTAATTAATAAAGAAAATAAATGATTGTTAGGTGATATGTGTTAAGTAGTTGTTGGAAAATACAGAATTAATTTGGCTGGCTTTACGATTTAATTATTCTTTGCTGTAAAGAACGTGTGTAAGAGCAAGAATAGCTGTTTTATTTATTTATTTGTTTATTATTCTTTTTTTTTCCCTCCTTTTGGAAGCCTTTGAGATGGAATTTTAGACATAGAAAATGCACTTATGGTTTTAAAGGGAGAAGAAGCTGGCCATGTGATAATTTACAAGTTTATCCCATGAGAGGGAATTCTTTTAAAACAAATTACTAAAATTATATTTTTAAAAAACACGGTTTAAATATTATTTTGGTCTCTATACATTTGGTTTTGATTTATTTTGGTCTTTGTATTTTTAAAAATTTTATTTTGATTCTTATATTTTCAACTTTGATTCATTTGTTTATTTTGATCATTATACTTTCAGGATTGATTCATATTGATCCTTGAACTTTAAAAAATGATTGTTTTGATACCTTAAAAATGAATGACCAAAATGGTCTTTTTTTTTTTTTTTTTTAAGTACCAGTAACAAAATGAAGAAATCTTAGAAGTATAAGGACAAAAATGAACTAAAATAAAAAATACAAGGTCCAAATTAGTATTTAAACAAAAAAATCCCATATTAATATTATTCTTAATTTTTCTTCAACATTTCAAAAATACTTTTAGAGTAGAAATCTTTTAGAATATCATACCAAAATTGGTACCTAAAATAGTATATTGATCTAAACTTTCATTCCATGTCATTCTACAATATTTCAAGTCTTAATTTATGTTCAAGTTTTCATTTTTAGAAGAAAGAATGTATTTTTAAACAAAATACAAAATTCATATATATAGAAAAGGAAATTCCCTATGTTGAGAAAGGTTTTTATTAATTATCCTAAGAATCTAACCGAAGCATTAACAATAAAATGATATTTAAGTTAAAGTAATTGACACTTTAACAAAATGAATTGTAATTGGAAAGAGAGGAGATTAGGGGAAGGATGGATGAGGAGGAGAGGAAAATAGAGTGGACTAAGCTTTCAAAATGAGTGGTTGGACACAACCAAAAGTTCAAAAGGGTCATAATCTAAATTTTGTTGTGTAATGAAATAATTAAATCAAGCAATTTTGTTGTGTATGAGCTGTATTCACAAATATATTATACCATATAATTTCCTTTTTTTAAAAAAAAAAAAAAATACTTTAGAAATATATGCCATCTAATCTAGCTTTTGCAAAAAAAAGTAACAATAATAAAATTAAAAAATAATTTTAAAAAACGTCATTAAATAAATAAATAAAAAAAAAAAAGAGGTGTCGGTGGAGCCGTGGAATGACTTTAATTTACTCTACTTTTCATTCCTTCTTTGAATTATTGTGGTTCTCCTTTGTCCAATTTGGTCCCACTCCTTTGTACAAAATTATATATATATATATATATATATATATAAATAAAGGGTTTCTGAATTTTAATAAGTGTTAATGTAGTCCTTATATTACTGTACAATTGGCAACTCTCTTAAGATAAATATTATTAAAATTTTGATGAAATTTCTTTTATATATATAGATGAAGAAAATGATTATGATTATGGGTCAAGTTTATTTATAAATTATGAAGACTAAGTCACTACATAATCAAGGTTGACAATTAAGTTTAATAAGATTTTTTGTGATAAGGATTAAATTGTTATAAATTTGGAAGTATATAGATTGAATTGTTACATGTTAAAGTTTAAGTACCAAGTTACTACAAATTTGAAAGTATATAAACTAAATTATTACAATTTAAAGTTCAGGGTCTAAGTTGGTTACTTCTATAAAAGCTTGAGAACCAAAAGTGATTTTTAACCTATATTTTTGTTTGAAATATTATTTTTATTCTTATATTTTGAAGTTTGTTTAATTTTATTCGATATACTTTCAAATATATAGTTTTATTATTCGCACTCTAAAAAAAATCTTGAATTTAGAAGTTAATATTAATTGAAATGGGTTTGATGATAACAAATAATTTTCATATAAAATAATACGTTTCTGAAAAGTTTTCAAATTTTATAGTGAAAAGATGATAGAAAAAAAAACAATTTTTTTTTTAAAAAAGATAAATCAATAATACATCTAACGGCAAAAAATAAAAAAAATTAAAAATTAAAAAAAAACTCGTGTACCACAGCTTGATCGAAGAATTTTTTTTCACATGAGAGGCACTTTCTACCCAAATTAAAAGAAGATTGGGATTTGTATTAATATGAACCTAACAAAAATGATTTCGTGTGTTACGAGAAATTTTTCGTAGCCTATGATTTTTTATAATTTTAATCTTTGAAATTTTAAGTTTGTGTATTTATTCCTAAAGTTTGAAAAATACCTAACCGATATCTTTCAACTTTAATTATATATCTAATCTAAAATTTCAAAATATCTAATAGGTCTCTTTAACTTTCAATTTTATGTTCAAGCTAAATTCTTTGGTTCTTAATACACACACCACACGTGCACGCACACATATATTGAGTTTTATTTCTATATATATAAAGTTAATTGATCTAATGAATTAAAAAAATGAGTTTTATATCTAATGTGACCCTAGACTTTCAATTTCGTGTCTTAGTATTAGTACATCTTAAAAAATGTTCAATAGATCAATGATCTATTACACATAAAATTAAAATTATAGGGACTACTATTGGACACCAAAGTGAAAATCTAAGAATCTATTGAATTTTTTTTCCTAAAAAAAAATCACAGATCTATTAGATAATTTTAAAAGTTAAAGATTTAATTGATATAAAACTGATTGAGGATCGTTTGATAACCAATTGGTTTTTGAAAATTGAACGTATAAACAATACTTTCACCCCATTAATTTCTCAGTGTTTCTTATCTACTATTTTGGAGTGTTTTGAAAAACTAAGTCAAATTTTAAAAGCTAAAAGTAATCATTTTTAAATACTTCTTTTTGTTTTTGAAATTTGGTTAGGAAAATTTTTTTAAAAAAATATTAAAGAGTTAATATAAGTAAAGAAACACAATTTTTGAAAATTGGGATTATAAAATTAAGTCCCATTTGGTAACCATTTCGTTTTTTATTCTTAGTTTTTTTTAAAGTTAGGCATATTTTCTCCTTATTTCTTACAATGATTTGTATCTTTCTTAAATACATGATTGAATTCTTAGTCAAATTCAAAAAATAAAAACAAGTTTTTAAAAGCTACTTTTATTAGTTTTCAAATTTTGGTTTGATTTTTTAAACCAGGGTAAAAAGTATATAACAAAAAAAGAAATTTATAGATGAAAGTAGTGTCTATAGACTTAATTTTTAGAAACAAAAAACCAAAAACTAAATCATCAAACGGGAGTTTAATTTCTAACTTCTGGGATTAAGTTTATAAACCCTACTTCTACTCATAAATTTCTTTGTGTTTATTAACCATGTTTCACCAAAGTTTTAAAAAATAAAGCGGAATGTTAAAAACTAATTAAAAAAATAGTTTCCAAAAAGTGTCTATTTTATAATTTGTCTAGCAATTCCAGTATTTCTTAAAAAAATGTCAAACATACCTATTATGAAATTTAAGAAAAAAAACAAATCTAAATTTCAAAAACAAAAAATTAAGAAAAAGATAATCAAACTTTGTTTAAATTATAAGTGTATAATAAGAGAGACTTGAAATCAAACTTTGTTTAAATTACGAGTGTATAATATGAGAGAGGTTTCAAAAGCTATAATAATTTTACTTCTTTGACCTTTGGGTGAGCAAAAATTATGGGCTAAAGAAATATTATATCAATTATGCACAAAGATTACTATCAAAACCGTTATCACAAATATTGTAATAAAAGAGAGAAGTAGACGAATAAATGTATTTTTATTATAAATATTATGAGAATATATGTCCATTGGATACTCATATTTAGTGTCAATTGACCATATGTCATGCTCTTATTTATCAAAGTATTGTTCATGTGTCTCAACGTTACACATTATTAGTGTTCATATAATCCACCTCCTACCTGCAAAATTGTTTATAAATAGTGACATTTTGTAGTTTTATAATACATACACATATTAGGCAAAATCCAAAAAGATTGAAGAAAGTGGAGAAATCCATCCTTTTTATTTTGTTTACTTGTGTTATTTATTTATTTCATATATTTATAACATAATTTAATTTCCCATTTGAATCATATTGAAAAACATTTCTTTCATTTAACCTACAGTTTTAATGCGCATCCATTGCACATTAGTTTTAATATATAATTTTTAATATAAATCTTATTCATATTAAATTAATATTTGAACCCATTTCAAATATTTCGTTCTTTCATTTATTAATTTTGAATCATATCTAAAATTAATAATAAAGTCTAAAATTAAACTTTATATTAAATTGTATCAACATACATTAAAAAATTCTCAATTCTGAATTTGAACATTTCAAATTCAATTTAATAACAAGTTACCTCAATCCCTATTACAAGCTAGGAATGAGACCTAATGAACTTGTAGATCAAAAGCTCCAACGATGTGAAATTAATTGACTAAACTCAACTAAATTAATCAATATTCGTTAACTGTGGGTATATTCCACTAAAAACCCGCAGTTGCACTATTCTCACTACAGATATGTTTCCGTGTCCACAGATATAGACTAATAACAGCAAGTTAGTCCTTCACGAGTGTTCGTAATACCAATTGAGTCAAATTATCGTTTTACCCCTGAGTTACCTCTACATCCTTAAATACTAGTACTCCTTTCATGAACAACCTGTTTATGGTTCAACCATTAAACAAAAACCCTTTCGAGCCAGTGAGAGGGTAGGGCCATTTGTTCAAGTCTCGAAGACACCACTTAAGGGAACACTCATCTACCTACCCTGAAGTCGGGAAGGAGTGAAATCCATCTTATATGATTATGTTCCCAGCTACCCACTTGGTCTTATCCCCAAAATGTAGACATATTGAGTCGGTGAACTGGTCACTCTCGTCCATACAAATCAAATGACAATCCCTCATGAATAGGAGTTCATAATATACTCAGGAGTAAGATTAAGTTGTCTAGATCATCCTATTGAAATAGAAACCTAACTAGTCAACGAAGTTACATCTAGTGATTACTATTTCGTGGTCAGGTCTTGTGCAAACTCATTGCACAAGATACCCCCACTCGCGTATCTCTTACACGAATGCGTTGGATCACTGTGTTTGTATCAAATATAAAGTGGGTCATATCCATAGTGTTATCAAGATAAGGTACCGAACCTAATTCCTATACTATAGACCCTTTAGACTGTATCTTGAACATTGATCCCTATATGTCTCTACATACAATTCAAGACTCATAAGACAACCTAAGATGTTAGTTTATTGGATTTTAGGGTTAATAAGACAAAATTAAATAAAAAATCAATAACCCTTATTGATAAAAACATTAATAACTATTTATTAATGACAATCATTTAATTACATTCGCTATCTACAAGTTTTAGGGCATAAAATCCAACAGCTCTCAAGACAAATTAATCATTAGACCATCACCCGTTAAAGTGGGGACTGAATCATCTGCATTTTTAGAATGAATTCATGGTGATATATAGAGATGTCCACGGGGCGGGGCAGGGCCGGGGATGCCATTCCCCATTCCTCGTGAAATTCCCTACGGAGATCGGGGCGGGGATTCCTCGTGGGGAATTCGCGCGGGATCGGGTTCCCGTGGGAATTTTACCTGTTATTTTTTAAAAAAAATCATTTAATTTAATCATTAATGTGAAAAATTTTTAATTAAATAATTAACTTTATCATTAAATTGTTTATTATGTTAGTTTATATATGACCAATTTGAATTTAAGATAAATTAACTTAAATTTTGGCCTTAAAAAGCTAATTAATTCTTTTAGTAGAAAGAAAATAATATTAAATCAAATTATTCACATATATTAATCTAAATTTAAAATATTCAATTAAACATATTCATTTATCTTTCCAATAAATAATCAAATTTGGAATTTAAATGTAATATTTTATATA
The DNA here is from genome assembly GCF_009727055.1 of Benincasa hispida. Taxonomy (NCBI): domain Eukaryota; kingdom Viridiplantae; phylum Streptophyta; class Magnoliopsida; order Cucurbitales; family Cucurbitaceae; genus Benincasa; species Benincasa hispida. Next base: position 67,026,027 of record NC_052349.1, read on the forward strand.
ATAATAATAATTCATAACATTAGATAACTATACTAAATAAACATGTAGAAACTAATCCGGCTCGTTCAAGCGGACGGTGGAGAACGGGGAGAGAGAGGGCGGGAGGCAAGGACGGGGAATGCATTCCCCGTTCTCATCCCCGTTTAGCTCATGGGAAATTTTTTTCCCACTCCCTCCCCAATTCCCCGCCCCATTTGGGGCGGATCCTGTGGGAAAATTGGACATCTCTAGTTATATATGTGGACCTATACCCACCAAGTGGACCATTTAGATATTTTATGGTATTAATAAACCCATCCAGCAGATGATCACACGTGTGCTTATTATCAAGTCAAAATTTTGCATTTGCAAGATTACCTGCTCATTAAGTTAATAACACAATTTTTTTATTATATAATTAAGACCATTTGTCTTGATAATGTTGGTGAATTTACATTCCAAGCTTTTGATAATTATTGTATGTTAATTGGGGGTAAGTCTTGAACATCTTGTAACTCATGTTTATATACAAAATGGTTTAGCAGAATCATTCATAAAACGTTCACAGTTAATTGCTAGACCATTACTTGTAAGAGCTAAGTTTCCTACATTTGTATAAGGACATGCTATTTTTCATGCAGTGTCACTTGTATGTATTAGGCCAATATCTTATCATAAGTACTCATCATCACAATTAACTTATGGCCATGAGCCAAATATTTTCCATCTGAGAATTTTTGGATGTGCAGTATATGAATTGATCTACCACAGTGTACTAAGATGGATCTTCAAAGGAGGTTAGGAATATATATTGGATATGATTCCCCATCAATTATCAAATATCTTGAACTCTAACAGGTGATGTATTTACTACACAATTTGCTGATTGTCATTTTAAGGAGAAATATTCCAACATTAGAGAGAGTTAAGAAGTTGGAAAAAGAGATACATGGAATGCATCGTTATTGTCTCATTTAGATCCTCATACAGATCAATGTGAACTTGAAGTTCATAAGATAATTCATTTGCAAAATATAGCAAATCGGTTACTAAATGCATTCATAAATGCTAAAAAAGGGACTAAGTCACATATATAGTAGCAAATGCTTCATTAAATGCAGTAAGTTGTCACTAATGAGTCTGAGACATGTCAGAAGCGTGATAGACCATTCGGTTTCAAAGATAGAAATTCTAAAAAAAAAGTAGTCAATAACTGAATGAGTTAAGAATATGGATAATGTAGAAGAAATCCTAGATATAAGTACTCATAAAGATATTGAAGTAAATAAAGATAATAATGAAATCTCAATAAATTATAAACCATATAAGTTGACAGCATTTTTGCATACAATGCTACTCATGATATTATTTATGAAAATGAGTATGAAAAATTTCGACATAGAAAGGATTGATTATGTGAAAAGAAACAATCCAATAAATTTTGACATAGAAAGTGTTGACTTATGTGAAAAGAAACAATCCAATATAAATAAACTCGTTTTTCAAATCATGAGGACTAGTAGTCCAGACATTAGAGAATGTCAAACATGTGGAAAACAAGGGGAAGTATTTATAAAAAAAAAATAGAGTGAAGACACGAGATATAAAGCGAGACAGATCCCACAATAGTTCTCGCAATATAATAGTACTAATCATGAGAAAACATATTCTCTAATGGTCGATTAATACCATGAGATATTCAATTTATCTGATTGTGTATGAAAAGTTTAATATACATCTTATGGATGCAATCATACCACGTTTATATGAATCTCTTAATAATGATATTTATTTATGAAAATTCCTGAAGAGTTAAAGGTACCATAATCTTATAATTCAAATATTACAGAATCATATATATATCATAGAGATTCTTATAAAATACTCCTAACAAATGTGATATAATCATCTTATTCAATATTTATTGGTGTGAGGTACAAAAATAACCCTATTTGTCCATATCCTTTTATAAAGAAATCACAACCTGAGATTTAATATATGTTGATGATTTGAGCATTAACTCTTGAAGAGATTTAAAAGATAATAGAATTTTTGAAGAAATAAATTGAAATGATAAATTTTGTCTTAGCTTGCAAATAAAACATAGAGCAAATGGAATTGCATCAATATATACATTAAAGATCTTTTATGGATTATGTATATCTTCGAATACTCCTATGGTGGTTCATTCACTGGATGTGAAAAAGATATATCATTTGATCTTAGAAAGATGATGAAAAATGTTAGGTCCTGAAGAACCATAAATTTTGAAAAATAAGTACATTTATATAGCTTGACTAGTTTGTACACTGCATTTTGTAGTATTTTTCAATAATTTTATTACATATATATGATATTTTTCCAAAAGAAGGATATTGGAGTAGAGTTAAACATATGGTACGCTTTATTTGAGAATTAGTTTACATTCGTTTATTTTATTCTAATAAATCTAATTATGATCTAGTAGATTATGAATATGCAAGTTAGTTATCTAACCCATACAGACTAGATCTTAAATGGGGTTACTTAGTACATGAAGAAGAATTTTTATATTGTGACGATCAGTGAAACAAACCATAATGACTACTTCCTCAAATCATGCTGAAATTCTTGTAATTGATGAGGCTAGTCAAGAATGTATATGACTAAGATCAATGACTCAGCACATTCGTGGAACATCTGGTTTGTCTTTTAGTAAAAATCTTCCAACGATATTATGCGAAAACAACACAACATGCATATCCCAAATCAAGTGAGGATATATTAAAGGATAGAACAAAACATATTTCACCAAAACTTTTCTACACTCATGACCTTGAAGAAAATGGTGTCACTATACAACAAATTTGTTCGAAGGATAACCTAGCAGACTTATTTACAAAATTATTATCAACTGTAGTCTTTGAGAAATTGGTGCACAATATTGGAATACGATAACTCAAAGATCTCAAGTGATGTTTCCATGAAGGAGAGTAAATATACTAGGTTCTTTTTAAGAGTATTAGATTATATGAAATATGTACTCTTTTTCCTTTACTGAGATTTTTTTCCTAATGAGTTTTTTCCTAGTAAGGTTTTAACGAGATATATTTCATATATATAATGGGCATCAAAGGAGAAGTATTATAAATATTATGATAACAGATATGCATTAAATACTTAATGTCCATTAACCATGTGTCATGCCCTCATTTTCTAAAGTATTATCCATATGTCTCAACATTACACGTTATTAGCATCCATGTAATCCACCTTTTACATGTCAAATTGTCTATAAATAGTTTTATTTTGTGGATTTTAGAATAACACATTGGAGAAAACTCAAAAAGATTGGAGAAAGTGGAAAAATCCATCATTTTTATTTTATGTACTTTTGTTATTTTTTTATTTCATATATTTATATATTATGTTTAATATATTTTAATATTTATTTATTTATTATATTATATTATATTGGTATCTATGTTTCCATTGTGCTCCTCAAGTTCACAACAATTTTCAAATTTATAATTGATTAAAGTGCTAAATTTTATGTAATTAAATATATTTTTTAAAAAAAAAACAACTTGAAAATGGTTCAAAATTTCTTCTTTTGTTATCTACTTTTCACCCATGATTTAAAAAATCAAGCTAAACTTCGAGAACTAAAAAAAGTAACTTTAAAAAATTGTTTTTGTTTTTGAAATTTAGCTAAGAATTCAACCATTATATTCAAGAAAGATGAAAACTATGGTAAGAAATGTGAACGAAATAAGCTTAATTTTCAAAAAAAAAAAAAAATAAATGATTATCAAATGAGGCCTTAATAATCTGAGTGAATACACATATTTTAATAAGTATCCAATAGAAATTTACAAACTGCAACCGGTACGGGTAGAATCTGATTGTTTGGAGGTAGTCAATGCGAAAGATTTGGTGCAAGTCTTGGGAGATGTTTCTTTTTCCCACGTTCGACCAATGGTTCGGTTCACCTAATAACAAACGCCTTGAATGAGAGAATTTCTGATATTCTACTTTCTCCATATCCTGAATGTAGTTTTCATTCTTTATATCTTGTGATGTTAATAGTTATAAGTCAAATTACATTTTGGCCTTACAATTTTAGGTTTATAAAATAGGTGACTAAAATACTTCTTCAATTTTAACTTTTAATTTTATATCTAATGAATTTTTAATTTTATGTTTAATAAATCTTTTAATTTTGGATCTTATATATCATTGACCTATTCAACATTTTTTTTAAAAAAAAAATATCAACATATTGAATACAAAACTAAAATATTAATATTGGTTGAGCCATGCTTAAAAAAACCGAAAACATTAATTACACAAAATTAACTTAATTAAAATTATATCTAAATATATAATAGGGGCCTATAATAGATTTCTATTAAATACAAACATAAAAATTCAACCACAATTTAACATTGATGTACTTGATTTCTATATTATTAACTACTTTCATAATTTACAGCAATTTAATATTTTCCATTAAACAGCATGTTAATAATTTATTTTGATAATTATTCAAATATTTTATTGCCTAATGAAGTACTGATTAATATTATAATCCAATGATTTCTCAATATAATATTCCATAATCATTCATTGCTGCACTTAAATAAAATTTAAACCATTAACTATTTTTGTAACCCAACCATTAAGGTGATAAGTTCTACCAAGTTATTTTAGATATGTTTAGTTAACAATTCTGTTTTATGTTTTTCAGATTCATTGAATTCTATAAACATATATTCGATAGATAACTTGAATTCTATTACTGAAAATAATATTTTTATATTTTCATTTTATCCAAATTTTGAATTTTAAATTTTAAAATATAAAATTATATTAAATAAAAATAAAAACATTTAGAAATATACTATGTCACATTATAAACTCAATTTATTTTCTGTAATTATAATATGTATTATGTAATATAATATAAAATATATAATATTACAAAATAATAATAACATCAAATATGTTCATAAATAATTCAATAATAGTTTATTTTCAATTAATATTTAGTGAATAACTACAACTAATTTTATGATTTATAAATATACTATCAAACACATTTTAAATAATTATTTAAAATAAAATCCAACTTTTGAATTCGCTACCAAACGTATATATGAAAATATGAAATACAAATATGTTTTTATTGAATCTATGGTTTGCTGATTATTTACTAAGTAGATCCTTAATTTCTCAATTTATAATTATTTTACAAATAAAAACAATTTCCATTACAAAAAAAGGATGTGGCACATGGTGGTTTCAGTTGGCAAAAGCATGTTGTAAGTTGTAACTGCCACATTCAACATTACATGCATCATTACCATTGTTCTTTTGGATCAGATCACATGCATCTAAATCTCTCTTTTATTATTTTTCTAAAAAAGAAAGAAAAACTACATAACAAAAACCTTCAAGTTTGATCTAATGTGTTAATTATGGTATAAAAATGAAATTATACAAATTTGAGTTCCAAACTACCCTCATAAAGTAGTTTATTTTAGGTTAAACTAGGGAAATTTTCACGGACAAAAAAAATATATAAAATTATATATAAAAAAAATTAATAGACATTGATAAACTTCTATCAGCATTTAACAGTGATAGACTTCTATTATTTTCTAGATAAACTTCTGTCAGCCTCTATTAACCTCCATAAAAAAAAAAAAAAAGATTAAAACTTAGTTATTTATGTAAATAGATTCCCTTATTTTTCTATTTTTGAAAATTCGCTTATAAAAAAATATCAATGAATATTGTCATTTGTTTAAAAATATTTTTGTACATTCAAAACTTATAATATTACATTTGACATTTTCAAACTTTCAAAACTACCTTTGAAGTAGAGTTCTTTTAGAATTTCGAACAGAAATTGGGACCTAAATGGTATATGACACTGACTTAAAATATAAAATTTAGAAGGCCACATCATTCGAGTCTTTGGAACTGATTTTTTTAGGATAAAAAGTTATTTTGAAAAAAAATTGGAGATTAAATATATTAAAATCACTTTTAAACCCAAGTTCATGTCATCTAGTTTTTAAACTAGTTCCCCACTAACTTTTACATTATTGTAGAATAATATTTTGTTAATTTAAAAATATATTTTCAAGTTTATCTTTCAAAATCATGATGTATGTTATATATTAGCATCTTTTTCACATAACCAAAATCTCTCCGAATTTTTGATACGTTGAATGTGACCCATTTTTCCAAACCATATCATATTTGATTTTTTAAAATTAAAACTATTTCCTTTAATACTTAACAATTAGTCTAAATCAACAAAATATAGGTTTCCAAAAAAAAAAAAAAAAGAAAAAGAAAAAATATCAACAGAATATAACATTTTATAAATTATTTAAATAAATTATAAATTATAAAAAAGGTTAATGATAGTTTTATTTTAATTATTAGGACAAATATCATTTTATACTCATAAACTTTGAGTCTTGTATCAATTTAAACTTTAAATTAATAATTGAATCAATTTAAATCAATTTTGGGAATTGTATCAATTTAAACCTTGAACTTTTATAAGTATATCAATTTAAATCTTGAACTTTCATAATTGTATCAACTTAAACTCTCCATTATGTTTTATTTGGATACACTTATGAATGTTCAAGATTTAAATTAATATATTTATAAAAGTTTAAGGTTTAAATTGATACACTTGTGAAAGTTTAAGATTTAAATTAATACAAATCCCAAAGTTCAGGTTTTAAATTGATAGAACTCCCAAAGTTTAAGGTTTAAATTAATACCATTTTTAGTTTATGGTTTAAATTGATACAATCCCCAAAGTTTAGGGGTATAAATTGATATTTGCCCTTATTAATATATCTAAAACACAATAATTTAGTATTTATTCGCCAAACACTAAAAACAACTTCTTCAAGTCTAAAGCTTAAATTTATCAAATACTGATATATTTATTATAATTGTTTTTTTCCTAAAAATATAGTCATCGACAAGTATTTTAAAAGTTATAGCTACTGAACTAAGTTATCATCATATCATTTTAAGTCTCAATTTTCATCTAAAACTTTAAAAGGATATCTATTCTAGAAGTATGTTTAAAAACATTTCATAAAAGGCAATGGATAAATTGCAACTTTTAAACGAAACAAAGTTTCTGTTTTTTTTTTTTTTTTTTGACTTATTTTATTTTTAAGATTTCTAGGCCATAGCACGAATTAAATTGAAATTCACTAAACAAATAATTGTTCTAAGATTGAAAAAGGGTAGATTTTCCAAAAATTTAGCATATGGTTATCCCGAAACTGCACAATAGATTGTCCTAAGGCAAAATTTTCTTGAGTTATTGTTTCTATTCCAACATAAGTTACAAATAGTCCAAAAATTTAGCACAATAATATCCACGAGTCTTAACAATTTTGTGGCGGATCTAGGAATATATGTCATGGGCACAATTCTATTGGATATATATATATAGTACTAAAAGAAAGTAAAAATTTGACAAGGATTTGAAACATAAAATGAATTTATTTGTGCATATTAAATTCATTATTTAGAAGCTTTCAAATTGAATTGAAACTTCATGTACAAATTTAATATGTGTGAAAGTTAAATTTATAGTACTTTTATTAGGAATGGGTTATGTTTGATTTTTGTCAAGTAAAAATCAATTGAGTTAAATTTGATAAATGTTTCAATTTTTATATTTATTTGATTTTATTTTCTACTTTGGACAGTTACCAAGTTGCTAGCTTATAAATAGTAATTTGGCTCTTCATTTGTAGCATCCCATTCTAAATTGAAGAGTTCTCTCCTTTCTTTCTTTCTTTCTTTTTTTTTTTCCTTTTGTTCTTAAGTTGAGTTGAGAGCAAGAATCTAAGAGTTCTACTAGATATGAGTAGTTCGAGGTTGCAGTTCTACTGGAGTTAGTCGTTGTATCCTGTTGAGACGATCGTTGTAGTCTACTTGAAACCCGTATAGAGGGAATAATTGTCTTTAGAAAACGCTTACAAGAAGCGTGCCTCGATTACGTTTTGAGTCTTCAAAGATTTTGAAGTTCTTTCAAGACTTTGGTTATTTTCATATCTAAGCCTTGTTACACCATCTGGCTTTCGCTTGAATTTGAATATTATACATTGGGCGTATTATTTCTAGTAATTGAGGTGTAATCAGTTTGTTCGTGTATTCAGTTTTATATATACCATTTTTCCCCAACAATATGAAGACAATTAGTATATTTAAACTGATGGCTACAAACTCCTCTCCCAGTGTCACTTACTTCTACCATCATTGGATCGCCCATTGTCAAACCTCATGCTGAAAAACCAGAGAAGTTCAAGAGAGACAATTTCAAAAGATGGCAACAAAAAATAATCTTCTATCTTACCACACTGAATCTTGCTCATATTTTGAAGGAAGATTGCCCAATTACCCCACTAGAAGTTGTAACTCCTTAAATAGAAGCTGCAAAGCAAGCATGAATGCATTCAGACTTTTTGTGTCGTAATTATATACTTAGTGGTCTTGAGGATACTTTGTATAATGTCTATTGCAATGCGTACAATACATCAAAACTATTGTGGGAGGCATTAGATAAAAAGTACAAGCTAGAAGATGTTGGTACTAAGAAATTCCTTGTGAAAAAATTCTTAGATTGTAAGATGATTGATACCAAGTTGGTAGTCAATCAGATGGAAGAATTGCAAATTATCAACAGTGATTTGCAAAGTGAAGGATTGGACATCAGTGAGTCATTCAACGTTGCTGTTGTGATCGAGAAGTTGTCTCCTTCCTGGAAGGACTTCAAATACTATCTCAAACACAAGCAAAAGGAGTTATCCATGGAGAACCTCGCGATAAAACTCTGTATAGAAGAGGATAACAGAAAAGGAGATAGAATCCACTAGAAGTTGAAGCCAAAGCTCACATTGTTGAAGCTTCAAAACATAAACTTGAGAAGCAGAATTTCAAGAAGAAAAATGTGAATCATGGGTCAAGGAATGACGTTAGCAAGCGCATTTGAGGCAATTTCTAGGTTTGTGGTAAGAATGGTCATACTGTTGCAATGTACAAGCACAAGAAGGGACAAAGTTCCAACAATCAAGCCAATGTCGTGGAAAATAACGATTTGTTTGCCATCATTTCTGAGGTAAATATGGCTTCAGACACCAACGGTTGGTGGATTGAGACGGATGCTACTAGGTGCATTTGTTAGGACAAGTCATTGTTCATTACATATGAGAAGTTAGATGGCAACAATAAGTTGTACATGGGAAATGTTTCAACTACCTTAGTAAAAGGCAAGGAAAAGGTCCTGCTGAAATGGACTTCTGGAAAGATACATACCCTTAGTGACGTATGGCATGTACCAGAGATTTGAAAGAATCTAGTGTCAAGAACCCTACTTAACAAAAATGGGTTCAAGCTTGTATTTAAGTCAGATAAATTTATTTTGACAAAGGAAGTATGTATGTAGGAAAAGGCTACCTCAGTGGTGACATGTTCAAATTGAATGTACTTGCACAAATGTCAAATAATAATAATAATAATATAAACTCTTATGCCTATATTGTTGAGTTGTGTGATGTATGGCCTTCTAAATTGGGATATGTCAATTATCGTTCTTTAAATAAAATGGTAAACCTAGGACTATTGCCAAATTTTAACATTGATAATAGACACAAATGTGAAGTTTGTGTTGAATCAAAGTTTACTAGAAAGTTATTTTCATCTGCGGAAAGAAGTAATGAGTTACTTGATTTAATCCACGGTGATGTATGTGACATGAAAAGTACTCCCACACGAGGTGGTAAGAGATACTTTATCACATTCATTGATGATTGTAGTAAATATAGCGTAAATATAGCTATGTATATTTATTACATAGTAAAGGTGAAACCTTTAATGTTTTTAAAACATATAAGGTAGAAATTGAAAATCAACTTGAAACGAAAGTAAAGGTGCTAAGATCAGATAGAAGTGGTGAATATGAATCATCATCACTTTATGAATTATGTGAAGTTAATGGTATAATCCATCAAACAACAACACTTATACACCACATAAAAATGGTGTAGCTAAAAGAAAGAACCAAACTTTAAAGGACATGGTTAATTGTATGTTAAATAGTTCAAGTTTACCTCACAATTTGTGGGGGGAAACTTAGCTGACATCAAATTTTCTACCAAATAGTATTCTACATAAAAAGACTAATAAGTTGCCTTATGAAGTGTGGAATGGAAAGTTACCCTCATATAAAATGTTGAAAGTGTGGGGGTGCTTGGCAAAGGTACAAGTTCCTTTACTAAAAGGACCAAACTTAGGCCTCAGACAATTGGTTGTATCTATATACGCTATGTAATGCATAGTGCTGCTTATAAATTCATGGTGATTAAATCAGAAATATCTGATATCAATAATAATACCATAATGGAATCTACTGAAGTTTAATTCTTTGAGGATATTTTTCCTTTAAAGAAGAAATGACATAAAATTATTGGTACCAAAAGAATTAGTGAGGCTAGCTCTTCTAAAGGTCAAGACGATCAGAATATTGAGTCTGAACCTAGAAGAAGCAAAAGAGCTCATAAAGCTACTTATTTTCGACCTGATTTCATAACTTATATGATATAAGGTAAACCTCAAACTTTTCAAGAAGCTGTATCATTTCCTGATGCACCTTATTAGAAAAAAACTATCAATAGTGAGCTATAATCCATTTTACAGAATAATACATGGGTATTGGTTGATTTACCTCCTGGAAGTAAACCAATTGGGAATAAATGGATTTTTAAGAGAAAGATAAAGGACGATGATGTTGGGGTTGATGCCCTAAAGTCTCGTGTTCTGTAGTTTGTAAACAGTTTGTACGAACGTTTGAGTTGTTAATATATGATATTTACTTCACATCTTGTATTTTTGCTCAGTTACTTATTTTATTTACTTTACCACAAACCAATAAACATAAAATCCCTGGTTATCTGTATGTAACTCAAGTATATATCTGGTGACATACAAGTGGATCATGTCTTGAGTTATAACCAAAATGGTCTGTAGTATATGGATATAGGAAGGAAACCTTATTCTGGTAACGCTATGGATGCGGCCCGCTTTGTGGAATAGTCACAAGTGTTGTGACTTGTCACAGATGGTCTGATCCTGATCATTCGTGTTGGGGCTGTCTCTTATACACATCTAGATGTGTATAAGAGACAGGATAGCTCCCTTAAGGGCTGATTCCGGGGCTTGAACGATGTGGCGCCACACACCTTCTCTTGGCCCAAGAGGTGTTCACACATAGTAGGACCTGTCTCTTATACACATCTAGATGTGTATAAGAGACAGATGTTGTATTGTTCATTAGAGGAATCAGTGGTACTTAAGGAATGAGATGTAACTACAGGGGTAAAACGGTAATTTGGCCCAGTTGTACTTACGAGCATCTGTGAAGGATCATCGTACTCATAGGATAAAAATTTAATATGATTATATTTATTATTAATTAATTGGTTAATTATATGATAATCAATCCAAAAATTCACGTTCGGGCGTGGGTTAGTGGGACAGCGTCGGTTATTGTAACCGATGAATTAAAATGAAAATAGTTTTCATTTTGATCGATCGCCCAAGAGAATTCGTAAGCGTGCACCGATGAAAAAATAAAACGATCGTTTAAGATTTTCGAGAGCCTATACGCTAGTTTCCTTGCGCCTAAACGATCGTCCACCTCGCGCCTACACGATCGCACGCTATTTCTTATACGATTGGTTAGCTTCTCTAAATGATCGTATAGTGTGTCGATTTTTCTAAACGATCGTATACCTTTTCCTAAATGATCGTTCAATAAAACCTACACGATCGTGTGGCTTCTCCTAAACAATAAACAATCTGCTATGCGATAGCGTCTTCTTCCCTCCCACTTGCTTATCGCCTACACGATCTGGTTTTCTTCCTTCCTCTACCAAATTCACCAAAGACCACGCTTTGGGTTCTCACTCCGAGAATACCCGGGGCTCTTTATTAGTGGTGTTGTCCCCATGGTGTTTGTGTTCGCGGTTGTTTGTGTTGCTGCAGTCGATGCTTCCGCTGGGCGTTGGTAGATCGCGTGGAAGTTTTCCGCTACTTTGAATGCTAAAGTCTGAAGAACGTCTTCAACTAGTATGACACTCTTTCCCTTGTTATTTTGTTGTTCATAGCATGCCGATAATTAGTGTTTTGTGTGGATAGCTGTATGTTTTGAATGTATAATGTGTATTTCGGTCACGGTGAGATCAGAGCGATCCGAACGCGCTCATAGAACTCTTCGGTAAGAAATCCTTCAAATGGCGAAATCCTTCAAATGGCACTATTGATAAGTACAAAGTCCGGTTGGTAGCTAAAAGCTTTCCCAAAAAGAAGGGCTATATTTCTTCGATACCTATTCTTCAATGATGAGGATTACATTTATAAGGATGTTAATTGCAATAGCAGCTTTACAAAATTTAGAAATACACCAAATGGATGTAAAAACTGCATTTTTAATTAGAGATTTAGATGAAGAAATTTATATGGAACAACCTGAAGGGTTTATTGTTAAAGGACTTGAAGACAAAATTTGTAAATTTGTTAAGTCTCTCTATGGGTTGAAACAAGCATCTAAACAATGACATGAAAAGTTTGATCACACTATGTTATCAAATAGATTTAAGTTAAATGAGTGTGATAAATGTGTCTATGTTAAAACCATAGATCAAGAGTTTTATTTGTATGTGGATGATATGTTAATAATGGACACAGATAAAAATGTTATTGATTCCACTAAAAGGATGTTAAAATCAAATTTTGATATGAAATACCTTAGCCTTTCTGATGTTTCCCTGGAATTTAAATAACAAGAAATCAAAGTGGATACATACTTTCTCATCTTGTAATATAGAGAAAGTACTGAGAAAGTTTGATCATTTTGAGAGTAAGCACTGTTACTCCATTTGATCCAAATTGTAATTTGAAAGAAAAATAATGATGAAGGTGTGTCTTCTCTAGAATATTTTAGAGTTATTGGTAGCTTAATGTACATAATGAATTGTACAAGACCTGATATTACTTATTCAATAGAAAGGTTAGCAAGATACTCCAGCAATCTTAGGCATGAACATTGGAATGCGTTAGTCAAAGTTCTAAGGTGCTTGAAGTACACTCTAGATTATGGATTTCATTATACAAGGTATCCACATGTACTGGAAGGATTTAGTGATGCTAATTGGATTTCTGATAGCATAGAGATTAAATCAACCAATGGGTATATTTTTATCTTAGGTGGAGCAGTTGTATCATAGAAATTTTTAAAACAGACATGTATAGCATATTCTACTATGGAATCAAAGTTTATAGCTCTTGATAAAGCACGAGAAGAGGCTGAATGGTTTCAAAATTTTCTTGAAGATGTTCCATTGTGGCCAAAGTTTGTAAGTGCAACATGTATTTATTGTGGCAATTTAGTGGCTTCAATGAGAGCCAAGAATAATGTCTATAAGGCAATTACTCTCTAATGGAATAATTTTCATTGATTATGTGTCGAAAGAGAATATTGCAAATCCTTTGACGAAAGGATTGTTAAGAAAGCAAGTCATACATACATCGAGGGAAATAGGGCTAAAGCCTATGAAATGAGTTATCTGGTGGTAATCTAACCTAGTTGACTGAAGATCCCAAGATCTAGGTTCAATAGACAAATTAATTGGATAATGTTGGGGTCGATGCCCTAAATCTCGTGGGTCCTGTAGTTTGTAATTGTAATGTACAAATTATTTATTTATTTAATAAAATATGAGATATTTTATTCGGCATTTAGTAGCATTAACCACAAAACCAATAAACTAACATCCAAAGTTATCTTCTATAGCTTAAACATGTATGTAGAAACATACAGGTAGATCATGTTTAAGCGATAACCTAAATGGTTTGTAGTAGATGGATAAGGATAGATACCTTATCCCGGTGACACTATGAATACGACCTGCTTTCTAGATGTTACAATTGTTATAAAGTGCTACAAATAATCTGATCTCGATCATTCATGTAGAGACATGTGAGTGGGGGTGTTCTATACAAAAGAGTTTGTATAAGATCGAACCACGAAATGAATAGTCTCTTTACATAACGCCATTAATAGTAGAGACTTACATTTCACCAGGATGACCATAGGTGATATGACCTGAATTCTGAGTGAGTTGTGAACTTTTTCCTATGAAGGCGGCCCTTTGATTTATATGGGTGAGAGTGGTCAGATCGCCAACTCAATAAGCCTGCCATTTTAGGGATTCGTCTGATTAGGGAGCTGGGAACACAGCTATACAAGACGGAATTCACTCATTCCCTAATGTCGAGGTAAGTAGATAGATTGCTCCCTTAAGGGCTAATTTCGGGGCTAGAACAATATGGTGTCACACCCTCTTTTGGCCAGAGAGGGGTTTGGTCATAGTTGGACTATAACTTATTGTTCATTAGAGGGATCGGTGGTACTTAGGGAGTTAGATGTAACAACAAGGGAAAAAAGATAATTTTGGTCCAATTGTACTTACGAGCGACTTGTGAAGGGTCCTCGCACTGTTGACTGGTTATATCTAATGGACACATAACTATATCTATAATGAGAAGAGTGCAGTTGTCGGTCTTTAGTGAAGTGACCGACATTTAATAGATGTTGGATACTTTAATTAAAGAAGTTTAATTAATTATCTGAGTACCATTTAAGCTTCAATCTACAGGTCCATAAGGTCCTCTCCATAGCTCAATAGGGATTATTGAGAATTAATTTGAATTGTTCAAATTAATTGAGGGAATTAATTATATGTGATATAATTGAATTAAAATTGATTATATGTGTGATAAAATTAATATAATGTATTTGATATATTATAATATAAAGTTTAATTGAGATGAATTAAATATTTGAATATGATTCAAATATTAATTATATGAATGAAATTCACATAACTAAATTTAGTATAAATGTGATTTATATTAAATACCAGAGAAATAAAACTATAGGTTATATTGTATTTGATACAATATAAAAACTATGGGTTATGTGTTATATTTAATATAACATATAGTTATATATATGTAATAAATTAGTTATTATATATATATATATTTATTAATTGAATTGAATTGATTTTAATTTAAATTTAATTTTAAAATTAAGCCTTAAAGTTAAGGGCGAGGTTCAAAGTGGTTTTTCGTTTTTATCTTCTTCATAAAAGAGTACATAGAGGGTCTATGTGAGTTTTTTTTTTTTTTTTTTCTTGGAAATACACTCTCTCTACAAGAAATTCCTTCCACTAAAAAACCTCTTTTCCTCTTCCCAAAAGATAGCAGAGCCCATACTTCCTGCTAATTCTCAACCCCTAAGAAAAATATAGGAGTTCACTTGTGGTGGTGGCCACTTGGTTTTCTTGGAATTTTTGGAAGATCGAATTTCAAGGAGAGTTCGTGACTAGTTCAAGAGATTACGTGAAGAAGTGGTTCTTCAAGAGTAAGTCAATTTTTAACCCTAATTCCTCTTTATTTTAAGAGCATGCTGTAAATTATGTATTTATGCATAACTAATGTTCTGTAAATTTGCAATTCTGTGAAATAATTAAAATTGGGATTGATCCCGCTTTCGTTGCGGAATTCACAGTTCCTTCAGATAATTCATAGTTGACATACTAAGAAACTTATAATTTCTTACAATTTCTATGATGTTCTAGAGTGTGTGATATGTTGATGTTTAGGTTATATTGATATCTTGTTTTACAAGAGGAGTAGGGATAGGATGCTCTTAATCAATATTACCTATATAAAAGTAGAAGTGGGCTTGCTTCTATGAGAACTTTTCAAATAGCTTATGTTCTCTAAAGCTCTCATGAATTCAGGAGTTTGTCCAGGACCAAAATGGACACAAACGTATAGAACTCAAAGATACAAGATGAGTTGTGTGTGATATTTGTTGTCTCAATTCACCAATGAGAGTGATAGTTCCAGAGCTTAGTCTCACTATTTCTTGGTAAATTCGATAGATATTCACTAAAGAAGGTTCAAGTCTAGAAGACACTTCTCCTGATTCATAGTTTGTCCATTTGCTCTCAACGGTTTTGTTTCATTTTTCTCACTTTCTTTCATGTAGGGGATTGTTGGATATATATTTAGTGAAAGAAAGTGAAAGTTTGGTGAGGATTTGAAACATAAAATGAATTTAATTGATTAAATTCATTGTTTAGAAACTTTCAAATTGAATTGAAACTTCAAATTAAAATGATGTTTCATGTACAAATTTAATATCTATAAAAGTTAAATTTGTAGTTCTTTTCAATTTCAATGAGTTATGTTTGATTTTTGTCAAGTAATAACTCGATTGAGTTAAATTTGACAAATGTTTCAATTTTTGTATTTATTTGATTTTATTTTGGAGAATTACCAAGTTGCTAGTATAAATAGCAACTTGGTTCTTCATTGTAGCATCCTATTCCAAATTGAAAAGTTATCTCATATCTTTCTTTCTTTCTTTCTTTTGTTCTAAAGTTGAGTTGAAAGTATCCAAGAGTTCTGCCAGATCCAAGTAGTTTCAAGTTGTAGTTATATCGGAGTTAGTTGTCATATCCTGCTGAGACGATTGTTGTAGTCTACTTGCAGCCCATGTAGAGTGAATAATTGTCTTCAGGACAACGCTTACGAAAAGCATGTCTCGACTATGTTTTCAGTCTCCAAAAGTTTTGAAGTTCTTTCAAGATTTTGGTTATTTTCATATCTAAACTTTGTTACACTATCTGGCTTTCGCTTGAGCTGAATATTTTATATTTGGTGTATTATTTCTAGTAATTGAGGTGTAATCAGTTTGGCAATGTATTGAGTTCTATATATACAATTTTCCCCCAACAAATTCAAATAAGATTCAATGACAAGTTTAACTCTTTAAATTATAGATTTGTGTCTAATATGATCCATAAACTTGTGTAATAAGTCTATGAAATTTCAAATTGATATGTAGTAGAGATACATAAAAAAAAAAATTAAAAATTACGACCCTATTTGATAATAATTTTATTTTTTGTTTTTATTTTTTTAAAATTAAGTCTATAAACACTACTTTCACCTCCAATTTTCTTTCTTTGTAATCTACTTTTTACCAATAGTTTATAAAATAAGCCAAAATTTGAAAACTAAAAGAAGTAACTTTTAAAAAGTTATTTTTGTAATTTGAAAACTAAATGAGATTCACGTATTTATTAGATACAATCTTAAACTTCCGTGTTCAATTAGAGGTAGAATTAAATATTACAAATAATTTTTTAAGAAGTACATATGCCTAACATATTGAATACGAAATTGAAAACTCATGAACTTATTAGGCATTGTTAAAGTTCAAGGTTTTACTCGATATAAAATTGAAAGTTTAAAGACGTATAAGACATTGTTTATTTAAACTAGAGTTAACTAAGGAGATTTCAACCAATTTTAAAACTCGGGCATGTGCTTGTTTGAAAAGAAAGAGCTTGAACCAAAAACGACTTAAAGTAACCTTGAAATTTGTAAGTACTTTAAAACAAAGAGTAATTTTATTTATACCATACGCAATCTCAATCAACTCTTTATTTGCGATCCTCATCAAATTACCACACCTACATACCATGAGGCTCCATGGAATGGAATATTCATGCGGTCTCAAGTAGTCAAAACCTTATACTATATTATATTTTTAAAATCTTGGTCAAACATCCCTTTCGAATCAATTCAAAAACTCGGATTAATTGGATTAGCAACCTAAAAGATCCAAATAAAATCTTCAATCCTTATAATTCGGATTGGATTGGGTTAGGTCGTCACGATATGACTTACTTTTCTTCCTTATTAATTTAAAATATGTAAATTTATTTACAACACATGATCAGTAACTAAAATCTCATAAAATTCAAATGTTAAAACCTAAATATCTATGATATTTATTACAAACTTTAAACAAAGAGA
>NC_052349.1:67044013-67168590 GCF_009727055.1 Benincasa hispida
ATTAATATATATGTAATTTGGGTTGGATTGGGTCAACTCGAATTTTTATTTAGCCAACTCGAAACTAAACTCAACCTAACAAAAATCGAAAAAGTTCAACTTAACCCAATCCAAGAACAAAACTAATCCAACCCAACTCGATCCTTATAGTTTGAGTTGGATAGTCCAAGTTTTTTGGGTTATCCGGTTCATCCCTAGTCACCCATATAAGAAAATATTTTTTTATTTATAAAAAAAAAAAAATTAAAAAAAAACACCAAAAAATTGTGCGTTCATCCGACTTGTCGTTTCGTCTTTTCTCTGTACAAAATTTTACGAATGCGGACAGGTCTAATGTCGTCTCAAGTTCCCCATTGCGAACTGAGGGTGTATCATAAATTCGCGCCAATGTGTAAAATTTGTTTAAAACCCTAAACCCTCGAAATCTGCATCTTCGATTCATGCTCTATACTTGTTCTTCTCAGCGATTCAAATCAGTTTCGTTTTGTTTTCCCCGATTATCAATCAATTTCCACTCCCAATCTTCCGCAATCACGTATGACGACGACCTTCTCGATTTCTTCGATCATCTTCTTCGGCAATGCAATGGGATTCAACATAGCAAACAAGTTCATTCCGCCACCGTTGTCACCGGCGTCTATTCTTCAGCGTTCGTCGTCGCTCGGCTTGTGTCCATCTATGGCCGTTATGGGCTTGTTTCTGATGCCCGTAAAGTGTTTGATTCTGCGCCATTTGAACGTTTGTCGAACATGCTGTTATGGAATTCGATTATAAGAGCAAATGTAAATCATGGGTATTGTAGAGAAGCGCTTCAACTTTATGCGAAAATGAGAAATTATGGGGTTCGGGGGGATGCGTTTACTTTTCCTCTGGTTTTGAGGGCTTCTTCCAATTTGGGTAGTTTCAACTTGTGCAAGAATCTACATTGTCATGTTGTGCAATTTGGGTTACAAAATCATTTGCATGTTGTGAATGAATTGTTAGGGATGTATGCGAAGCTTGAACGAATGGATGATGCCCGCAAAGTGTTTGATAAAATGCGCATCAAAAGTGTAGTTTCTTGGAACACTATGGTTTCTGGTTATGCCTATAATTATGATGTTAATGGTACTTCTAGGATGTTCCATCAAATGGAGTTGGAAGGGGTTGAGCCGAACCATGTAACTTGGACTTCGTTACTGTCGAGCCATGCCCGGTGCGGTCTTCTTGAAGAAACTATGGTGTTGTTTAGCAAGTTAAGGATGAAAGGTGTTGGTGCCACTGCTGAAATGCTTGCTGTGGTGTTATCTGTTTGTGCTGATTTAGCTACATTGAACAAGGGTCAGATGATTCATGGATATATGGTGAAGGGAGGTTTCTATGATTACTTGTTTGCTAAGAATGCGCTTATAACTCTATATGGAAAAGGAGGAGACTTGGTAGATGCAGAAAAGCTATTTCATGAGATGAAAGTGAAAAATCTTGTGAGTTGGAATGCTCTTATATCCTCCTATGCTGAATCTGGATTATATGACAAAGCTTTTGAATTGTTTTCTCGGCTGGAGGAAATGGAAGTCTATCCAGAGATGAAACCAAATGTTATAACTTGGAGTGCAGTCATTTGTGGATTTGCTTCCAAGGGACTAGGAGAAGAATCTTTGGAAGTTTTTCGTAAAATGCAGCTTGCAAATGTAAAGGCAAACTCAGTGACGATAGCTAGTGTTTTATCGATTTGTGCTACGCTAGCTGCTCTAAATCTTGGTAGGGAAATGCATGGTCATGTCATTAGAGCTCGGATGGATGATAACATATTGGTAGGAAATGGATTGATTAACATGTATACAAAATGTGGAAGTTTCAAGCCAGGCTGTATGGTGTTTGAAAAACTTGAAAATCGAGATTCAATATCATGGAATTCAATGATTGCAGGATATGGAATGCATGGACTTGGTAACAATGCTCTTGCAACTTTCAATCAGATGATCAAATCTGGGTTTAGACCAAATGATGTTACCTTTATTTCTGCTCTGACTGCTTGTAGTCACGCCGGTCTTGTTGCCGAAGGTCGTTGGCTTTTTTATCAGATGCTACAGAACTTCAAGATCGAACCTCAGATGGAGCACTATGCATGCATGGTCGATCTTCTCGGTCGTGCTGGGCTTGTGGAAGAAGCAAGTAATATCGTCAAGGGCATGCCAATTGAACCCAATGCTTATATCTGGAGTGCTCTTCTCAACTCTTGCAGAATGCACAAAGATACAGATGTTGCAGAAGAAACTGCATCTCAAATTTTCATTCTGAACTCCGAGATAACTGGAAGTCATATGTTGCTCTCGAATATTTTTGCTGCAAGCTGTAGATGGGAGGATTCTGCAAGGGTGAGGATCTCAGCAAGAATGAAGGGCTTAAAGAAAGTTCCTGGATGCAGTTGGATAGAGGTGAAGAAGAGGGTTTATACGTTCAAAGCAGGACACTCGATACCAGAAGGTTTAGAGAAAGTTGATGAAATTCTTCAAGATTTGGCTCTTCAGATAGAAAATCATGATTTTGATGATAGTGTTATTGAATAATGTTCAAGAACAACATAAATGAAATTTTATACCAAAATACTCTCTCCATATGTGTGAAGCCCTTCATTTTGTGGTTTATCCCTGGCTTGATGTGAAGATCAGAGAAATAGTAGGGGGAAAGACATGGTGTTACTGATTGATACAGCAGAAAATGGTGAGATCATTTTTTTAATCTACTTGGAGCAATTACCAGTTTAGTTAATTAGGGCTGGGAAAATTATCTGAATTTTGGATTGATTCGTTCCTACACTCTAAAGCTCTATTTTCACTCTTGGGATTTTGGAAAATGTTTGAAATTATTCTATCGTTTCAAAATATAGACAAAAGATATCACCAAAATCCACATAATTAAATATATTAATAAAATTGGCACACTTCAGGCTGCATTTAGCTAATGAGACAACAATGGAGCACCAATCAGGTAATCACTCCCAATTTTACATTTTAAAGAATGGAAAACTGGAGAAAGCATCTACTGACCATTAATTTTAGCTGTTAAGTGTTAAACTGTGGGAATAACTGTACAAGATAAATTAGTGGTAACTGAATTTCCAGCCCCGTAGCATTGAAAAGAACAGAAAGGATTCATTCAACATCATCATGTTAGGATATGCAGGAGCCAGATTAGATATAAAAAGCCCCTCCATGGAATTGCAAGAATCAGTGAAAAGCTCTTTTGGCATCCCTTCAAAACGGGTAAATGATGCTAGCCAGGCCTGAAATGATGTATAGAATAGATAAGTCAATAGAACAAGTTCGTGGGAAGGCACCGAAAAAATACATGTGAATAGGCGAGTTTCAATTCAAATGATTAGAAGCACACGTGGTGTTTAATTGATTGGAGATTTTCAAAACCAGAGGTCAACTCCAACCATATACAAGCGTTTGATTTATCAGGGAAATCTCGCTCAAAAATGCATTTTTATTCCTTTTTCTCGCATCCCAAAATCTGTTGACGATGAGAGAACTATATGTAGCGGTTAAAAATAAAGCCAAAGAAATCTAAGGGCAATAGATAATCGATCAATACAGAGAATCTTGAATGATTAATAGTATTAGTAGGTAACTGTGAACTCTTTTAGAGAAGAAACACTTGCACTGAAAGGGAATAAGGGAGGAAAAGCGGCAGGCAACTCTAACCCTCAACTCAGTGCTAAGGTGATTCTAAAACAGAGGACCCCCATTTCCAACAGAACATAAGAATGTATAGGGCAGAATCAACATACTGTAAACCATATGCTCTTTCATGCAATCATGGGAAGATAACAAAACAACATATAATGTTGCGAATGCACAAAATCTGGTCTTTGTATTGCTCAACAGAAATTTCGGACAATCATCTAAGTTTTGGTGTATGGATTTCTTAGCTGAAAACCACTTTTCAAATCCAGCCCCAGAACTTAACCATTTAGCAAAATGATAACAATGAAAAAGAACAAAGAAAGCCAAGAAGAAGTTTTGACCTTTGAGACAAACACAAAAGAAATAGACAACATATTTTAAAGTAAATATAAGTTGAAAATATTACCTAATGCAGAATGGGAGAAAAGTGGCTAAGGATCACCCTTGACAAGCTCTTCAACAGAGTTCTTATATTTTCCAATTAGTTCCCTATTTGAATAGAGATTCATTAAGGGTAATTGTTTTAAATGGTAAAACTGCTAAAAATATTTTCAAGTATAGCAAAATGTCACTGTCTATCAGTGATAGACTGTAGTAGACATCTATCACTGACCCAAATAGATGTTTATTGCGGTCTATCGTGGTCTATCACTGATACATAGTGAAATTTTGCTATATTTGTAAATAAGTTGACTCATTTTCCTTTATTTGGAAACAACCCATTCATTAATTTGTATATTGATGAATGAGACAATTTAATGAAAACCAGAGGCAGAAAATGGTAATCACCATACCTTCGATGATTTAACAACTGCTCATGTTCTTCCAGCTTTTTCTTCTGTCCCTCTACTGTCTGCAACCCAAAAACATAATATCCTTATTTTTTTTTTTAACAAGAAAACATGTCGTTCACTACAAACCAACAGAACAAAAGTTGCAAGGAAATAGAACATTTCTTGGAGCCCTAGTGAGCCTCAGCCTACACAAAAGCAGTTCATAGGTTTAATGGTGTGCACTTGACACTGTAAAGAGTTAACGGGTTAGAAATTAGATCCGACTTCATCTCTTTCGGTGTAAGAATAGTACTACGTTCTACTAAAATCTTTTGTCTCAGAAACCATCATCACCAACATTTAGACGCTAATAAAGAAAAAGTTTAACAAATGAACATATAGTTCAATATATTTGGTACATCCCATTTGCAAGGATGGATTGGTTATGTCAAACATGTGAAGAACACAAAATAACCTGTGCATACAGGAAAAAGAAAACAGAGTTCCGATATACCATAGCCTTCGAGCTGAGTGATCCAGATATCGAGTTCAACAGTTGTTGGCACTTCTCAAAGTGGTTATTCAGATCATTGACCTTCCAAACGTTACAAGAACAAATCATTAGAGCAAACAAGAGTATAATTAATCTTAAGGAACAACTTGAAAAACAATAAAAATTGATACCAATGCATCAGATTGCTGATCTCTAGTTCCATTCTCGATAGCATCCGCTAATTTCTCCACAAGCTACAACACACAAAACATCGAAGAATGTCAACAAACAGAAAATACAGTACCACAGAAAAAAACTCAAAATGTTGAAGGGTTTTGAACGCATTACATGAAGTAGATGAAAATGGGAAGCCAGAGACTGGTGCTGATGATATTGCTGCTGTTGCTGTTGCTGTTGCTGCTGCTGCTGCTGCTGTTGCTGTTGCTGTTGCTGTTGCTGTTGCTGTTGCTGTTGCTGTTGCTGTTGCTGCTGTTGCTGCTGCTGCTGAAGAAGCCGCTGCTGCTGTTGTTGTTGAAAATGATATTGCTGTTGTTGTTGTTGTTGCTGCTGCTGCTGGGGGAAATGTTGGGGTTGCAATTGCTGTTGAAATTGGGGGGAGGGTTGTTGTTGGGGCTGGATTTGGGGGGAGGGTTGTTGCTGTTGAAATTGAGGGGAGGGCTGTTGCTGCTGGAATTGCTGTTGGGGTTGAATTTGGGGCTGAAATTGCTGTTGTTGGTGATGAAAGGATTGTTGCTGCTGCTGGGGCTGCTGTTGTTGTTGTTGAAGGGAAAATTGTTGGAAGAGGGATTCTTGATTGGAAAGGTTAGAGGAGTTAGTGAGATTAGGGATGTTGGGTATCATACTCCAGTTTCCTCCTCCAGAGAAATCCATATCGCTGCTTTGCTTTCTTCTTCGTATTTGGGAATTTTGGAAATTAGGGTTTGCGATTGTTTGGGATTTGGGAATTTTGTGAAGCTTCGGTGAGTTCTTGACGGACGAGGATCGCTCAATCGGAATTTACAAACAGACGAATGGTCGAGTTCTATTTGAAACCAAAATGTCCTCCACGCCCTCCTCCGAGTTTTTACCCTTAAACTGTAATTTCAAAGCTTTTTTTTTTTTTTCTTTATATATATAAAAAAGTGTTCGGTAATGTTGATAATTATTTTTATTTAACAAAATATTTTGGTCTGGAAACAACTTTCATAACAATAAAAATTTAGTTTATGAATCTAAGTTGGTAAAGAGTTAACTCTTATACCTTCGACTTAGTGAAAATTTTCATGAAAATCATACTATTAATTTTCCATCACATGTCCATTGCAGTCAATTCTATGATATTTTTACATTTTCATGAGTTAGACTGAATCAATATTTCTATTATATCGTAAAAAAATCTATCAAATACAAAAAGAATAAGTATCAAAATGTCACTTATATAAATATAATATAAATAATAGATATGTTAACTTGTTTAAAAATCATAAAATATTTATTTATTAGTTTAAATTTATTTTTATAATTTTTCAAAAATATCCATCAAAATTGACAATTTATCGATATTTCTATAAAAAAATTTTGTAAAATTAAGACCTTATTTCTATCGACATTGACATTTTAAACCTTGATTAAAATTGAGTTACAACTTTTAATACATAACAACTTTGGACTTGTTTAGATTTACTTGGAAAAAAATATTTTTATTTAAACATTTTTTATAAAATTGCTTCAAATAAAAATACTTCTCACTTATGTGTTTGGCAACTATTTCTCTGTTTTTATATACAAGTTGTTTGATTTGGTATATAATAAAAGTATTTTTATTAATGGCAAATCACTATAAAGGACGACTATAAAATACTACGAATTAGTAATTGAAAATAATGGTTACTGAAGTTGGTCATTGTCGGAGTTGGTAGTAGTGTTGGTGGCTGAAGGTGGTTCTTGGAGTTTGCCAAAGTTGGTTGTCAATGTTAGCCTTCGAGATTGATCGCTAATGGTGATTGTCAGAGATGGTTGCCAAAAGTTTCACCGGAGTAAGTTTGTCAATGGTGATTGGCAAAGGTTGATGGTAGCCATAGCAACATAGGGAAAATGAAGTTGATGACTATAAAGAGTGTTTTGGTAATTTTAAGAATTATACAAATTAGGGAGTGTTGAAATTTCATTAAATCTTAACGTTATTTTTCATGATAGGAATGAAATCAATACAAATTACAAATTAGAGAGATTAAATTGTTACTTATTTAAGTTTAGGAACTAAAAATTTGAAAATGTAGGGACTAAATCGTTACCAACTAAAATTCAGAGACTAAAACTACTTTTTAACCTTTATTTTTATAATATATTCTTGGATAATATATATAAATACATATAGCCTTGAACTTTATCCTTATTTCAAAAGTGACTCCTATTCTTTCAAATATACAATATTACCATTGACCTTTCATAGACATTGCAAACAACTATGGAGCAAAAATCTATTAAAATATTGGATGAAAATTGAAACTTGAAATGATATGACAATGACTTTGAACAATATAGAAGTGTTCAAGTCTAAAATTGCATTCCACACCCTTTCATGTCTCAATTTTCGTCCTCCAACTGCTCTAAGTCATGTATTCTCCAACTAAATAAATTTAAAAAAACAAAATGGCAAAGTAATTGTGTTATTGTTTTATACATATAATTTAACTTATATTCTTTTAGAAACTTATTTTAATAATATAATGAAACCGACATGCTAACTTTCTTTTGAATACAAGTGAGGGTATGTTGTAAGGGTAAGGGGGCATTCATTTTGGGAATGACTTACAAATGGCCCATTGCAATCCTTCTAGTTGTCCCATGTTGGAAATTATAAGTTGAGAAGTGGATATATACACTAGAGTTCTTTAAGACACTTACCAAAATGAGTGCGCTGTAGGCACAAACTCTCTAATCTTGAAGGAGAAATTCTAGCCATTTTCGAGTTTGACTAAAACTTTTAGTCTTTCTAGAATAGCTTATAGTCTTTTCTAGATCCATCAATAAGCGTTAAAAAGCTTTTACCTTTTCTGGAATATGAAAAACAACTTACTCTTGAATTTGATCCCAATTACAAACAAATCATAAGGTATTCATCACTCATGTCACTCACTTTGGTTGGCTGCTTTAAGGTTATGCCTTCATATCAAATTTAAAGGCGCGGAGATTGTTGGTGGCTTAAAAGCTGAGATAAGTTGGACTTGGAAGAACCACAGGTGAAGTCTGGCTGATCAACAGAATGTACGACTAAATCACGATTTGGAGATTCTAACTCGAGTATCACCTGTATCAGGCAGTACTTCAAGTTCAAACCGAGATATGGCAGTTTGAAGGAAATGACAATGAGCAACAACGCATAAAACTCTCATACCAGTACATTCTTCCCAAGCCGAAGAATTGGAGCAGGAACATATAGGTTGCATTGTGGCCCTACTACCTGCAAAATCATCATTGATCAATGCTGGGATGAAAAAGAAATATGTGCTATTTAACACATCCATAATATTTGAGATAACACGAAACTAAACTCTAGTTTACCGGCCAAAATCTTCCAAGATTAAATTCGTTCACAAATGCAATCCCTTTAGTCCAGCCACCAAATGATAAGAATGTATCTTTTCTCAGGTTCACTTTGTCGACATAAAAGTAACCGGTGTATAGTGCCGGTTCGCTCGAGATGTTATCTGAAGGAGAATAACAAACAAACGTAATTTGTACATATTCATCATCTCTCGCAGGACATCAAATGAACATTGGAATATTAGCAGAGGAATAAAATAATGTGATAAAGAGTGTGCTTCGTGCTTCTCATGCAGTTTCGTAAATCCATACCAGACTTGACTTCTAAGCCTCTATTTGCTATGATTTTGTTGAGTCCAGAATGTGCAATCTGAGAGAAGAAACTGATTCTTGGAATCTCATTCAGGTTGTTGAAAGGAATCGGGATCATTTTCCATCCATGTAGGACACTGTTGTCCAAATAAACGGATGATACGATACCCTGCAAAAAGCAAGCAAGAAACATCAGTTGTAAAATCAAACCATTAGTTTCTTCAGATATCTAGGGGAACGGAGTAAAAGTTTGCATTGGTGAGAATTGAGAATACCTTCCTGTCAGCCAAGTAGCGTCCATAGTTTATGCGACCCATGTTTTCAACCTGGGGTAAAATAAAATGAACATACTAATTAATATACTCCACTGGGATTGATTTATTTACTTCTAGCTATTTTTTTTAACATTTTCTCAATCGAGAGTCAAAATGATAATGTAAAGATCTGAATATACGAGTTTTTTCCTTCATATCATATTAGATTACCACTGCGCTAAACATTTTAGCTACTGCTGGGTTAAAATAGTCATTTGCATAAGTTCTTAATGATGACAATAACAAGAATAGGATAAAAAATAATTGAGGGTAATTGTTTATGTTTGCCACAAGCAATTTTTCATCTACAATAACTCTTAATAATGGCATAACAAGAATAGAAAAGCCAACAATTCAGCCCAAATTGTCCGTGCTTGTATATCAAATAACATCAAGACAATGGCAGAGGGAGGCGAGACACCGGTACCAAGATGTATAAAGTATTTGAGTCACATCTCGTATTTGGCAGATTAAGTCTCCGGTTTGACCATCTTTCAATAATGCCGACAGAAGTTGGCCGCACGCCCTTGTTTTCAGAAGAGCAAGAGAGGAACACTTGTGCTCGATCATGCACCTGCAAATTCTTGTAGCAAAGTCATGCTAGTACAGGCTACGGGTAATTCATGAATTTCAATATACTGAATTAAGAAGGATATCAAGGTCTGAGCAAAAAACATCGTTTCTATAAAAAAAAATAAAAGTAAAACATAAATGCTTCAATAATTCTGCACCTCTGGTATAAATAAAACGTGTCCATCTTCATTATTCTTGGCCACATATTCGGTCGTATATAATAGAAACCCAAAGCTCTGCACAAAATACATTTAGCTTCTAAGAATTAAGTATATCAACAACCTCGGGTCATTCATGACAGGAGTGGGATATTAAAACGCACCTGATCCATAGCTTCCATTGACAGTGGTTCTTCAGATACAGCCACATCAACAGGATTCATCATATGGATTAGATCAAACAAAAATGCACTCTTCTGCAAGTGAATTGGTCCATAACCTATCTTTTCATTGTTAGAAGGAACGGAAGGAAGCAACGCTCCACTGTAGTGCTGTATAACCCTTCGAATTGCTAGAGGCATTACAATAATGGACGTTAGAATTTGAACACGGCCCAAGTTTGCTGGATGATGTTCAAGAGAGTAGTATTGTATGAAAACAAATCTTGTAAAAAGGTGTCATTGACGAGAATCTCTAAATTGCATCATGAAGTGGAAATGATATGATTGTTGAATTTGTACTCCTTACCTGTCGCTCGTCTCAAAGTTAGCAAAATGCAAGGATAAATGAATTTAAAATTTAAAATAAATCACTATATATATTTGTTAAAAGATAGAAAATAGAGAACACTAGGTTTACATGGAAAATACTGGAACAGGGAAAAAAAACTACGATAGAGAGTCTCTTTTATTATTTTTAACACACAATGAAAGTTACAATAGAAGTCATATTTATAGACTCTAGCAAACCCTAAAATAAAAAAAGAAATAAACCTAGGGTAAAGTCAAATACTAAAATACCCTTGGAGCTATAAACTATCAACAAAGCCCCTTACTTCCAACACTCCCCCTCAAGTTGGGGCGTAGATGTCAATCAGACCTATCTTGCTAACACGTGAGTTAAAACTTTGCCTAAGTAACCTTTAGCAACTTGTTGACTAGATGGAATATACGAAATATAGATACTGTCATTGTCCAGTTTCTCTTTTATAAAGTATCTGTCAATCTTCACATGTTTCATTCTATCATGTTGTACAGGATTATTGGCTATGCTTGTAGCCGCTTTATTATTCACAGTAGAGCTTCGTAGGTAGAACGTTGTTTTGGTGTAGATCAATCAGAACTTTCTTCAACCAGATTTCTTTATAGATTACCAAACTCATAGCTCTATATTCAGCTTCATAGCAACAAAATTTTGCTTCTTACTTCTCCAAGTAACTATGTTACCCTACATAAAAGTACAATATACAGATATAAACTTTCTGTCAATAACTGATCCTGCCCAATCAGAGTCGGTATAAGCCTCAATGCATTTCCTGTCAGTTTTTCTGAACATTAGACCTTTACCCGGTGAGCTTTTCAAATATCTCAAAATCCGATTCACAGCTTCCATATATTCTTCGTAGGTGCCTGCATAAACTGACTAACAATACTGACAGCATAGGAAATATCTGGTATAGTGTGAGATAAGTAAATTAGTTTTCCCACTAGAAGTCGATACCTCTCTTTATCAATAAGAACTTTGTCAATAGAATCTCCTAGTTTCGCATTGAATTCAATAGGAGTGTCAGCAAGTCTACATCCAGTCATACTTGTTTCTTTTAATAGGTCAAGAGTGTATTTCCGTTGTGAGACAGAGATCCCTTCCCTTGATCTTGCTACCTTCATTCCAAGGAAATACTTTAGATTCCCTAGATCTTTGATCTCAAACTCATCAGCCATTTTCTTTTTCAGCCTGGTGATCTCAGCAGCATCATCTCCTGACAGGACAATATCATCAACATACACAATTAGAAAAACAATTCTCCCAAATACTGGCCTTTTTGTAAACAATGTGTGGTCAGAGTGTCCCTAAGTGAAACCTTGGGCCTTAACAAAGGTAGTAAACCTATCAAACCATGCTCTCGGAGACTGTTTTAAACCATACAAACACTTCCTGAGTTTACAATCATGATGATCAAACTAAACTTCAAAACCTGGGGGCTCATAGACACCTCTTCTTCTAATTCACCATTCAAAAATGCCTTTTTCACATCAAGCTGATGGAGAGGCCAATCTTTATTAACTGCAACAGAAAGAAGGACCCGAACTGTATGTAACTTCGCTATAGGGGAGAAAGTCTCAGAATAATCTATCCCATAAGTTTGAGTAAACCCTTTTACTACAAGTCTGTCCTTGTACCTGTCTAGAGTTCTATCTGATTTATACTTCAGAGTGAACACCCACTTGCACCCAACTGTTTTATGCCCTTTAGGAAGAACAACAAGGTCTCACATATTATTCTTTTCAAGAGCTCTCATTTCTTCCACGACGACAGTCTTCCACTCAAGAATTTCCATAGCCATATGTATGTTTTGCGGTATTGTTACTATATCAAGGTTGGCAGTGAACGCCCTGAAACCAGAAGACAGATTACTGTAAAGCATACAACTATACATGGGATACTTGGTGCAAGATCTGGTGCCCTTTCTCAATGCAATGGGCATGTCAAGAGAGATATCATGATCCTCTGGTTTGTCTGACTCCTCATCTGTAATGGGATTTTGATTACATTTTCCAACCTGATGTAGAATCTCACCCTCTTGTGTTTCTATCAAAATCACATCACTGCTTGCAACCCTGTTATTCTCTGGAACTAATATATCATTCCTGTCATTCTCAACCAAATCAACAATATCATCCTCAACACACAAGTTAGTATTATCAGGGCCAATAGTACCTTGAGTTTGCGTTGGTTCAGATTCATGGACCGGAGTCGGCGAAGCAATAGGGGACACCATTTCCTTTCTGAGATTCTTCCTATAGTAGGTTATCCAAGGGACTTGTTTAGTGGGTAGAACGGTGTCATGGGCATTCAGGATGGGTTCAAGAAGGAGTTCAGGAAGATCAGTAGGGACTGAAGATGTGGACCAGTTAGTACTTCACTAGTACTCTCCCCCTGAAGATGACTAACGGGAAAGAAAGATTTATCCTCAAGGAACATTACATCCATGGAGATGAAGTATTTCCGGAAAGAATGGTGGAAGCATTTATAACCTTACTGGTAAAGGGGATACCCAACGAAGACACATTTCTGAGTACGAGGGATAAACTTAGTTTGGTTAGGGCCATGACTATGGACAAAGGCAATGCATCCAAAAACTCAAAGAGGAACATCAGGAATAAGTCGCGTGGTAGGGTATGGCTCCTTGGCCATTCAAGAGGGGTTTGGAGTTGGAGGACACGAGAAGGCATTCGATTAATAAGATGGGCTACAGTCAGAACTGCATCCCCCCATAAGTAAGATGGAAGTGAAGTAGACAGCATGAGAGACCGTACAACCTTAAGAAGGTGACGATTCTTCCTTTCAGCCACCCCATTCTGTTGAGGTGTAGAAGCACACGAGCTTTGGTGGACAATGCCTTTAGAAGATAGAAAATCACGAAGAGTATTATTAAGGAACTCATGACCATTATCACTACGAAGAATAGCAATTTTGGTGTTGAACTGAGTCTCAACAGTAGGATTGGACATGTCATTTGCAAGACGTCTTCTGCCATTCGGTGGTCTACCATGTAACTTCCAGCACTGATCTTTCGTATGTCAGGGTTTCTTGCAATGTTCACACACCGGGGTCGGTTTCCCATTTTTCCTGTCACTATCAGAACAAGATAATTTCATACTGAAAGCAACAAAATTAGTAGCAGATACAGTCGCGATGTTCATAGCACTAGCTCTGTCTTCCTCTAGACGAACCTCATAACACACTTCCATAAGATAAGGTATAGGCCTCTATCCCAGTATACGGCCTCGCACTGCATCAAACTTAGAGTTCAAACCAGCTAGAAAATCATAGACACGATCGACTTCCTCAATCTTGGAATATTGAACACCTCCACAAGGGCAATCCCAAATAATTTCACGACACCGGTCCATCTCCTGCCAGATTAAGGACAATTTGTTAAAGTATGAAGTGACATCCATCATCCCCTGTTTGTACTCGTGAGCCTGTTTACGCAGAGTGTAAAGACGAGACGCATTCTGCCTCTTAAAATATAATTTCTGAACTACATCACAGATATCTCAAGCAATCGCAGCATACAACAACGGTTTCCCTATCTAAGGTTCCATACTATTAATCAGCAGTAATCGAAGCAGGGAGTCTTCTCCTTTCCGAATGCGCTCCTGAGGGTCCCCTAGCCTAGGTCTTGGTATCTCACCAGTTAGATACCCAAACTTGTGACGCCCCTCAAGAATCATTTTAATGGATTGAGACCAGGAGAAATAATTTTGATCATTCAACTTTTCTCCTGCAATTAACCCTATAGAATTTCCCATAGATCCAGACAAGTAGTTTACAGTAGTTAAAGTAGGGAAAGAGGTTACCGGATTCTCTAGATACATCAGTAGACCGGAAGGAATGTCAGAATTCACTGTACTAGAATTTAAGTTTGTAGAAGCACCTAGGGCTGCCCCAAGAGCAGCGATTTGTTGCTGAAAACTTGCCTGAAGATTAGCCAACTGTTGTTGAACCATTATCGAAGATAAACCAATCGAACCTTGATGTTTATAAATAGGCGGCTCATGATGAGGAAGACCCGACGACTACAGATAGGTTGCTTGCGACTGAAAGGGAAAGGAGTTAGGGATTCCCGACGTTGCCGCAGCAAGGGATTTACCTTTGTGGTAGGTGGACGACTCACTAATCTCGGATTCAAGGTGTAGGTTTCGGCAACTGGCATTGAGGTTGAAGGGATAGGTAGCAGCAGCTCTCGGTAACAAGGGAGGAACGCCGGTGGCATTGTGAAAAAGGGCGGCGGTGCTAGGGTTTCCACCAAAGGATTGCGGTGGCACTAGAGTTGGACAGATATGCAAAGACTGAAGGTATTGATTAACCGCGGCAGCAATAACGACGGTATCGGCAGCGGCAGGAATAGCGTCGGTGGTCAGAATCGGCAGTAGCGAGGCTAGTGCAGAACTAAGATTATCTTGCACGGGTTGGTTTTCGCCTCACCACACTCTGATACCATGTTGGAAGATAGAAAATAGAGAACACTAGGATTACGTGGAAAACCCTAGAACAGGGAGAAAAAACCACGGTAACGAGTTCTTTTATTACTTTTAACACACAATGAAAGTTACAATAGAAGTCATATTTATAGGCTCTAGCAAGCCCTAAAATAAAAAAAGAAATAAACCTAGGGTAAAGTAAAATATTAAAATACCCTTGGGGCTATAAACTATCAACAAAGCCCCTTATTTCCAACAATATTACATATATACACACATATATATATGTATGCAGAGAGGGCAAAAGAACAACATCAACAAACATGCATAGCTTTGTATATATCTGATACAAGCTCCATCATCCATAGTTGATAACAAGTGCAACATGCTTCAACACTAGCCCACTTCTCACTCAACTACATCCAACTAAAAACATGAATAGCTTCCTAGAAAGGAAATAAAATTATATGTGAATGATGTCAAGTTACAAGAAGCGAGTAATTTCAAAGAAAGTATATGGACCCTATCATTTGGTTGAAATAGGTCGGGGTGACTGGGAGCCACTCTCTATCCAAGTCTGGTTGGTTGTGGCAAGGGGGGAAAGAAGTTCTTATTCATCCAAAAATTTGTAAAGATAAAGGAAAAGAGGAAACATAGGGGAAGATAACCTTCAAATTTAGCATTGTCAATGTCACCAGATTCCTTAATTGGTGCATCCTGGAAAAGTGTGAGTTGATATTTATGTTTCACAATTATGCTGATGAGTCGAAGGAAAAATAAGTGAAAAGGAAAAAGTAAAGCAACATTAATGCCATTCTCACATAATCATACGAAGTAAGATCAGGCTTGTAATCCAACACGTCATCACCAGTATTCGCTCCATTATAAAATCCAAAATTTGTTCCACCATGAGCCATCTAAAAAGAAGGATGAAGTAGTTGTTTCAAATGACAATAAATGAGTAGCTATATTTTATACTTTCCAGACATACATAAAGCACAGCTGACCCTTTCCCGGCCAAAATTTCACTCAACGCAGCTGCTGTAGTGTTGGCATCAGTTGTGGCCATATTTTCTCCCCAATGTGTAAGCCAGCCTGTGTAGAACTCTCTAAACAGACAAATTTTCATGAACTTAAAACTCTGTTGTTAGTCAAAAGAGGAAATTTTAAGAGCATATAGCACTCACGCAGTAAGTGGTGGAGATTTTCCAGGGGCGTTGAACTCCTTCTGTAAATTAAAAATAGGCCAAGGTCTTTCACCAGTTGAAAAGTCAATAGCTACACATGGTGGAAATAAGGTTGGGTGAGGTCAAATACTGGACCGAGGATGATTCAGTAGAACATTGTATTTTCATAAAACCAAAGAACTAGGAAGAGGTACCTATATTCAAATCCAAATTTGTAGGTTTCAAAAACTTATTCAAGGAACAAGAAAAATGAAAACTCAAACCATAGTTGCATTTTTCTCTGATATCTATCACTTACCCATTAAAATTTAAAACTTCGAATCAGAATTTGAATACATGGCATGTGAGGGAGCATAGAATTTGTTTTTAACATATGAGACAACTACATCCATTAAGCACAGCAGAAAAAGAAACAGGAAAAGAAAAAAGGAAAAAAAAGAAGGAAAAGGTATTGGTGCAGCCATTTTATGTCAACCAATACACCTCATACACGCTCATTTGGTATTTTAGGACATGAACCAGATCTAGGAAGAACGATCAACGTTAACATTTAACAAACTAGTAAAAGTATCCTTGCACAAAAACCGACAGTGAAAGCTGGAATTGACATTATGTTCATTCACAGAGAATGCACATGGAAATTTTCAATTCAAAATAGCCAGAAGCAGAAAGATAGCACTGCCCTACTTTTTGTGAATAATAGCTCTACAAGATCGAAAATATCGAGAATAAGAAGATATAATCAGTGGTCATGTTAGAAAACTAGGCATAGTCTAATGATGAACTTACCCGAAAACACAGCATTGCCACGAATGGTTCCTTTCTCAAGAGTTTCCCTAGTACCTCCATCTGTAGTATACCTAAAGCTCATTAAAGGACAGTGTCACAAGAACAGTTAGTTGTGGAAAACTGTAAAGCTGCTTAAAAACAAAATTGAAGATAAGCAGACATCTGTTGATATAAGAAATAGTGATATCTCTGTACGCTAGCAGAATCTTGTTCTCATTCATGAGCATCCATTTGAACCATGTATTATATGCATATCAAGGCCTGTTTGAATAATCAATTAAGGTTTTGTATGAAATGACTATCTATTACTTACAAGAATATTTTAAGTGCCAAAAGATATATTTTTAAGCACTTAAAAAGTCATTCCAAACAAGTCTTTCCATAGACTATTAGTTCAGAAGTATTACAAAGATGAATATTAGTAAAGTTGTTCAGATCGGAAAGCCACAAAGAGAATGTATCATTGTTATTTTATATCATTTAGCTGAAAGCGTTATTTTTAACAATGAACATAACTTTGAAAAAGTAGAACAGCTTACAATATTATTTCATCCCCAAGGTAACCTCTTGCCAACGTAACCAAATGGTGAAGGTAAGCTTGATCATCTCCATATGAGCCAAATTCATTTTCAATCTGTCAAAACAGTCCCTCTGGGGCTCTAAGTGCAATGTTTACAACCAGAGGATGTTCAAAATGAAAAATAATATGATTATTTGAACCGAACAAGGTAGAAGACTATGAACCAACAAATCTGATGGTTTTCCAATTTAGGAATCAGGATTTGAAACAGTAACGAAAAAATAACAATAAAACAGTTAAGTTGTGTCTATAAAATTTGTAATTATCTGCCCCAAGGTGGCATATACATTAATGCTTGCCCAAGTAACTACATATAATATATCCTTTCCTGAAATATGAGTTTAACATTTTCCATGTCATCTTTTCATATTCTCATTCTCTCAAGTACAGACCACAATAGTCAGTCATGCTGCCTTAGCAAGTATGTAGAAGTAATCATACCCTACATTACTAGACCACACAAGAGGCATTACTAAATAAAACCTTAACTTCCTTTCCGTTTCTTTTTCCTTTTCAGTGACAAGAAACAAAATTTAGTGCATGAAAAGTGAAAGAGGATCAGGAGACTACCCTAAAGGACACCTAAAAAAAATACAGAATGTTTCCCGTCTTGTAGGAAGCCTAAAAAGTTCTTGGCAAACAATTTACAAAGAATAAATCCAATTTATATACGCTAATTATTAGAAACCATGCTAAAAATAATAATTTTACATACCTGAACCATTATAATAGGGCCTCCATTATTGTAAAGAAGGGGAGCTACTTTCGGAAGAATAATCCCCCACCATCTTTCAACCTATAATCAGTTATACCAAGTATTAAGAGAAAAGTATACCTTGAATCTGTTGGGTAGACAACAAATCAAGAGGAAATTATAGGTCAAAACACATAAACCAAGCAACTAAAACATAAGATACTTCTTTCACAAGTTAAGAACTCAGGCAGCTGAAAGGATGGGCTTCAATTTCACACTTTTTTTTGGATAAAAAAGATATGCTCATATAATCACACAAATAAATAATTTGTTCGCAAAAGTATTACAATATACAAGATAAGAGCGTCAGCATGGGTGGGTAACCATGAATAAAGATTTCCTTACTCAAACTTTTCCATCTGAACGAAAAATAAAAGGTATATGATTAATGCAATGTATATGAGGTAATCATTTTCATTGACGGCTCTCAGTTGTTTTACTATTGAGGTCATAGACAGATATTAAAAAAGAAAAATTGAAATCAAGAGAAGGGTAATATGTTATCACGGAAAGAATCAAGGCGTGAATACAATTATACAACTGGAAGAGAAATTCAATAATTAACCAGACAAAGTTAAAGTAATAGGGTAATAGAAGGTCACAGCACACCTTTTAACTCAACAAGAAAGTGGCATTAACCTAATATACAGTCGGTAGAATTATCTTACTAAAATTTTCCAGCACTCGAACATCTTTTCCAATCAAATCATAAGAACTAAAATTTCTCATAAAAATAGTAATGCAACAAGTAATAACACGAGAAAAGGTCACATTACACACATAAGACTGACTTGTCTGAATTTAATATTCATCCCAGAGTCATGTGTTGAACTATTAAACCGTTCTTAACTTACTTGGAAGATTATAATAAAGAACACATACCCACTGGAGGTAACCAGGATCTGAGGATCTTAGTCTAGAAGCTGGCGTTTTGGTAAGCAACCAAGCAGGAAAACCCCCAAAATCCCACTCTGCAACAAATAACAATAAGATTTTATTTTATTTTTTCTTTTTCTTTTCTTTCTTTTGTTCTTCTTCATCTTTTTTTTTTAAAATGGTTCTGAGTTCTTAACTAAACAATTATTATCAACATCAAAACAGTACCATCATTACTAATAATCAGGTAATGAAAACAAACATTTTAATGAATAGATTCTCTTAACTAATTAAGAGACTACAGACCAAACAGACTTTGAATTGTATGCTAGACCAAGAGTTTCAAAAATCTCAAAAGTGTCTCTAAGATTTGATATAATGGTAGCATACCCTTTTCATCCAAACAAGGTTTCATGGATTGAAAAACTATTGGACGTACTTTGTCTTTGATATTATATAATGGTGACATACCCTTTCAATTCAAACATGCTGTCATGGATTGAAAAACCTTTTGGTTGTACTTAGATTTATATATCTCGTGAGTTTTCCAATAAAGAATCAGTTAGAGAATGGTACCAATTCTAACCCCAACGAGTATTGAGGGATTTGAAAAATCTTTTAATCTTGCTATAAGTAGCTGCATACCTAACCAATATCACTTTCTTTTTAAAATCAATATGCAAGCAGACAGGAACATCTACAGCAGAAGAAGTCAGAATGGGCAAGGATCAAAGGGCACTGACTGCAGATAATGAGATAATAGGTTGAATGAATCTCCCAAAATATGTACAAAAGACGCTGGTGTCACAAGAAAGAAAACATACTCCTTCTGAATCAAAATAAGACTTTGAATTGTTTGAATTAAAATTAATTACAAGTAGTGTACCTGCACATATATAAGGCCCTGCCCGGAGCATGACTAGAAAATCTAGCTTCTGACAGAGTTGGATAAACGACACTATGTCTGCAATCCCACTAAATGTGAAATTTCCAGGTTTTGGCTCATGCAGATTCCAGGGGATGTAAGTTTGGATTGTGTTTAATCCCAATGCCTTTGCTCTAAGCAGTCTATCTTCCCAGTACTACAAGCATAACATCATTACACACGATAAAAAGTCATATGTAAGAAGGGAAAAAAAAAACAAATTTTGAAGTTCTAGATCTTCCAGTCAACAATATTATGCTTGAGGATAGGTAACAATTGCTACTTTCTATTAAATTTTGTTAGATCTGTGTTATTGACTATCTATATTTGTTTGAGACTCCTGACATTTGCTCCTTGGAAAGTTTATGGGTTGTCTCCGATTATGTCTTTGTGGGAACCTGTCTTAGAGGTTGTGACTAAAGATGCTAACTCTGCAGAATATTTCTTTTCTTATTTAAATTATTCTGCAGAATATTTTCTCTAGGATGTTTTCCTTTTTGGTGATTTGCCGATTTTGAATGAGGATTTTTTCCATCTTTCCACTGTGCTATTTGAGCCCAATAAGTCTTTTTGCTAGGGTTATCACATGTGTTATTGTGAGATTGCTCATGGAGTTTTTACATATTACTTTATGTGGTGTTCTGTATTCAAAGAAGAAAGAATTACTCTTAACTTGTGGCGGCGTTTTCTTCAAGCTGTCCATACTGCAAACGTATCGACCTTGTGAATCTTTAATTGGTCTTAGGGGGAGTCTAAGACAAAGTTAATCAAGAAGGGATTTTCAATCTTAGGGGGAACCTAAGTTCTCATGTGAAGGAAGTTCACAAGAAGGAGGAAAGATATGTTCGAGTGAGAGGGAGTATCACACACTTAGGGAGAGCCTGAGTGTTGCATCACTAGTATTCACATAATTAGGGGAATGTAAGTTCGAGTGATGGAGTCTCACATCTAGGGGGAGCCTAAGTGATTAGCTAAGTTAGGCTCTACATATGCATCATTTACAGATAAGTACAATGTTATAATTGTTTGACTTTTATATATTAGTGGATTATCTTTCTTGGACACACTACCTCTCAGATGTAGGTGGGTTATCATCGAACTGGATACCAGTTTTTGTGCATTTATTCTTGATTCATTATCTGTTACTTTGTTGTTGTCTCTAACTTTGCCAGGACATCTAGTGTGACATCTGTCTTGTGTGAGGAACCACATTTTAAAATTTCAAATTTCACTGACATAAATGAAAAGACAAGAAAAGGTTGAATGGGAGCCTCAACTTCTTTTCTCAGCATGGTGACTATATCAGTAACTATGAAAGTTATTATGGCCAAGTTAGTGGAATGGAAGCCAGTCGACAGTTTCGCTAAAACATATTTGACAAATCAAAACCTTACTTCTGCTGTGAAACTTCATCGACCTGCTCAAAAATATTGTATAAAAATCCATTTCTGTGTAGTCTGATCCGAAAGATCAAGAATGACACTTCAAAGATGAAGTTATAATCCAAAGGAATTTCATAGAAAGCCCATTGCAGAGAGCATTTCCATACATGATATATTATTACTTTATAACTACGAAAGGAAATAAGTGCAAAATAAATACCTCGGGAAGAGTTCGGAAATAATGCAGGTCGCCACCAATAATCTGGAATGGTTTACCATCTTTCCAGAACATGTCATCATCAATCTCAAACTTTCTAGTGTGAACCTGATGCAAAGTACAAACTATCCGACTGCTTGAGAATTGTGGATCACTGACGGTATATAAAATGAAGGGCAAAGATGAGGCTATGCCACAAATTTTTAAGGCAGATCTTCATTAGTGCAGACAAAGAATAAATATACTAAAAAATTATTTGTGTTTTATTTAATAGAGTTAAAAAGCTAATGACGAGAAAATTAATTCTGCTAGTGGAATCAAACTCCGTCTAATGAAAAGAACAGAGAACAAAACTTTTAACATTCAATATCAATGCTTGTTGGTTTCTTGTTGAAAGCTTCGTTATCGCACTATCAGTAAGTAGTTATTTAGTTATTTCGAGAAGTTATTCTACAAGATATAATTCAAGAGGAGACACCAAAGTTTCACCGCCCAGCTTATTTCCGATTGGTTGCTGAAAGTGTCAAGTTACAGACTCACAATCCAAATTCGAAGAAAGGATTCCAAAAGGTTTATGAACACTTGCTTCTACAGACTTCAAGGACTCAAAAAGCCTCCAAATTGTCTAAATCCAAACACTGGAAATGTAAACCTATAAAACAGAAATATTCTTGACTTCCTCGTAATCACAGAAGAACATGATATACGCTATATGAACCAGATTCAAGTTCAGTATTGAGCTAATTTTGGATTCGCGAAAAAGGTATACCCAAATCCAAGAACTTAAAAAATGCGAAAAAGATTAATTAGTGCTACTTACCTGAATGAAATGAATCATAGCTCAAATATTAAAGCCAATAGGAAGCATTAAATACTATATCGCGGAAAGAAACAGAGTCAGTTAACTTCAAAACGAAACATTCAAGCACTCGAGTGATGAACAATTGCTATGAAAGAAAAATCAGGAATCATCGAGACAGCAATTGAGTAATAAGGAAGACATTAATGAGATGCAAAAAGAGAGTGGATGAACCTTCTTGAAGTTGGAATGATGATGGTGATGGCGGAAGAGACCGTGGGAGTGAGAATTCAGTGAAGGAAGAAGAGCAAATACTGGAACGATCACTCCAAAAACTGTAAGGAAGATGAGAAGGAGGAAGAAGAGAGAAGGTCTCAGGTGTCGTCTTTTTGCCATGGATGAAAGCTTCGAACTGCAATTCATTCAATTCAACGAAGTCATAACTTTGTTTCCTTCTCTCTTTTGTTTCGAATTCCAACTACGGCCAATGTCATTTCCCATCCCGTCTCCGCTTCCCATTTCCCATTTTCCGTCGAAAATTCGTTGGATCAGATTTCAGAAAATTTTTCCTCGTTACTAAATCACTGATGTAAATTAATTTTATCAATAAATTATTTATTATGATTAGTTTTATTATGATAATTTGAATTTAAAGAGAAATTACTCAAATTTTAATAAAAAAAAATTATTTAATTTTTTTAATAGAAAGAAATAAATATAAATCAAATTATTTACATATAATCTAAATTTAAACATTTAATTTAAACATATTTATTATCTTTTTCAATAAATAATCAAATTTAAAATTTAAATGTAATATTTATATAATAATAATAATAACATAACATTAGATAACTATACTAAATAAATCTGTAAAAGCTAATTAGGATGGGGAACGGGGTGGAGACGGAGAACGTTCCCGTCCCCGTTTAGCTCACGGGAAATTTTTTTCCCACTCCCTCCCCCATTCTCCGCGTAATTGGAGAATTCCTATCCCGTTTGGAGCGAGACCCATAGGATCCAGGGAAATTGGACATCTCTAATTCCAAATCATACTCTTGTAATTTGTTTATTATTGTAATTTTCTCTATTAATCTCTAAAATTTTCTTTCAAACGGATAATAATAATAATAAAAAATCTTTGAGTTGGTTGGCTAGTATTTTTTTCTAACTTTCAATTTGCTAATTTTATATATATAGAGTACTTATTAGACTGACATCAATCTAATAAATCTTATTGACCAAAAATCTAATTTGATTTAGAGTTTAAAGATCAATTTATTTTATATTAATTATTAGGAAAATTACAGTGACTGGCAATTCTAATGGTTATTTAGATTTGGGGAGTTTTGAAAGTTAATTAGGGAAAATGGGGTTTCAAATTTATTTAGGGGGAAGGAGACTTTTTTTTGTCCTCATTTGAATGTCTCTGCAAATTTTTTTTTTAATTTTACACTGCATTAAAAAAATAAATAAGTAAAATGGTCATAATGCATCCGTTCAACCATAAAAAATCAACTTTCTTTCCTTCCTTCCATCGATTTCATCTTTTTTTTCCACGGATTTCATCTCCTCCTTCATCAATTTCATCTTCTCCTTCACCGAAATTCTCATTTCATCTTTCCCTTCATCATCGAAGCCCTCATTTCATCTTCACCCAAAACAAAATTTTCTTCATTTCTTCCACATTCTTCATTTTTTCTCAAATACCGATAATTTTC
Organism: Benincasa hispida; assembly: GCF_009727055.1. Taxonomy (NCBI): domain Eukaryota; kingdom Viridiplantae; phylum Streptophyta; class Magnoliopsida; order Cucurbitales; family Cucurbitaceae; genus Benincasa; species Benincasa hispida. The sequence goes on from NC_052349.1 coordinate 67,068,072, forward strand.
TACCTTCATATCATTAATTTGTTTCAATGTGGTATTTTATTTGGTAAGTTGATATATTTTTGTTATTTAACTTTGAATTAAGTTTTTGATAATTTTTACTGGTTTTTTTAATGTTTATTTTGTTTACCGTGGATATTATTCAAAGTTTTTTTTTGGTAAGTTGCAATATTTGGTAAAATGTAAAGTTTTTTTTCGTAAGGTGTAATATTTTTCTTTTAATAAGTTGACATATTTTTTATAGTGGATTATCATAAGAGAGAATTACATGTTATTAACATTCTGTTATATATGTTAGGGTTAAGTATTAAAAATAACTCTAATAAATATAATAAACTTTAATGTAGTCCACTTTACTGGTTGGTATTCTGCTGTTGTGGTTGGTATTTGGTTGGTATTTAGCTATCAAAATGAGTATGTCTTCTTTAGTTAAATATAATAAACCGTAAGTATGTCTTTTATCTATTTCTTTAAAAACAATTACCTTGCAATTTCATTGCTATTTTGGTAGTTTTTTTTAGGATGGAAATTTTGATTTAGGTGATTTTAAATGGAATCAAACAACTCACACTTTGTTCAAAAAGAATAAATTTTTTAACCTATTTCTTATGCATATTTCTAAACAACTCACACTTTGTTCTAAAACAACCCACACTTTATTCTAAAACAACTCACACTTTGTTCAAAATAAACCCAACCTATTTCTTATGCATATCAAATTATGATAACTATTTTAAAAATATAGTTTAGAATGTTCAACTATGATTTTTAAAATATTATATCATAGGCTCAAATTATTTATATTTAAACATATAAAAAAAAATATTACATAGTAAAAATAATGTTTTTTTTTCATACTTTTAGTAAAAATAATGTAACTCAAAATTTTAAAAATAAAAAATTATTTTTAATTCATGTTGAAAGAAAATTTTAACGAAATCTAAAAATAGATATTTAAATATGTTCTTAATGGAAAAAATAAATAAATCTTTTTAAATGTAAAATTTATATTTAAATATTTTTTCATTTTGCCAAAATTTTAAAATTTATTAATAGTTTTTAATGTAAAATTAAGAATATGTTACTAATGGAAAAAAAAAATAGTGATATTACTTTATTTTGTGGAAAAAAGAAAAAAGACTAAAACGAATTAAAGAAATAATTTAAGGTTAATAGTGGTATTGGATTTAAACTAAAACATTCAATTATTTATGTTTAAACATATAAAAAAGTCATTAATAAGAAAAATATATTACATAGTAAAAATAATGTTTTTTTTCATACTTTTAGTAAAAATAATCTAACACAAATTTTTAAAAATAAAAAATTATCCTTAATTCACGATGAAAGAAAATTTTAATGAAAATTAAAAATGGGTATTTAAATATGTTCTTAATGGAAAAAAAATAAATCTTTTTAAATGTAAAAGTAATATTTAAATCTTTTTTCATTTTGCCAAAATTTTAAAATTTATTAGTAGTTTTTAATGTAAAATTATGAATATGTTTCTAATGATATTACTTTATTTTGTGGAGAGAAAAAAAACGAATTAAAGAAAGAATTTAAAGTTAATAGTGGTATTGGATTTAAACTTAAACGTTCAATTATTTATGTTTAAACATATAAAAAAATCATTAATAAAAAAATATTACACAGTAAAAATAATGTTTTTTTTTCATATTTTTAGTAAAAATAATGTAACTCAAAATTTTAAAAATAAAAAATTATCTTTAATTCACGTTGAAAGAAAATTTTAACGAAATCTAAAAATAGGTATTTAAATATGTTCTTAATGAAAAAATAAATAAATCTTTTTAAATATAAGATTTATATTTAAATCTTTTTTCATTTGGCCAAAATTTTAAAATTTATTAGTAGTTTTTAATGTAAAATTAAGAATATGTTTCTAATGGAAAAAAAAATAGTCATATTTCTAAAACGTTGTATTTTATAATGGATTAATTGGAGAAACAAAAATGTAAAATATCCATAATTTTGTATTGATTTTTTGTGGTTATTATTTCCGAGAAAACTCTACAACTAAGTCATTCAAAGGGTATGTATATAGTTATTTACTACTATTTAGAATGATGTATTGATTATTGAATATTGAATGCTTGAATGTTAATGTTATTATCAGTAATATTGTGTTGTTGTTGTTATGTTTATTGTTTATCTAGTCAATTTATTTTGGATTATTCACCTTAATATTATAAATTTTATGATGATCAAAGAACAAAGATTCATATCAATATAAAAGAATATTTATCATTGATTTATGGTCAAATGATGATGCATGTCTTTAGTAACAATATTTATCGTGATTTTGTACCTATTTTTATTATCATTTTGTTTGATAGTAGATATTATTTTTAAAAAAATAATCATTTATTTTTACATATTTTAAAAAAAAATAGTAATAACACATTAATATAGTTGGCCTAATGTATACTTACAAATATTATGATAAATATCATATTGCATTTGTCAAACTACGATGGACGTTGTGGAATTTTTGTGTTATATACATGGGAACATTGTTAATGGGTCAAACAAGATAGAATATGATAGGCAACATCTCTTCGTATAAACATGCACCGTCAAGTTGACTTCAACACATTAATCGATTGATTATGTGATGCATTATCCATAAATAGAGATGATGGGGTAGAGGTAATATTTAGATATGGTAGTTATGTAGCAGGATCTACTTTCTATATCCCATCTCATTACGAAGTGAGACTGATATACGGTTCATGATGAGCAACGCTTCATACCCTTCAAATAGAGTTGAACTGTATATATCCCAACCCAGTGTCCCAAGTCCAACATCAACGAGAGAAGAAGTTGAAACTACTGTTGAGTTGGAAAGTCATGATGTGGAGGATGAGCATTGTGATCCAACTATTGCCACAAACGACGAAGAAGTTGAAATAGACGATGATGATATCGATCAAGATCAACTACCTAGTCAATTTTATGGCGTACATGAAGTCCCCGAAACATTTACTAAGATAGACCTGAATGAGATGACCATTGAACTCGATTCGACAACGGGAGAAGACAGTAATATGGGGTCTGATTCACTGCTTAGGGGATGATATTCATTCCAAATTGGATTAAAAAAATGTAGCGAAAAACTTTTCAATCATTCAACATCAAAATTTTGAAGTCATTGAGTCGAAGAAAACAACATGGTGTAAAAAATATAGCAATGGGTGCACGTGGAGACTTTGCGTTATTTGCCTTAAAAAACACAGTAAATTTGAAATTACCCAGTATAATGGCCCGCATCCTTGTGTGTATGCAAGACTGAGTCAGAATCACAATCAATTGGACTCGGATCTAATTGCATCTGAGGTAAGCAGCATAGTGAAAAAAAATCCATCAGTTGACATCAAAACATTACAAGATATTATCTTGAAAAAGTATGGTTATTCCATCAGTTACTGGAAAGTGTGGGATGGAAGAAGAAAGGCAATTGCGAAGATATTCGGATATTGGATCGAATCGTACAATTTGCTATCTAAATGGATGAATATCTTACAAATCATAAACCTCGGTATAGTCGTCCATTGGAGACTAAATAAGGTGAATTGTGATGAAAGGATTATAATGTTTAGTGGCGTGTTTTGGTCGTTTGGACTTGTTATTGAGGGTTTCAAGCGTTGCAGGCCGCTATTTCAAATTGATGGAACCCATTTGTATGGGAAATATGAAGGAACGTTGTTAACAGTTACCTCAGTTGATGCAAATGGTCACGTCTATCCGGTTGCATACGCCATTGTACATATGGTTAGCTGATGAATTTAATAACTTCGCCCATCTACCAGACCATGCAGATGAAGAGGACCTGCAACGATATGCTTGATCATATATTCTCACATTGATTGAAGGATTGGTATTTTCCGACAAATCCAACAACAGAGTGCACCTGATGTATCTTCCTCTCTTGGTGGATTTGGATGTTGCCGGGACTTACAGTTAGGGCGCTGGATGTCTTGCATGGTTGTATAGGCAACTATGCAAGGATGCAATTATAGATGGAAAAGACATTGCAGGCCTACTTTTATTGCTACAAATTTGGGCATGGGATCGATTTCCTCTTCTAGTGCCTCGACGACTCCATAGATACGAGAATAACTTAGGTAACAAACCACTTGCAGTAAGGTAAGCATATTTATCTCATTATTGTTGTTTACATTATGAAATACTAATAGCTAAAATTCAACTTCTGATTGTTGTAGATGGAATGACAACTATTCTGTAATTAGAGCACCTACGCATGTTCTAGTACAGTATAGGCACGTACTCGATACATATATGTCTAACCAGGTAATATTTTATTCATTCATATATCATATATTCATAATGTTTCAATCTTCTGATTAATTCATTTTTTGACATATATGCATCCAGATTATTCGTGAGCTATATAATCATCTTATCCAACTATTGCTGCCATATTGTCTCAATGGTAATGAGATATGGACATCTAGATGTCCATTCATATACTTTTTTGTTGTGGAATGACATCACCCAGATCGTGTGATGCGTCAATTTGGGATGTTGCAACAAATTCCTCAACCTTGCAATACAGACATCTGACTTCATTCACACGATCTAAGGGGCAAGCATGAGCGAGACTGGATTGTATATTTGGCTCCTCAAATTACAATCTGATAAAATCGACAGAGTTTCGTTGTTAATGGACCTCCTATTAACAACGATGTAGGTACCAAGCTTGGATATATTGAATGGTATTCCACTGTGAATAGGCGGTACATAACTAAAGTAGGAGCATCCTATTACTTGTTAGTATGAGTTTATTGTTTACTATGATTGTTTGATTTTATTTTTTCATTACACACCAAAATAAATTTTAAAGTCATTAACTTGTTATTCAATTCTTTTTTCAGACTGAGCTTCCAAATTTGCCAATATCTGCTCAAAGAGCCTTGTGTAGACTCATCTCGATATATCGAGTACAATATTTCGATGTTGATGTTCCAATGGAAGAATAAGGTAATCCAACAAGACATGAGGATGTTCATATTCGACCTAATGTTCAGAATTAATATCCAACAACGCCACTTGATCATTTTACACATACTTCCATGATGTTCTCTCTCTCGACGTTTGAATTTTTTCCAACAACCCTCAGTATACTATGCATGGAAGAAGGACAAACTTCACATGTCCATCCAAACATCCACGACCAATATGTGACATATCAACAATGTATTGAGGATATACACTTTGTAGAGGAAAGTCAACTATCAAGTGTAAGAGGGTGTGGCAATCGTAGACACTATGTCACTCAACATGATCGATCCAGGCATAATAGAGGATCTTCTTCATAAAGAACATTGTACATATGATTAAATTTATTAATGAAATTCAATTACGAAAATGCACTTGCAGTCTACAACACATCCTAAAGAATCTTAAATATTATTTACAATAGTCAAAAGTTAATATCTATATTTTTGCATAAGTTTCTAACAACTTTAAACAAAAACAATAATTTGACATTAAAAATTAATATTGAGTATATCAAATCAATCATAGCAATTTCTTAATCTCAAAATAACATTATTGTTTATAGTGTTAAAAAACTAGTAATATTACTATCAAAATAAAAAAAAACGAGATTAGTGAAATAGTTGATTTTAAGTAAAAATGATTTAGAGTTAAACAAATGAAATATTATTGATTGTAAAAAAACAAGTAACGAAAGAGTTGGGTTTCGAGTTGTTAAAATAATGAAAAAAATAATAGCAAAAAAAAATAATTTATTTATTAATTTTTTAGGGATGCGTCTATTAAAAAAAATACATTTTTTTTTAATAGAAGAGATGCATTAAGTGTGGAAAAAAAATATATTGTCAAATGCATCTCTTCAAGAGACGCATTCAGTACAGGAAAAAATAATAAAATATTGTCGAAGAGACGCATTCGAATGGGGACAAAAAAAGTCTCAATTTTCCCTAAATAAGTTTGAAACCTCCATTTTCCCTAATTAACTTTCAAAACTCCCTCAAATCTAAATAATCCCAATTCTAAAATAACATTTTGTAGGCGTGTCTTCAATGTTTGTGATTTCACAAAATTGGTAAAATTGTCTTTAAACTCAACGTTATTCATTTTTTTCTCTTGCTTTCAAATTTGAAAATCATTCCCACTGCTTCCCATCTCAAGCCTTCTAACTCTGAATCTTAAAATAATAATAATAATAATAATAATAATAATAATTTTAAAAAAAAACGTATATTCTAAATAAGGAAAGAGAGGAAGAAAAAAAAGAGCATCTTCGAAATTGAATTTCTTATAGGAGTAAGGTTAGGTTTGGTCATCCACTATCCATCATGATGAGATTGGTTTTACTTTTTTTTTTTTCTTTCTGTAAATTTATTTTAAAAATAAAAATTTAATTAGAGTGATTTGTTTAATGATATTACTACATCGGACATAAGAGATTGGATCTCAAATTGAGTTCATAAATAAAATTAAAAAAAAAATACAAATAAAAAATAATTAATTAATTGAAATATGTTAAAGTTGATGATGAGTGATTTTAGTTTAAAAATTTTAGAAAGGAGCCAAATTTGACATTAAAATAAATAAGGAAAGAATAAAGGAGAAAGTTTGATGATATTCATATACAAATGAGGATATATTTGATCCAAAGAAAAACAATTTAACTAGTCATTTTCAGTCGTATATCAATAATATGTCAAGTGTATCAATATAAAAAACTACTAACCACATTGAATAAAAACTAGAAGACAATCATAAGGTTATTAGAGATAACTAATTAATTGACAAAAAAATAGAAGTTAAAGCATCCATAATCGTTCTTGGGGTAGATACATCGCTGAGATCAGAGATCCTTGGAAGAAAACTAGGGTTCGGCTTGGTACCTTTGATTTTATCGAAGAGGCTACTCGGGCTTACGATAATGTCACTCGGACCTTACATCAAGTAGTTTGAGTTCTATCATTGTCGGATTTGCACGATTCGAATGGTTTTGGTGGTAAGATTGAGTGTGTTTAGGCTAATAGGCCTACATCGAGCAGTTTGAGTTCTATCGTGGAGTCGTTTCTTATCGGTAGCGTCATTCTGATTCCTCTGTTCAACGACGCCACTCTGAATTAGGATCAGGTCATCGGTACCATCCAAATGTCGATCTCAACATCTTGCATCAAGTGTATCAAGTGTACAGAAGTAGTGTATCCAGTGTATCAAATGTATATTAGTAATGTATCAAGTGTATCAAATGTATAAATGTGAGTTTATCAAGGATACATTAATAGTGTATTAAGAGGTATCAAGTGTATCAGATGTATTAAGTGTGTATCAGGTGTATCAAGTGTATCAATTGTATTAGATATATCAAGTGTATCAAGTGTATCCGTACTTTTTTTACCTTTTGTGGCTGGACTTGTTTTTTTTATCATTTTTGTAAAAGTAATAAGTTTGAGCAATGAGCCTAACTTTTAAAACTTAATTTGCCAAATTTGCCAGAAGTCCGAATTGTTATGTATTTAAATTGGTAGTTGGATATGGGTAGTTGAGAAAATACATAATTAACGAATAAAATAAAATAAAAACCAAAATATTCATTATTCATAGTCTAGAAAATGGGCCTAAACACGTAGGCTGGCTCATCTAAAGCCCAAGAACATCTAGTTCATGGGCCTTACAAATTGGGTCAACCTGGAGGATTTTCTCTTACTTGCCCTGTCGTTGACTTGTTAGAGGAATGGTAGGAAATGGAAAAACCAGACAAATTATTTGCAAATATAACAAAAACTTAAAAACATATGAAAAATGTCAAAGTAATTTTTTTTAATCAATTCCAAATTTATCTTTATTAGAAGTATTGGTGATATGAGTGTATCAATTTTATTGATAAAAAAAAAAAAAATTCTATTAACGATATTAGTCTACCTCTAGTATATCATCGACAATGTTAAGATATCACATTTCAACTCTAACAAATAATTTTTTTTATTCAATAAGAGTCTATCGTGACTCTATTATTAATAAGAATCTATTGATAGTATGATAACTGACGTTTGAATGATAAGTGAGGATAGTTTAGTAAATTTTTGAGTTCGATAACTGATTTATTTTAAATTTTGCTAGATTTGCAATATTTTTGTGGTATTTTACTATTTGTGCAAGTAGCAGTTGTACTCATTCACCTTTATTGATAAACAAAAAGACTGATTCCTAAATTTATGATAACAACTAACAAGATTTGAATCTCTCTTTTCAATTTTTTTTTTGTATCATTTTTTTCCAATATTCATATTTAGTATACTTAATTTTAATAAATCTTTAAAATACTCTCAATGATCAGTTAATTCGTAACTTATTAAAATAAAATTTAGTATTTATTAGTCTTCCTTCTATCAATTTTGGAGACATATTTAACATGAGGCTTTTTGAATGAAAAAATTTCTTATTATTTATCCAATATTCTTTGATAAAAATTAATTTCAAAGGAATAACTTTAAGATTTATTGAAAGTACAAACATTTTATGTGAGCATATGAAATTACATAACTAAAACTAGAAAAATTACCATTTTGGTAACCATTTTATTTTTCGTTTTTGGTTTTTGAATATTAAGTCTATTTCTTCCTCATTTTTTTTGTAATGATTTGCATATTTTTTAAGTACGTTGAATTCTTAGCCAAATTTCAAAAACAAAAATAAAATTTCAAAAGCTACTTTTTATTTTCAAAATTTGGCTTGATTTTTTAAATAATTGGTAAAGGGTAGATAACGAAGGAAGAAATTTAGAGATAGCAGTAGTATCTACAAGTTAAACTTTCAATAACAAAAAACAAAAAATCGAAGGGTTACCAAATGGGACCTAAGAGATTTCACAATGTTTATAAGATACACGAGTTACTTTTTTTTATTGCCGATTGATTTTGAAAAGAAACACATTTTATCAAATAATTTGAAAGTAGATAACTAAAATAGAATGATATAAAAATATAAATACTAAAATGATATAAGGGTTTCATTTGTAGTTTTCTATTTTTAAAATTTATACCCGTTTCCTCTCATTTTCCCTATTGTGGTTTTCATCGATCTTAAAGAAATAAAAACAAGTTTCAAAAACTTTTTTCTTAGTTTTCAAAATTTGTTTTGATTTTTTAAAATATGAATAGAAAGTAAATAGAAAAAGATAGAAATTTATGGGTGAAAATAGTATTTATAAGCTTAATTTTTAAAAATAAAAAATAGAAAACTAAATAATTATATCCATAATTAACCTAGTTCATTTTAAGTTTTCAATTTTCATCAATATACTGTCAAAATACTGATTTTTTAACTTTAAAATGGAAATATGTTATTAATGTGTGAAAGACAAGAACATTAATAATTTGTTCCATTTAATATTGGTTAAAAAAGTGATGATATGAAAATTATTTAATATGCAACATATACTTTGGCAACCCAATTGGTAAAAAAGGGCACCTACATGAAAATTTCCTACACAAGGATCACATCCATTGTTTAAAGAAAGTTAATTGACCTCTAAACCAAGTTATAATGCACTAAATTAAACTCGGAGATGGAAACTTCTTCTTTCTTTTTTTCTTTTTTTCATTTTTCTAAACTCGTACGCGAGCTCATTATCTTTTAAGATCACAATAAAGTAGGATATGTTTGGATTAATTAATCTTTAAGTGTTTAAAACACCTTTGTAAATATTTAAAAAGTCAATCCGAATATATCCTTACATCTCCATTTTCATGGACAAAATTAGGTGAATAATAATAATAATATAGTTTATATCCAATAATATAGTAAATCAAATTACTTAGTAAATTCAGAAATGATTCTTATGAGTAGAACTCATGACAATCACCTTATTTTATTTGATTATTATCTAGATTATTATATCTAGAAGAAGGAAACATATTTCTACGGCCATTTTATAAAAAAAAGATTATATTTAGGATAAGTTTGGAATAATTTTTTAAAGTGGTTATAACTTTTTTCTCAAAACACTTTTAGAAAATGGTTTTAAAATCTTGGAAAGTCATCCAAATTGGACTTTTATCATATTTTCATGGGTGAGATGATTGAATAATATTGTATGCTTTTCATGAATATATACTTGGCTAATTTACAAAGGTGAAGCTTCAATAAATGAAACATAATGTCAATTTAACAATCATGTCCATGTTTACCCATTTATAAAGTATTTTTTTAGTACTCAATTTCTACTAAAATCAACATAAGAATCAGAAGACATAAAATTTTCAATGTCATATCATGGTTTTTTTTTTTTTCTTGGAAAAGATGGAAGAAATTAGAAAGAAGCTCCATTCCCATAAAAGCAATATTGGGTTTTGCTCATTAAAGTATATATATGTCAAGAACAAAGGGGGAATATAATTAAAGGTCAAAGCTTTTAAGAGAAGTCAAAAGAAAAGAGAGGCCTAGTATATATGGTCATGGTCAAACTCAAAGGGGATCCAAAGTAAAAGGGGTTGTTGCATTATCATAAAAATAAAATAAAATAAAATAAAATGAGATGAGAAATTGAAAATATGATGATTGAAAATGGAGGAAGTCAACTTGAATTGTTTGAATTCCAATGCCCTTTATTTTAGGGGCAATGGTGTCTTTTTATTAAAAAAAAAAAAAAAACCTTTTTAAGGGCAATGGTTAAGCTATTGTAAAATGAAAATGAAAATGAAATTTTAATATATATATATAATATATATATATATATATATAATATATATATATATATATAAAATATATATGCCCTTTGCCTTTGCCAATACCTACCCAAAATGTCTTTAAATGTCCAAGGCGCATTAAGGCGCAATGGCCCTCTGGAATCTAGACACGAGGCGCACACAAAGGCATGAGCTTCTTTTTTGTAAGGCACATTATATATAAAAATATTTCATTACAAATATGAAAAAAAAGACAAAAAACACAAGAAGTCTTATATTTAGACTTAGTCAACTTGATTATTTTAGTTAATAAAGAATGAAAACCCTTAAATATTACTATTTTTTTAAATAATAAAAAAGTCTCAAAGTTCAGGATTTTGAATCAGGTGCACGCCTTATTTGTGAGCCCACCTTTCCAAGGCGAGGCGCCAAACTGCACCTTGAATCTAGACGCACCTAGAACACATTACTACCCACCACAAATAAAATTAGAGATAATAAATAATAAATAAAATATTATTTATTAAAAAAATTATTGTGCAAAGGGACAAACCAACCATTCTTTTCATCATTCTTTTTTCTGAATACACTACACAAAATTAAAGCATCTTTGAATCAACCCCTTTTCTTTTAATTTCCACAGCCTTTTCCCTTTGTGTATATATATAATATACACATATAAAAGTATGGTTCGATTCTATTTTACTCTTATTGTTGAAGTTTTGTTTTGATGTTAATTATTTATACATAATTCTTGTCTAAGTTTTACATAAAATATCAACATTTTGACATCTTTCTATATGTTATAACCATTAAGTTTTTTTTAAAAAAAATGAATTAATAATTTTTTTCCTAAATGATGAAAATTTAAATATGATTCATGGATCTTCCCTCTTGAGTGGAAAAGTTGCAATATATGTGTGTATATATATATATATATATATATATATATATGATTTGTATGTATGTATGTATGTATGTATGTATATGTATGTATGTATGTATATTGTGATGTAAATTAAAGATGGAAAGGGTGTGATAGAAAAAAAGTTCTTTCATCTCCCTAATTGCCAAAATACAATTTATTTATTTATTCTTTTTTTTTTTTTGGGCTTAAGCTGGGCTTAAGCTAGAGATAGTTATGTAGACACGTTAGAGATGCCAGCCTGGCAGTTGTGCTAGGGTTTCGGATAAAATTGTCATCCTCTCAAATTATCCAAATTTCTTTTAAAGTTCAATTTTTTTACAAGTATATGAGAGGAAAATGTAAAAACGAAGAGAAATAAGAGGGTTTTTTTTTTTTTTTTTTTTTTTTTTTTTTTTTATGATACAAAAAATAAAATGAATAGTTGTCAAATTATTTTTAAGGCAATGGATTAGATACAGTCTAGAGTACATCTAATCTCATGTAGCTCCATTTTTTGTATAGTAAAAAAAATAAAGATAACTTAAAATAAATTGCCACATGATAAACTTTTATTATGTGGCAACTGTATGAGTTGCATAAAGGTAGGTTTCATACAATAAATAAGGAAACGTTTAGGGCAAGAAGTTGGTTATTATAGTTGGGTTATAACAATTTTTATTTGGAGTATAGATTATTTTAGTTTGAGTTATAATATAATAATGTATTTGAAGTGTAAACTATTTTACTTTGAAAAAGGAATAGTAAACAATGTATCAAAGAATAAAAAAATAATGAAGGTAAAATAGTAAAATCTGTATCAAATAGTAAATACGGTAGCAAATGGGAGTTTTGAAATAGTATTGACGATCGCTAATTGAGTAATACAAAATAGTATTTACAGTAACAAGAGGTGGTTATTATAGTATTGGAATAATCCTTACCCAAACACACCCTAAGTTTTTTCTTATATTTAATAGCGGCAAGTTTTTTTTTACTAATTAACAATAAAAGAGTATTAAATTTTTCAAAAACAAAAACTTTTTCGATATAAGGTCTCATGAAGATGATACAAGATTATAATACTCGATTTATTTTTTCTTTTAAATTTCTATATAGATCATTTTTTGACAAAGAACTCAATCCAAATATATAATTATCTTTGTGAATGTATAATTCTATGGATATTTAATTTTATTGGTCAGAGAAGTTTTAGGATAGAGTCAATAGGAAGTTTTAGGATATATAGATCATTTTAATGTATAATTCTATGTACATTACCTCTATTTAATTTTTTTTTTCTTGATCACTTGACATCAACATCTGTTTCTGCTGTAGATTCTGAACTTACCCCCAATCCTTCCTGTTCGTCATTCCACCCGGGTAAGTAGACCTCTACCCCATCTTCAAGATTTTCACTATTTCTCCACTATTCAGTCTTTAGTTGAACCGTCATCTTATCATGAGGCTAGTATTAATCCTCTTTGGCACCGGGTAATGGATGAGGAACTTCAGGCATTAGAAAAGACTTATACTTGGGATTACATTGATCTTCCCCTGGGCAAGAAACCTATTGGCTATAAGTGGGTTTATAAAATCAAAACACAATGATGGCTTTATTGAATGTTATAAGGCTCTTGTTGCAAAAGATTTCTTTCAAGAATACGACATTGACTATGAAGAAACATTTGCTTTAGTAGCTCAAATGATATATGTCTAAAGTCTTTTAGCTATTATCGCTACTAAACAGTGGCCTCTTCTATAAATGGATGTAAAAAATGAAATTCTCAATGGAACTTTATCCGAAGAGGTGTATATGAAACCTTCGTCTGACATGACTTCTCCACCTCATAAAGTATGTCGTCTTTGACAAGCCTTATATGTTCTAGAACAAGCCCCACGAGCATGGTTTTCCACATTCAGTTTCACTATCACCCAACTTGAGTTTACTTCCAGTTTTCATGATATCGCTCTTTTTACATGGCAGATTCCTCATGGTATTGTTCTTCTTATTCTCTATATTGACGATATGATCATTACAGACGATGATCTTCAAGCTATATCTGACTTGTAAACCTATATGGGAAAATACTTTGAGATGAAAGATTTTGGTCCACTTAGATATTTTCTTGTCTTTGAGGTCTCATCTCGATCTGATGGATACTACCTATCTTAGGCTAAATACGCTTCCAATCTCCTAGCTCAATCTGGTGTTACTGACTCAGCCACATCATCAAAACCACTGGATCTTAATGTTTTGACCTCTTTTGATGGTATTCCTCTTAAAGATGCCATCGTTTATTGGCAATTGGTTGACAGTCTCATTTACCTTACTATGACATGACCGGATATTGCATATGTTGTTCATATTGTTAGTTAGTTCATGGTTGCTCCTAGGACTATACATTTTACTGTTGTTCTTCGTATTCTTCGCTATTTCAAGGGTACTCTAGGATATGGACTTCAGTTCTCTTTGCAGTTATCCCTGGTATTATCTGGCCACTATGATGTTGATTGAGCGGTGATCCTACTAACAGGCGTTCTACCTTAGGTTATTGTTTCTACCTTGGTGACTCTCTTAGTTCTTGATAAGGTAAGAAACCGAGTGTTATCTCTCGTTTTAGTACGAAGTCTGAATATTGTGTCCTGGTCGATGCTACATCAGAACTATTATGGCTATGTTGGGTTCTTGCTGATATGGGAGTGCTTCAACTGTCTGCGACTTTCCTTTAGTGTGACAATTACAGTGCCATTCAGATTGCTCATAATAATGTTTTTCATGTGCGCACCAAACATATTGAGAATGATTATCACTTTGTTCATCATCATCTCTTGAGTAACACCCTTCTTTTACAATCTATTTCCACTGCTGAGTGTCACAATCTAACTTTGAGATACTAGATTGTGAACCTACTTGTACAGATAGTGCAGTGGCGACATATGAGTGTCGACACATCTGGCAAAGACAGAGGGACAAGAGAAGTGCCATGATGCGATCGAGGAGGACGGTGCATCATCCAATCCACCAAGATAAGTGGCAAGCATACCATGTTGAACATTGAGTAGAAAGACAAGCAACTATGTCATCGATGGTGTCAGTGACAAACTTCGTGGAGGCTAGATGGGGCCCCGGGCTGTGACCTCGGAAGGTTAGGTTCTGTGGCGAGTTTGGACGAGCGGCTCTAAAGTTAGATGCATATTGATAAGATATGCAATCACGTCGAATTTCATGTCAATCGAAGTTCAGACGAGCGCTCTACGTTGGTGAGTGACAGTTCACCACATTTGATATGCATGGGTGACGAACAGGAAAATGTTCATAATGCACTATATGGGGAGGCATGGAATCAGCTCTCCACCACCCCTGGTTCCTGTGGCCTAAGTGAGCTACCCCATGGCACATGCGTGTGTCATGGCGTGGGCGAGCGTTACAAGACATGTGTCATGGGCATCTTCCATTGAGAATGGGATCTCATGGACAGTGTCGGACGGATAGGTGTGCCGACATTGCACCCCTTCCCATGGGCTAGAGGTTCGATGTAGCACCTGGTATATCGTTTTGATTTGACAAGGACTCGGAAGAGTCTAAGTCTCAATTATGTTCGGATGGATGGATGTACGAGAAGTCCTAAGTTGGATTGTTGCCCATGGATCGGTTGATGATGGTTTTCGATAAGCGTGCCCGAACATGAGAGAGAAAGCTAATGACATCCCGACACTCGGATGGCATCTTAAAGCATCAGTTGGACTCGATGGTTCTCGGTTGGTCCGATACTTGCTCAAATTGTCCTGGTAAGCAGTGTAATGGGCGTAAAGCCCGGTAGGTGACCATTAGGCCGGTAGAAGCTCGGTAGGCACTGAAGTAGGCCGATAGAGTCCAATAAGCATTGTTATGACCCGAAAAGTCCTGATAAGTGTCTGAATCACCCGGTAAGCCCCGATAAAGGGTTATAAGCCTATATTGGCCAACGAAGGGCCAGACCTCTTCTCGAGGAAGTTTCAAAGCGATGTAGAAGTATGAGGGACGTGTTATTGGAAACCAAGACGACGAAGAGAGATACGACGTTGCTTTATGACGACCTTAGTCCTTAACCTCATATATGGGCAAAGTTGAGCCTCAGGACTTGGCCTAGAGCAGAGGCAAGTTGGCTAGAGTTGTACAGAAGGAAAAAATACACGTACGACGGCGTGTATGGCCGAATGAAGTTCAATTCCGCATGAGTTTAGTTCGGTTGAGGATGGAATAACCTCGCTTAAGGTCAGACGGAACTTCAAAGAGCCAAGCAAAAATGAATCGGGACTTGAGCAGCCTTTAAGGCTGACCATGATCAAGGGCGAATCATGGTACCGCACGGTTGGAGAAGTACGACTGTGACACTGAGCTGCGAATCATGGTGCCGCACGGTTGGAGAAGTACGACTGTGACACTGAGCAGCCAACCGATATTTTCACTAAAACTTTCTCATCCGAACGCTTCCTCCAGCTGCATAATAAACTCAACTTGATTCCTACTTTACCACGTGAGTTTGAGGGAGGATATGAATGTATAATTCTATATATATTTAGTCTTATTGGTTAGAGAAGTTTTAGGATAGTTTGAGTCATTTTAGGTTCTGTAGGTCTTATTTTTGGTTTGTTGGTATTGTATTTATACCCCTTATGCACTACTGTAAATGATACTTTTGATAAATACATTGCTTACAATCTTAATCATTGAAGTACACTTAAGTTAACAATTTGACCAATATTGAAATATTTGAAATGCCTTTCTACCAAACAAAACATGAAATTAAACCTTCTAAAAAAAGTGAAAATATAAGCTATGAAATATGATTAATAAATGTGGAGCATGGTATATGTTGATGCCAACTTTTAGATAAGAAAACCGTACTTGACTTTCACGTGATAGCAACGGTAAATTTGTAATTTGGGAAGAGAGGACATGCAAAATAAAGAACAATAGCTCTGATGCTAAAGTCAAAGATGAGAATGGTAGAATAGAGAATAAGTCAGAAGTTTTAGTTGTAAATTAAGATCTAAATTCCATATCAAGTTCAAGTTTTAGTTATCTCATATGGAGAATGAAATAAAGCTTACTTTTTTCCTTCTATGATAAGAATGTGGTGGATGTTTTCTAATCCTAATAAGTTAGAATTAGATATGATAAGATAATTGATTAGTTGACATATGTACTATTTTGAATTAAGTTTACTTTATCTTGTATTTATCTTCACTTATCTTTTCTTGATTTTTTGGTATATTTCGTCAAGTGCAAATTCACATACGATAGTATATATTTTTATCGACATGTCTATGTATTCGACATTGTCCATCGACATTTCTATTACATCATAAAAAAATCAATAAAAACAAAAAGTTAGCAACAAAATGTCACTGATGTGAATATAATATCGTGGTGTGAATTGTTCTTGTCGGTTGCTCCTCAAGGTTAACACAACGCCCCCTTCAGATATGCATTCGTCGAACGAAGGTGTTGTGTTAACCTTGAGGAGCAACCACCAATAGCGATTTGCGTTACAATTGTGCCGAATTTACTTTCAAAATAGTAGTTTCCACGGTACAACAACTAGCTTCTGGATGTGTAGGACGACTAACAAAATAAATAAAATCTTTTAACTAGTTTAAATAACGTGTCAAAAAAATCTTATCGATACCATTATTTCATTAATATTTTTATCACAATTCTGTAAAATCGAAATCTCAATATTCGCATGATTTGAATAAAAAGAAAAAAAATTAAATAGAGAGAGGAAAAAAAAAAAAAAAAAAAGAAAAGTCGAACACGGGTTGTTTGGGAAGTGTGCATCCCTTACTGTTCTGTCTGCTTCTCTCAGTATATCCCCACAATTTCACATGGACCAAACAAACACACAACAAATAAATAAATAAAATAAAAAGTTGGTAATATAAATTTAAAAATAAAAATAGAAATTGGTATATAAATATTTTCAAAAGAAGAAAGTCAGAATAATTGTAAGTGGCAAACATTTATAACAGAGAATGGTATGTTTGTCTATTCTCGTGTTCATCATTTTGTTAAAAAGGTTCAATCTTTCAAAACAAAAACCTTTAATTTCTTGTCCCATTTGAAACTTTTTATCATTTTGGAAGTGGGGAAATATTCAACACTACTCATTCAAACTCAATTATATCT
Source organism: Benincasa hispida (assembly GCF_009727055.1). Classification (NCBI taxonomy): domain Eukaryota; kingdom Viridiplantae; phylum Streptophyta; class Magnoliopsida; order Cucurbitales; family Cucurbitaceae; genus Benincasa; species Benincasa hispida. Next base: position 67,085,866 of record NC_052349.1, read on the forward strand.
TTGCCTTTTTTTCCCCTTTTTTGAGTTCAAACAATTCTATTGGGAATTCAAAATTCTCACTAACTATTAACTAATGTCTTACAATTAAAATATCAATATAGTTAAAGTTATTACAATCGATCACGTCATCTTTAGCCTTAACAATTGTCATAAAATAGAGGGAAAAACATATTTGAAGAGAAAATATGCTCTCACCTTAAACATTGAGGCTGAATATTAAAGATGTATACCTAAGTTAAAATCCACATATAAATCCGGCTTCAAAAGTACGGTAAAATATATAAAATGTAAAGAAATAACCTAAATACATATCATTAAAACAATAAATAATCCTAAGAATTTAATAAATAAGTTAATTTGACCGAAATTAAAATAGTTTAACATGATATTAGAGTAAAATCTCATTTTAAAACAAAATGAGAGAGAAAGGGTATGCAATATATTGCAACCCCACTTCCCACTATCTATACCATTCTTTTTAAATTTTTATATATAATGTACATATATCTAGAAAGTGTGACAAATCTTTCACATCCACACACACACCCTAATTAATTATTCTCTCATATAATTATTTTACTATAAAGTTTCTCCAATAGGATCCACTTTTTCTTATCATAGGCTAATTATCACATTGTTGCATGGCTCTTAATGCTTATCCCTTTAATCTCTCTCTAGATATCTCCCTTTGATAATAATGTCTTGTTTTTCAAAAACAAATAAATCAACCAATGAATGGATTTATAAAATCAATGTATATAAGTTATGCACAAATCATTATAATTGTATTAAATAAAATATTTATGGAAAAATATATATAAGAAGAAAATAATAATTTTCTATATAAAAAAAAGCTAGTCATAATTTTATAATGGAAATCAATTTTAGCTAGAGAGAGAGAAAGGTAATGGATAGTGATTCTATACATTGGGATTGATTCCCATTTGCACCCACATAAGGTGTCAAAAAGCATCTCTCTCTTTTGTTTAGCAAAAAAGAAAAGGGCAATATTTAAAACACAAGCCCCCAACTTATACACATATTCCTTCCTTTGCCCATCAAGATTCTTTTCATTCAAGAATCCTATGCTAATTTTAAATTTCTCTAAACCTAAAATATCCTCGTCGCTCTTTTATATTTTAATAATTAGATCAATATTGAGATGTACCCATCTTTACGCATTTCATTCTCATTACACACAAACAAAAAAAATTACCATATACAATTTAATGAAATGCACAAATATAGGTACAACTTAAATGTACTAAATATTTTTCTTATAAAAGGGGAGACTTTTGGGTGTTTTTTTATATGGTCTTTTCTTAATGAAAAAGGCTTCCATTATAAAAATAATAATACTACCAAAAACTTACCTCCATTAAAAACATATATATATATATATTCCTGTGCTCTAGCCATTATACTGATCAGTATCATTCTTAAAGACAAAGAAGAAAGTTAGTGCTTTTTCTATAGCTTTTTATAAAAAGACTTCTAATAATTATATACAAATAATCATATTAAAAAACTCATTAAATGATTTTAAAGACCATCAATTGCATTTTAAATTGGGGGATTATGAAGGACACAATTAATTAAGTTATGTCAACTAAGTATAGTTTCATTGATATAAGATATACGTATATTCTTCATGAAGATATTAGAGGTTTGAATTTCTCTCACCTCAAATTGTTATGTACTTAAAAAAACGATATAATATAATTGTATAATTATGAATAAATTACGTATTAAGAAATTATTTCAATATATTAACTTTTTCAAATTTATATTTAGTAGATTCAATTTTTTGTATTGATTAATGTTTCTAAATTTTAAATATGATATATTTTTCCAATTAATTTGATGAAATGCATTTACACCTAGTGGAATTGAAAATTTATGGTGAATGATTTTCAATATAAAATATAAACATGGAAAACTTGATAATGAATAATTAAAGGCTAAGAAATAACATAAATGCAAGGACTAAAAGTATTCTTCTTCTTGTATATATATCAATTTATTCTATTAAATCACAAGGTGATTTGTTGCTTTGCCCTTTTGAATTTGAAATATTAAGGCCTTGTTGGTAACTATTTTATTTTTTATTTTTGTATTTGAAAATTAAGTTTATGGACACTACTTTCACCTTTGAATTTCTTCATTTGTTATCTACTAATCATCGAACGGTTTAAAAAATCAAGCCAAATTTTGAGAATTAAAAAAAGTAGCTTTAAAAAAGTTGTTTTTATTTTTGGAATTTGACTAAGAATTCAATTATTGTACTTGAGAAAGATGCAAATCATGGTAAAAAATGTAAATGATGTAGACTTAATTTTTAAAAATAAAAACAAAAAATAAAATAGTCACTAAACGATGCCTAAGATTTTGATTATAAAGATTTTCATTTTCCAATTTCTATTTTCTAGAAATTGTTTTGTGTTCATATAATTTTTTAGGATGATATTTACTTCTTTAAATAAATATTTAAATTATTAATCAAATTTCAAAAAGAGAAAGGGATACAAATTTTTAAAAGTTATGTATTCTTTGTTTTTAAAACTAAACTTGAATTTTGAAAATATCGGTAAGAACTAGATAATAAAATAAAATAAAAACTTACCACAAATAAAGAAAGAACCAAATAATTTTTAAACGGATCCTAGAGTAATGGTTTCCAAATTGTTTGTAATATTAACAGATTTTATTTTATTTATTTATTTATTTAAAGATACATTAATATTAACAGATTTTGTTCAACATCTTCGGAACAAAAACAACAAAAAATACTTTAAAATATTTTTTAAATAAAATAAAATAAGGATTTTAAATAATGGTGTTTCAACTGCAAATTAATCTTAACATTAATTTCTTTAGCACCCTTTAACAATTGGTTTGTAAAATAATTTGTCAAACAGCTATTTTCCATTGTAAAATACATAGAAAAATTCAGGTGTACTTATCTTTGTATATTCCTTCAAATTATCCAATTATAATTTGTCATGCAGTAAATTTACCTTACTTCTGTTTTGAAATATTTTAATTTTCTTCGTATGATAAGAGTGGAATGCATAAAGATAAGTGCATCTTACTCAAATATGTATCAACTTATTTGATTTATCACAACTCTAATGGCTTTAGAATTTTATCTATACAGATATAACATAACATCTACCTTGAAACTTTTAAATCTATATGAAGATAATTACCCTAATTTTTCTCACTTTTTTCCCCTTTTAAACAACACCCACATATAAACATTAGAGAATACAATATACCAATTGTTCAAATATATGATTTATGCACAAAATATATAATGGGGAAGGGTTTAACCTAGGGTTCCCTTTCACATTTCCAAGGAAAATTAGGTCAGAAGAAACTATAAGCATGTATGTAAATGAGAGGAACATACAACTAAAAGTCACATAAAAGACAATGATGTAAGAATAATCGACCTAGTTGAGATATCCAAATATGCCTATTGATCCTCGACCTCGATGTCAAAAATTTAAAACCTTGTACTTCATAATATCAAGGGAGATACTATTGGAATTTAGCATAGACAGACATAATTGTGAATAAAATATTTAAGGACTCCATGTCCATCACCATTAATATGTTATTTAATTCTATGATGTATATTCTATATACATACTATATATTGAAACTCCAATTTATGAATCTAGCTAGGGTTTCTCAATTACCAAAAAGGGTTTTCTAACCTCACATAGGACACATTAAAGAAATTCCAAACATGGGTTTAACTTTATAATTTCATTCATACCAAGGAATCCACTAAGTATTATACATTGAAATATATATATATATCCATAAATACAAAAACATATAGAATATTATGATCCAAAAATTCCTAATTCAAGAAATGGTGGTCCTTCCCCCTTAGGGGAAAAAAAGACCCCCTTTGTAAAAAAAAATAATATAATCTAAAAAAGAAAAGAAAAAAGGAAGTTTGAATTTTGTTCTAACCTTGCCAAGTGGATTGATTTTGAATTTGAGTTTGTTGAGGAGTTTGAGCAGCAACATTATTATTATTATTATTATTGATGCAATTACTATAACCAGCAGCTGCAATATTACTCAAAAACTCAGTATGAGAAATAGCTCTCAACCCCAAGAAATCTCTTGTACTCAGCCCTGCTTGATGATCAATATTTTTCTTGAAAACCCCTCCAAATTGCTCTAATTCAAAAGAAGCCCCTCCTTCAAAATTGGTTTTATTCCTGTAGAATGGCAGTGCATGAGAAAGCCCTGCAGCTTCAGTGGTACTACTACAATTACTCGTACTGCCCATCATCATCAAAGTCTGATTCTGTTGTTGATGAATGTCACGTGAGGAGGAGGAGGCGGAGGACAAGTCAAGGCCAAAATTACAATTTGTATTATTATTATTATTATTATCATTATGTTGTTGAGGAGTGATTGTGTGTGGTGGCTCAGTATTACTACTCATGGTAGCTCCCATTTGAGCTGCTTTCTGAAGAAGTGCTGTGGCTGACATGTGAGGAGAAGAAGGGGAAGCACTTTGGATTAGATGAAGAGAAGTGGGACCAAGATTATTATGATTAGGGTTTATAATTTGATGATGATTGTTGTTATGATCATTTGAGGTTGAATTGGGAAAGCCTAACCATGGGGGAATATTAATATTTTGTTCTTTCTTGAGAGAATTAAATGAGTTGATATGATGACTATTATCTAAGGGAGGACTATTGAAATGGGTTTGTTGTGTAATTTGGAAGTTTAAGTGAGAGATATTGGGAGTGGAAGAAAGTGGAGGAAGAAGGTGGTTTTGATTAGTATTAATATTATTGGTCATTAGTATTGGGTTTGATGTAATGGCTCTTGCACTTTCCTCTGCTAAAGCATCACAAAAAGCTCTATGCGTGATGAAACTATCCCTCCTGAATATTATTCATAACAAAAACAACCCATGAAAATTATCAAACACAATAATTAATTCAAATCACATTAATGAAGACCAAGTTAAAATTACAAAACCTTTAAATTTATCCATTTGGACCCGTTGCAAATGTAGTAATCAAAATTTAGATTTAGTTCTCCAAATCTATAGCGATATATTATATCATTGATAGAAGTCTATCAACTATAGAGCCTATCACTAATAGATTTTACTATATTTGTAATTCTTTAAAAATATTGCTATATACTTAATTATTAACCCTAAAATACTATCCATTGCAATTATTTATGTTAGTTCTTTTTTGAGAAATTTCCTATATCTATAATCCAATTTAGATCACTGAATTTATCGTAATCTATAAACTCAAGCCTTTTAAGATGAATAGAAGTTTAATTAGTATATGAGTTTATGATTAACATATGTGTCTTAAATCATTAGGATGAAAACATTAGGAGTGTGATAATTTCACAAAACTAAAACAGTAAAAACTCGTGAGTGAATCTGTAATTTAACCGCAATACGAAGTGTATATATAATCATATTAATTTTACCTTGAGAAAAGGGTTCCACAGTCACATCTGTACTCTCTAGTGCCACAAGTCTTGGAATGAGCTTTCCAATCTGATTGAACTGCATACTTCTTAGAGCACTTATCACATTTCCATTTCTTCTCACCATGTTTTCTACAAAAGTGCTTTTTGATTCCTGTCAAGTCCCCTAATGCCCTTGATGGGTCATGATGAACACAACTTGTTTCTGGGCACACATAAACTTTCTTCCTTATTACCTCTTTGTTTGTTCTTTGCTTTAACTTCCATGGAAGATTATGCCCTCTTCTATGAAGCTGAAGATTCTGATCTCTCTGAAATCCCTTACCACAGATCTCGCATACGAATCTATTCGTCGCCATAAGCGTCTTCGGCGATAAAGCTATCACTTCTGCATCTGGGTCTATCATCAAAATCGAACAAATCAATTATCATCAGATCCGTAAAAAATAAAATAATATAATATAATGTAACTGACAGTTTTACACCGTTGAATCTATGAGAATTATAACAAATCATAATTTTCTAAATTGATGTGTTACGTAAACATAATTATTTTAGATTAATTTCCATATTACAATTATTATTTGATTTATCATGAGCTTGTAAAAAGAGAGAGAGAGAGAAAAAAAAACCTGGATTTCCGGGGAGGTTTCTCTTCTTTTTTGGTGGTGGTGGTTGGGTAGTAGCAAAATACTGGCCGGAGTAGTTGGTCGGAATCTGATCGGAATGGTTGCCGGAGCAGGCACTAGCTTCACCAGAAGCCGAAGTTAAATTGGACAAATTTTCCTCCATAGCTTGAGCTTGTTGTTGAAACAACAAACTTTTTATCATCCCTAAGATATTATATATATATAACAAATAATTAAATTAAGCAAATAATAATAATAATAATAAATTTAGAATTGGAAGAGAGTGGATGGATCTTAAGACGCAGGAAAAAAAAAGAAGTAAAATCCAAGGAGGAAAGTGAACAAAAGAAAGGACCTAAAAAGTCGTCTCTTTTGATCATTTTCTGCATAAACTTACTTAAAACTCACCAAAGCTCTTGAATTTGAATCTGTGTTGAATTTGGCACTCACCCAAGAGACAATTTTCAGACACTTTTTTTTTTTTTTTTTTTTTTTTTTTTTTTAAATATGCATGAAAGAGAGAAGAGATGAAGAGAGAATAAACAAAATTCTGAGAGAAACAAAATCCTGGGTTTGGTTTTTGGTGAAGTAAATATTATAAATCTTGATAATACCAATGAAGTAGAATAATTAATAGCCACCCAAATATGAACAAAAATAATAATAATAATAAAAATAAATAACCAGAAAGAAGAGAGAGAGAAGGGGAAAAAAAGGGTTACCTTGAAAAAAAAAATTTGATGTTGTGTTTGTTGAGTGGAAATAATTATGTACTGAAAACAAGTCTAAAAGACAATACATAAAACCACAAAGAGGCAAAGGAAATTGAAGCCTACGGCTGGCAAAACCCTTGATGTTGCACTTTCTGTCTTTTCCTCTGTTTTTCCTTTTTCTTTTTTATTTATTTATTTATTATTATTATTATTGCCTGTAAATATTTTTTTGAAAAATATTTGGTACATCTCGAGTAGCGATATTTATTTTTGTACATATTTAATTGTTCAATCACAATTTTTCACATGGTAAAAAAAATCTTCTTTTTTATAAAATATTTGGAAAAAATGTGTTTTTGGTTCTTATAATTTGGGTTTAGTTTTTCATTTGGTCATTGAATTTCAAAGCGTCACATTTTTATCTCTAAATTTTAAGGTTAGTTTTGAATTGGTCTTTTAAGTCTCAAAATGTTTACACTTTTTTTAATAGAAACAAATAAAAGAGCACAATAGATGCACTTGAATATCTCAACGATGTCGTAAAATATTTACATTTTTTATCATTGAGTAAATTTTAAGTTTTGTTTCAATTTAGTCTCTAGAGTTTTAAGATTTATATTTTTAACCTTGAATTTTTTTTTTTCTTTTCAAGAAAACTTTGATTTTCCGGTGAAATACTTGATGTTTATTAATTAATTTAATTCGTTTAGATTAATTATAATTACATTAGTTTTCACTAATTTTTCATCACACTAAAATTAATTAATTTGAAAAGAATCATACCGTAACTATTTTAAATTAATTAACTAAAAGTTAATGGCAAATACCAAAAGCATTAATAAATACTCGAGGGTAAAAGTGTAAAATATCATAATATAGGGGATCAAATGAAAACTAAACTCAAAACTCAAAGATAAAAATGTAATTATTTGAAACTTAGAGGCAAAATGAAAATTAGATTTGAAACTTAAAAACCAAAATAATATGTTTTTCTCTTTGATAAAGACAGATAGAGGTTGATAGAAATCTACCAGTGTCTATCAATGATAGAAACGGATAAAAGTCTATCATTGATAGACGCTGATAGAAGTCTATCAGTATTTTTTTGTTATTTTTGTAAATTGTTTGACATATTTACTATTATTTTCGCTATGCAATTAAAAGAAGTTGCACAAAAATTGGTGAACCCTAGATGCACCAAATATCATTAATATATTATTATTTTGTTACATTTTCTTTTGGGCAAAGTTTTGGAATTTTCCTCCCTTAAAATACCACTCTTTTACAAACAAACTTTTCTCACTCTCTCTCTCACATAAAGGTTTGCAACTATTACAAAAGCCTGTCTTAGTAAAAAGAGAGTATCATTTTGTATATACCTTAGAGTTAGAGAGAGACAGAGAGAAAGAGAGATTTTTTTTTCTTCTTTTTTTCTCAATTTATTTCTCTTTAGATCCATCATGGGAAATGAGTAGATCCTTTCCCCCAGCTTTCTTTCCAATTACTTTGGCATCATTGATCCATTATTGATTTTACATCAAAAGCTTTCATCATTTTAACCATAAACCCATTTCTATCTTTCTCTAAATAATTCTCTCTTATCAATCAAATCGAGTATATCGAATCACCTACTCCTAATGGTACTCTTTTTCTTCTCTTTCAAATTTTATATAACTTGCCTCTTCACGTAAACCTTGTTACGAGAAGTAAAAAGTTGATTAATTATTTAATTAATTAAGAAATATATGTCTTCATAAAAAATATTAAAATCCTAAGCATGAATATATTTACGAGCGATTCTAAAATGATTTGATAATAGTTCGAATTGATCATCCACGTCAAAAAAAAATCAAAACAAGTATGACAGAACAAATAGAGAAATAGACAATAAGTACCCTCACTTCAGATTGGTTTTAAAATTTATATTTATATATATAAATATTAAAAAGTTAAGATTACAAAACTCTAATTGTTTCCTCTAAAAATAGAACAAAGAAGGAAAAGAGGGGAATTTTGCCGCCCTCTCAATTTTCTTAAGATTTTAATTATGGTTACATGGATAAATAAGTTAAATTAGTGAAAATTTATTTTTAAAATATATTTTTAGTGTATGAACTTTTAGGAATAAGTATGTTTGGATTTTAAGTTTCCAAGATGTATATTTTTAATTTCTGAATTTTTAAAAATAGATTTAAATTTTTTTAAAACAATAATAATAATTATTATTTTAAATAATTATATGTCATTTTAAAATAAAAAAAATAATTTTTTTAAAAAAATCTTCTCTCCAAAATTATTTGTAAAATTAATTTTCTGATTTAAATGGTCATATAGTTGTTTAAAATTATAAAAAAATTACTTCAGGTATCTTTGGAGCTTATTCTTACAAATTTATGATTAAAAAAATTAAATTTTGAAAACTTAGAGTTCAAACACACTTATTCTTAAAAGTTTATGAACTAAAATTTTGTCCTAGATTTTACCCCGATATACAGAATGAGATGTGATAACAATAGACTCAAATGTGCAATGGAATCGACGGTCAAGCATTCCTGAACTTAAACAAACTATTTCTTCCTTAATTACCACTAACTAATCACTCGCATCATCCTTTTCTCCCCTAGATTATTTAAAACTTGGTACTTAGTTGCTCAAATTATCAATTTGTTCGAAATTCTCCCAAAAATATTTCTCCTACCTAATTTATCTTTAAAATTTATAGATTAAAAAGATAGTTTTCTCAAACTTAAAAAATCTAATCGATCGGCTATTCAATTCTTGGGCTGCTACTTTGTTTTCTTATTTATTAATTATCTACTTGACAATTTTAATAACTACAACTCTTTTTAGTCCTCGAAGAAAAATGAATTATATTATATTTTCTCTATTTAAAATGAAAATTGTTCCCACCATGAAAATGATTAATTTTTCTCTAAAATATTGAAGTTTCCAAATTAACAATGAAGAAAGTGTTTAAAAATGAGTTCTAAAATAAGAAAAGTTGGCGAATGACGATGACACACAATTGAATTCGATTTGACTGCATGCATGTCCTTCTCAAAACATTAGTACATTAATGACTTTTATTTTTGTTACCATATTTCCATTTTCCTAAATATTCCAAAAGGAAACTCTCTTTCTTTTTTTATTATTTAAAAAAAGATTAACCACTATACTAAAAGAATTCAACAACATTTATATAGTTAAAAAAAATTGGAAAAGAAGAAGATTGTAACATTATTCAATAAAATATGTACTATATATATATATTCGGAACCTTTTATATTGTGCTCTGTATATGCTTTGGAAATTCTTAATTTATTTATTTTATTTAATAGCTGTTATTACCATTAATAGTCAATGTTCAAAAGTTCTTTTTCTGATAGATTATAAACAACATGCTTTTTATTATTATTATTATTTTAGTTTAACACCACTCAATATTAATGGTGGAAGACACCTAGATTAATTAGATTAAAATAGGAGAATGAAAATACAATTCTATGAAGAGAGAAATGATGTGTGAATTTACAAAAATGAATCTAGTTCAATTCACGTTAAGTGTACTATCAATTTTAGGATTAAAGGTTTAATTCCAACCTCTCTCTATATATAATGTGTAGAATTAGGTAAGTTTTTCATTGATCGCAGGCTAAGAAATATTTTAGTCCTGCAAGAGGACCATATTTTCTTTGTTCACCATAGATTTGTTTTCATAAATATTTGTGACTCATATTAAAGGGTCTTACCCTATTTTTAAAAGTATGCTAGCATGACACACAATAAATGAAGTAAGTATAGAAAAATGTTCATATTCCCATAGTGTAAGATTCTTTGTTTTCAATTTTTGTTTAAATACTACTTTAGTCTCTATACTTTTGGTTGTAGTTAATTTTGGTCCTTATACTTTCAAAATATTCATTTTGGTTCTTATACTTTCAACTTTGGTTCATTTTAGTCCTATACTTAAAAAATGTTCATTTTAGTCCTTGTACTTTTAACTTTGGTTCATTTTGGTCCTTATAGTTTTAAAAAGTTATCATTTTTGTCTCTTCATTTTCACTTTTAGAGGGTAAAAATGGTAACTTTTTTTAAAGTTCAAGGACAAAAATAAACCAAAGTTAAAAATACAAAAACCAAAATGAACATTTTTAAAGTATACGGACCAAAATGAACCGAAATTGAAATTATAGGGACCAAAACAATCATTTTGAAAGCAGGGGGACACAAATGAACAAAAACCAAAAGAACAAGGACCAAAGTAGTATTTAAACTTTTTTTTTTTTTAATGCAAGAAGCAAGCGTGGAGGAAATTTACAACAAACCCATTCTCATGCCAATATTACGTTGGGACAAAACTTCAGCTAAATTGTGTCATGATAGCTTTATCCGATGATATTCTGTGTTTAGATAGAGTTGGTAATTTCAACCATCGTTGGGTCGGTAGAATAACTCTATTTAGATTCATATCGGCGTCGAGATTTCCTTTTCCTCAAACCTCTTTTCAGAAACCTTATGAAAAACTTGTGGATTGAGAGAGGAACAATAGAATGTTCTCCGACAATATTTGGGAGGATACTATTGCTTTAGTTGAGCTTTGGTCCTCCAAGTCTTCTCTATGCAAATTACCATGTATCTTCTTCATGGTTTTTAATTGGCATTCGTTTTGTAATCTTTGTATGTTTATATATATATAAACTTTCATATATATATATATGTCCAAATTTAGTTGAGTACTTTTTAATATATCTTAAAATTAGTATTTAAAGCTAATATTTCTGCAAGACCTATTAAAATAATAATGATAATAAGTTTAACTCAACCATGCAAATATGTTTACCAAATTGAAGTTAGATCAACATAGGAAGTAAATCTTTTTAATTAGCTGAATTTAGTGAAAAACTAATGGTGAAATCACTTGGGTCTAAACTAAAGTATTTAGAAAAACAATGACAAACATTTGAAAGTAGAATATATGACTAAAATAAAACAAATCCTATAATATAGGAACAAAGAATTATGTATTTTAACCTAATTTATATTTTGATATCACATTATCTTTTTTCCAATTAAATTTGGTAGCAAAAACAATTTCCAAACAAGCCTAAAAGCATCTAGTTTTCAATTAGATTTATGCATATACATGTGAATGCATGCATTAAGATAGATCTAATTATGGGTTATTTATTTATTTATTTATTTTTTTAAGTGTGTTTTGTCATTTTCTTGTTTTATTCTTTCCCAATGATTTGGTTTTTGAAAACCATAGCATTGGCTAGACCAAAAGTCTCCACACACACTATATGCTCTCTCCCAGCTCATCCATATCTCTAAAATTCTAAATTAAGCAAATAATTTATTTCCTTTTTCTTTTATGAATAGGTTTTAATCATTATTAATATAAAATTATTGTATCATTTCATGCATTTACTGTTCCATATATATATATATCTACACATTGTAGAATTGAATTTAGTACACACATAATATTTTTTTATTGCTGCCAATATTAAGTCACTTGTATCCACTTTACTCACTATCTAAATCAAAATAAAGAAATTTAATCATAATTTTGATCTATTAAACTATTGTTTTCTTTCCATATGTTTTTTTTTTTTTTTTTTTTTTTTTTTTTATTTTTATAGCTGGTCATTACCCTCAAATTATTTGTTTCAAGATCTATTTTTAATAGTCAAAATCAACGTTAGTTTAATCGGTATAAAATATGTATGGTTAATCTTTATTGAAGGTTGTTCAAGTCCAAAGGAGTTCTAAAACTTGCACAAGAGGTCCGTGCATTCCAACAAGGAAAGTCCAAGTCCTCTCCCGAGTTTCAGGTTGACCAACCAAGCTATAGAGTTTCACCAAAAGGGATAATCGAGCTGAATTGCTACTGGCACTCTGCAACATTGAGAGTCGCACATGTTAATTAATTTTGGCATTGTTATATTGCACATATCCCAAGCGAGAGTCAAAAGATTGATCATATAAATAGCCTCACACCAAGAACCTCAAGGGGTAAGTAATATTCTTTTTGTGCTTAACTGAACTAAAGACCTTGTGTACTAACTTAGATATCATAGTGCACGCGGTTCAACATCATATTGATGCGAGTGCTTTTACCAATAAGCTCTAGCGATGTGTTAGAACTTAAGAGAAGTTTGGAGGAGTGTTAGAGGGCTCGTTCAAGTTTCCCACGCCTATATAAATTTTGAAGTTAGGAGTTCTATTCTCCTTGCCTAATTATATTATAAAACTATAAATAAATAAATAAACAAAAGGGTTGTATTTAAAAATTAAAAAATGAACCAAAATATTTACAAATATAGTAAAATTTTAGAATTATCAATGATAGATGCTGATAGACACTGATAGACTTCTATCAATGGGCTATCAATGAACACTGATAGCCACTGATAGCTATCAGTACCTATAAACGTCTATTATTGATAATTCTAAAATTTTGCTATATCTTGTAAATATTTTCAACAGTTTTACAATTTGAAATAATTCTCTTAAACAAAAATACTACCTGGCTAGCTAATTTTAAAAAAAAAAATAAAAGAAAAATAAAAAGTATATTTGTAGTTTTTAAAATTGGACAAATATTCAAAGTAAAAACTTTAAATAATTAATTAATTGTTTTTTTTTTAAAAAAAAAAAGGTAAGATACTAAAACTTTGAAAAACATAAAACCAAAAACCAACAAAATGATTAAAATACAAAACTAAATGAACACTTCGGAACAAATTTGGTAAAATATGAATACAATATGTATTATTCAATAATTGATAATGCAAAACAGCATTGCACATGACAGTTTAATTTCCTCTCTGGAATCCATGCTTTGATGCTTACCAATTCAACAATATTTTGAATGAGACTTTATAACCAAAACCCATTCATATTGATTAAGAGATAAAGAGAGAGATCAACATCTGAATATAATACAACTAATTATTATTATTATTATTATTATTCAATGTTTTAAAAAATGTTTTGCATATTTCGTTTTCTTTTTAAATAAAACATATGCGTAATCACCTAAAAAAAAGAATTTTAAATTTAATTTTTTAATTAATTTTTATTTTTTAAAATTTTACCAAATTACAATGTGGCTAATGTCCCCCGCTAAATTCTTTGGGACATAATACTTCCTTACTGACTTTTTATTTATTTAATAACATAAACATTTTTCAACAATTTAATGCTGGCCAGCAAAATACCTTTTGAAAAATATACAAATTTTTCATATATAAAAGTAAACATTCTTTGAAAAATATATAAAATTTTCAACAATTACGCTATATGGTCATATATAGACGTAATATTTTTTTGTCAAAGTGAATTTAGTTTAATGGTATTGACATACACTTCGATTCAAGAGATCGGAGGTTTAATCTCTCTGTTATACTTAAAAAAAACTAAATTAAGTAGACATTTTTTTCAAAGTTTTTTTTTCTTAAATTACAATAGTTTAAAGTTTTAATTATGAATATATGTAATAAGTTTATAATAATAATGATTGGCTTTTGAATGTAGTCTCATGAGTTTTCGAAAAAATGTACAAAATGTTCGTGAATGACATGATATAATAATGTAGGTTTAAATATCAGTTTTTTTTTTGGAAAAGAAAAGTTAGTTTCTATTTTTCATTTCTGTAATTTTCGATTGAATTTATTATCACGTCAATAAAATAAATCAATGACCCCCAGCTAAATTCAGTAATTTCTTTAGTGTATATATATATATATATTAAAGCTACCGACGGAAGTGTAGATAGGAAGTGTCAAACTAATCAATTGTTGTATCGTGAAATGACCACCGTTTTGAAAACAATTTATGGAGAAATTGTAAAAAATAACACCATCAACTTTCCATCAAAGCTAGCACACTTTTTGAAAAGTTGTTAAACTACTTTTTCTTGAAGATCCACCATTCACTTGAAAATTTTACTTTCTTTAACATATCCATTGTTTTGGCCTTTTTGGGCCTCTCGTAGAGATTAAACTCCTATATTTTAATAATATTTTCAAGTAATGTATCCAAATCTTATACAAAATATTATATATTTTCAATTTTTCTTCAAATTCGGTTATTTTTATCAAATATTATATTCAATTCTATGTAATTTTAGGTTTTTTTCTTTTGTTTTTTTTTTGTTTCTATATGAATTTATAAATATCCAAATAAATTTACCAATTAAATTTTTTCAGATGAATGATTACATTTTGATTTTTTTTTTAATTCTAGGAAAGATTAAATTTTGCAAAAAGAAAAAAAAAAAGGTAATATATGGAAAATATATAAAATCTTAGTATTAATCTGTCCGAGAATTCACCAATCTCCATGTTAATCTGCCCGAGATTTATACCAAAATTTTATATATTTTCCATATTTTATCTTTTATCTTTTTTTTTTTTAATCTTTCCAAAAATTTAAAAATAAAAATCAATAATCTAATCCACCTAAAAAGATTTATTTGGATAATTGGTAAATTGATTTGGAAATTAGAAATTTGACTAAAGATTTAAAAAATCATGTAAGATTTTGATACAATATTTGGTAATCGAATTTGGAGAAAATTTAAAAATATATTAGATATAGTATAAGATTTAGGAAAATCACATAATATTTTGGAAAAATTACTAGAATTTCAGTTTAATCTCTCTGACATGTACTGAGAAAGGCCTAGTAGGGCCAAAACAATAAAAAAAAGCTATTTTTTTAAAAAACTAAATCTCGGTGGTCGATCTCATCCATGATGAACTAAGAAAAACTATTTGGACGAGTTTTCGAAAAGGTGCTAATTTTATAAGATGAAAACTTAAAAGGTGTTATTTTTTTATCAACTTTATTACACAATTTTGATGCTAAATCATTTATTGTGTTGTTCATTTCTATTAGAATTTAAAATAGAGTTTATTTATAATGGATCGTTTTTAATATATATATATATATATAATCGAGTTGTATTTATTTTTATTGTAAACTTCCAATTTCATCATTACACCTCAAACTTTGGTGAATCTGATTCCTAACCCTTGAATCTTAAAAACAATTGCAATTTGAAAAGTTACTAATCACTAAAACAAGTATTCTCGTGAATAATAAAACATATATATTCTTTCAAGAAAAATTATAAAAAAATATATATTTGCTACGAAATTAATAAAAGTACAAAAGAAAAGTGACTTTAGAGCTATATCTTTCCTTTTTAATTTTAATGTGGGAATTTTGGCAAGATTAATTTTGTGTATAATCAAATTTATTTTCATGAGAGCTTGATTTTATTAAAATTAGTGAAGGTAGAGAGACTTCTATTCTACTTTCAAAAATTAGTAAATTAAATTAAAATACTTTGAATAGTGTGTAAAAATTGGTACACGTGTAATAAATTTAGGGCTCAATTTAATAAGATTGACAGCTTAAAGTGAAAATTATTACCGGTCCTAAACAAGTTCATAAATAAAATTGTATTTTCCCCCCTAAATTTAAAGGACAATATCAGTATCCTCTCATGAATATTATATCAAATCACTTCAACATCATTATTTATAACACCATTAACCCAGAAAAAAAAAACATGAGGATTAACAAATTTAAACACTATGATTAAATTAAATTAAACTTTTAACATGGAAAGAAAAAAAATGACAAAAAAAAGGTCAAAATGGAGAATGGAGGTGACGTTTATTTAATAGTAAAAAAAGAAAGGAAGTGGATTGGGCTGTCATGTAATACAGCATCACCACACGTGAGCGTAATATTCCTGTGGATCACAGCCTAATAAAGTTCACGAGCGAGAAAAAAAGCACACATACTAGGGAAGAAAGTGCGGGTCCCACCTCCCCCCAATAATTGACAAAAATGGGCCCCACGAAAATAGTCCAAAAATCTAAATAAAAAATAAAAAAAAGAGAAATTTGATTGGATGTTAATATACGGAGGCGGTGCATCATGCTTGATGCACCACCACAAGAAAAATAGACTTTGGATTTTGCTAAAAAAAAAAAAGGGAAAAAAAGAGCTTTATCTCCCAATTCCATTCAAATCATTCTCTTCCTCTCTTTTTTCTTCTTTACTTACCAACTTGGGAGCATCCATGCCCTAATTGGACCCTCTCTCCAATCTAGGATCAAGATCAGATCGAACGTTATCTTCGTTAACGTATTTATGAATCAGTTAATCTCATATATTAGATCTACGAAGTTACACCAACTTTTAATATACATCAAATTGGATTCAAGAATACATTCTTTGTCAACCCATCTCACTCTCAATCCTACTTTACCTTCATATTACTCAAATGATTTGAAAGTTCAAGGTCGAGGTTAGGGTTAAGCAAGAGAAACTTTTTTTTTTTGTCGAAAAAAAATATATTGATCTCCTTCCCAAATCCATATTAAATGAAAATTTTCAACTTTTACCATTCTCAAACTTAATTAGTGCTATACAAAATCTCTCTCCTTGGACTCAAAAGTTCAAATCCTCATATTACTAAATTAAAGAAAGAGAAATAGAAATGAAAAAAAAAAAGTGTTATAAAAAATTAAGATCTCGTTTGGTAACCATTTAGTTTTTTATTTTTGGTTTTTGAAAATTAAGCTTATAGACACTATTTCCATCTCCAAATTTCTTCTTTTAATATCTACCTTTTGCCAATGGTTAAAAAAAAGTCAAATTTTGTAAACTAAAAAAAAGTAACTTTTAAAAATTTGTTTTTGTTTTTTGAATTTGGCTAAATATTCAACCATTGTACTTAAAAAGATACAAATCGTTATAAAAAAATGTAGAAGAAATAGACTTAATTTTTAAAAATAAAAAATAAAAAACAAAATAATTATCAAACGATCCCAAAATTTTGAAATTCAATTTCTACCTAAGTGAGGATACAAATGTGGAAAGTAGATCAAGGGTTCTTTGTCATTTTGAGCTTGGTTAAAATGGGACCCCCTCCACATGACATGTACAATTTTGCTGTCCATTCAACTCTCCATTATTGCATAAACATTACATTTTTGTTCATTTAAAAAAAAAAAAAAAAAAAACTTCGATAGAACAAAAAAAATATGCGACCTAATTTAATTAATTCCATCTCATATTAAATTATAGGGACGACAACTTCCCTTTTTGGGAAGATATAAGATTTTTATTAATGTTCGAAATCTTCCAAATTTACACAAATGTCTCTCTGTCAAAAAGTAATAGCACAATTACATTTAAACTCCGATATCTAATTTAACATATTAAAACATGGAAAATTTTCAAACTGAAATCATGCAATAAAATAAAATAATTATTGTTACATTTTGTTTTAAATCATTCACTATTCTCACCAAAATAATAATAATAATTATAAATTTAATTGTCATTTTCTTTCCTTTTCTTTTTAATCTAAAACGTTTGTCATCCCTTTAAACTTGAAAAAACACGTTTTTATCCACACATAAGTATATATGTAATATATATGTAAGAGTATATGCAAGTATATATTAACGGTAGGTGTATATTATTGTGTACGATACAATTAAAAATTAAGTTGAAGACCAAAAACTAATGAAAAATGACTGAAAAATATCCGAAAATGGCAAACAAATATACCAAATATATTTGCAAATAACTAAATATATCGAGAGTAGTACACATGTTAGATTATTTTAGTAATTTAATAAAGTATATATATCAATATATAAACGTAGTATATATGCGAGATAATTATAATGTATATGAAACATTTAAGCCTTTAATTAAAGATCTTCGTGAACATATAAGATTCTTAGTAAATTATTTATTTACAAAGAGAAATTGAATTAAGATCAAGATAGAAAGTACTTCAAGCTTTAGTAGAAAATTAAAAAATAATAAAAAAACATATTTTTGGTCTACCTACTCACCCCATTTATCCATTAATAGAAAACAATTTGTAAGATTGGATTATCAAGATGTTAAGGGATAATGGGTCCCAAATCCCAACAAGTTATTAAAGAAAAAAAAAGAAATATATACCACAACTATATATACAGGGTGGGTATTTTAAATTGAAATTTTCTTATTAATTTATTTTAAACCTTCATTTTGAAGCAAACTTGTTAATGTGGTTATCCCATTTTCCAAAAAGAAAATATAGTCAAATTTAAGGGGCTTTTTTCTCTCTCTTTTCCTGCTAGCTATACCATTTCTATCTTTCAAGCACGAAAGTCAAAATTTTGAAGTTCAAATAAATATATATATATATATAACAAGATAATCTTGTGTAAGTATAGCTCAACTAGCATAAATATATGTTAGAGACTAAAAGTTTAAAGAACAAGTCATCCCATTAAAAAAAAAAATTAGGAATGTTACATATCCTTTTGAAGTGTTATTGCGAATTTCATCTTTATTTTTTTTTTCCTAAATATGAGACCTTTAGTTGACTTTACTCCCAAGTTGACTATTGTTCATCTCATCATGATACAACGATTAAATTTGTAGAACAACAACCTTGAACTAACTAGATTTAGCAAAACTCTTGAATATTTATTCTCAACTCAACTTAAAATAAAAAAGAAAGAAAGATGGGAGAAAAGAACCCTTTAAATTGAAATGAGATACTCTAAATGAAGAAAGAAATTACTATTTACAGGCTAACAACTTACTGATTCTCCAAAAAAAATAATAAATAAATACAAAATTGAAATATTTGTCAAATATAACTCACTTAAGTTATTACTTGACCATACTCAAATATAACTCTTGAAGTGGAAGAAACTATAAAAGAAAGTTAAATTTGTAAATAAAACATCAACCAATTTGAATGTTATGACGTTAAACAACAATTGATGTTTCAATTCATGAATGTATTACTTCCTTTAACAATATAATAAAATTCAATAATCCCTCACATGAAAGAAAGTGAGGAAAAAAAAAAACCGTTCAGACCAAACAAACAAGATCTATCTATTAATCTAAAAGTGAATAAAAGATCTATAATCTAGTTTGGAAAATCGAAATAAAACTACTTTAATTATTATTTAAGTGAATTTTGTGAACTTTTTTTTTTTATTTACATGAATATCTGTTGATATCAATATGTCTATCGAAATATTGTCTTTTGGACTTGAAACTTTCTTAGTAAATACTTATCGAATTTACCAAAGAAATGATGAGACAAAACTCTAGAACTATTCTTTTTATTGGTGAATTTAAACAATAGATATCACACATAACTCATCCTATATCTTTGAGTTCTATACGATTGTATCTCTTTTAGTCCTAGACAAAATCCTAAATTCACATAGAGCTTCCGTTGGAAATGAAAGTTTTCAATTGACCATTTAATCCAAAATTCTAACAACCATATTTAGATCGAAATATATATTTTATTATTAAAAAATTAGATTTGTTTTTTATTGAAAAGAAATAGATTAGAATGTGTATGGATTTATTTTTTTAAGTTAGTTTTAACTTTGTTTTTAATTTAGCTATAAATGACCTTTTTTTTAATCACGTGTATCTACGTTACATGCAAACTCTAAATTTAGCATTTAAATGATTAATTGTATATAATAATTTTTGGAATTTTCATTTATTATTCATTTATCAACATTACATGTAAAATCCAATTGATGGTCAGCCAATACGGACACGTTTAAGCTAAGATTTTGACCGACGTCAAGAAGATGATAACGAAAAAACATTTCAAGTGCAACATACAAATCAACCCAAATTTAGAGTCAAGGGTGAGGACCTCAAAGAAAGAATACATTATGATTGTCGTGATATTGGGGTTAAGATGTAGTGGTTTTAAATGGAATGAGTGTAAGTGCATCGATTGCGAGAAAAGTATATGCGACGTGTGAGTGAGGGTAAAGGAAATATTACTGCCAATATTGTCTATACATTAAAGCATTTTGTTCGTCCTCTAATTATTTAACGTCTTTCATGCAAAGTCACTCTAATGCAAAAGGCTTTAGACATAAGTCTTTTCCATTGTAAAATGATTTAATAATCATATTTGAAAAAGATATGTTAAAGTATGTATTTATCAAAAGTATATATTTATGAGAAATGTACAAGAAATATAAATACTACACTAACAGTCGAAGAATATAGCCTACAAAGCTCTAACCATGCTAAAGTTGGATTAAATATACATTCACACCCTCCCTCAAACTCAAGGTGGTAAGGTCAGAATCAACTTGAGTTTGTTAAGTAGTTGGAGAAAACGACCGGGAGACAAAGCTTTAGTAAAAATGTCAACGGGTTGCTCATTGGTGGAAACATATCGTAAAAGTAAAGTTTTACTCAGGAGCTGATGATGAACAATATGGCAATCATTCTCAATATGCTTGGTGCGCTCATGAAAAACATCATTGTGAGCAATTTGGATGGCACTACAATTGTCACAGTGAAGAATAGTTGCGGACGACTGAGGGACTCCCATATCAGCAAGAAGCCAACGAAGCCACAAGAGCTTTGATGTAGCATCAGCCAAAGCGTGATATTCAGACTCTGTACTAGAACGGGAAACAAAATTTGTTTCTTGCTTCGCCAAGAAATGATAGAGTCACCGAGGTAGAAACAATAACTGAAGGTAGAACGCTGGTCAATAGGATCACCAGCCCAATCAACATCGGAGTAGTCAGACAAAACCAGGGAAGACTGGAAAGAGAACTGAAGTCCATGTCTCAAAGTTCCTTTGACATAAGGAGGATACGAAGAACAACAGTAAAATGTATAGTTGGAGGCGCAACCATGAATTGACTAATAATGTGAACATCATATGCAATGTCAGGATGAGTGACTGTCAGATAAATAAGGTTGACAATAAGTTGACGATAGAGACTGACATCCTCAAGTGGAACTCCATCAAATGGAGACAAGCGAACATTGGAATCGAGTGTTGTTGGAGCCGTAGTAGAGTCAGTGATACCGAAGCGCACCAAAAGATCTGAGGCATACTTCGCTTAAGACAACGAATAACTAGCATAGCTCAAAGATACTTCGAGGTCAAGAAAGTAACTAAGTGAGCTCAAATCCTTCATCTCAAAGTGTTCACCAAGGTAGTGTTGTAGATTAAAAACAGCCTGAGGATCATCCTAAGTAATAATCATATCATCAACATACAAGAGAAGAAGAATAATATCATGAGTTGTCTGTCGCGTAAATAGTGATGTGTCATGAGGACTGGATGTATATCCAAGTTAAGTGATGGTGGAACTAAAAGTTGCAAACTAAGCCAGAGGGGCTTACTTTAAACCATACAATGCTCGACGAATGAGACATACCTTCTGGGATGGAAAAGAGACACCTGAGGGCGGTTGCATGTATTCTTCCTCAGATAAGGCCCCATTAAGAAAGGTATTATCGACATCCATTTGAAAAAGTGGCCAGTGTTTGGCTGCAGAAACTACTAAGAGACACCGAACAAATGTCATTTGTGCCACAGTTGCAAAGGTCTCTTCATAATCGATTCCATACTTCTAAGAATAGCCTTTTGCCACTAATCGAGCTCTATAATGCTCAATATAACCGTTAGAATGAGTCTTGATCTTGTAGACCCACTTGCAACCAATGAGTTTTTTACCAGGGGTAAATCAACGTAGTCCCATGTGTGTACCTTGTCTAGAGCCTGAAGTTCTTCTCTCATAGCTTGCTGTCACAGAGGATTAGTATTTGCCTCATGAAAAGAGGTAGATTCAACCAAGGAACTGATAGTAGAAAAACAGTGAAAATCTCGAAGACGAATAGGAGGTGCCCTTATCCTAGTGGAGCTTCGAATAGGAGAAGCAGGGTCATGAACAGGTTCAGTTTCCACAGATGAGATAGAAAGCTGATCACGATCAATAGAGACTGGCACAGATTGCTCAAACTCAGATTCAGAGAAGAATGTAGAGGAGGGGAAAAGATCAAAAGTATTGTTAGAAATATAGGAAAGAGGACTCAAGAGAAAGTCATGAAAGATCGAGAGACTAGAAAACATGGTGTGCTCCCAAAAGGTGACATGTTGAGAGATGTGCAATCTGTTAGAAAGAGGATCCCAACAACGAAAACCTTTGTGTTCAGTTCCGTAACCGAGGAAGCAATAAAGACGCGCACGCAGTTCTAATTTGGTATGTTCATGGGGGTAAAGAAGTACAAAACATGCACAACCAAAGATCTTAAGGTTAGAGTAATCAGGAGAAGTACCATATAAGCAATCAAATGGAGAAGCATTTTGAAGAACAAATGAAGGAAGGTGATTGATTATGTAGATAGAGGTAAGAGTGGCTTCACCCCAAAATTTTGCAGGGCAAGAGGTAGACAGAAGTTGGGCCTGGACAGAGTCCAGAATGTGACGATGTTTCCGTTTCGATTGCCCATTCCGTTGAGAGGTATGGGGACAAGCGCGCTAAACAAGAGTGCCTTGCTAGGTTTGAAAGGGAAGGAGACTAAAGTCTTTATATTCCAAGGAGTTATCTATATGCAGAACCTTGATTGTGCTAGAGAACTAGATGTGAACCATATTAGCAAAATCAATATATATTTGAGACAGGGAAGAACGATGTTTAAGAGAATATGTCTAGGTAAACTGAGAGTAATCATCAATGGACAAGACATAATAGCGATACTTATTGACAGTGGAGATAGGAGCAGTCCCCAAATATCAGAATGAACTAAGTCAAAGGGTCGATCACTTATAGAATTGGATTGGGAAGAAGATAATGCAGGCTGTTTTGCAAGTTTGCAATTCAAACAGTCAAAAGATACAAATTTGGAGACATTATTCAAATTTTTACTAGAGATTAAATGACGGAGTTTTTCGAAAGAAGCATGACCGAGATGAAGATGCCACTGATATATAGCAAAGTCAATGACAGCAACAGAAAGAGAACAAACAATAAGTTGTAGCGATGTGAGTTCAAACAATCTTCCACTTTGCGACTTGTACCGACTGTCTGTCCTATCTGTGGATCCTGAACCTGACACCCAATAGAAGAAAAAGAAACAATTAAACCAAGATCACACAATTGCCCGACAGAGACAAGGTTAAAGGTCAGATTTGGAACACAATAAGTATTAAAAAGTTGCAACTTGGAAGTGTCAATGGAGCTAACATGGGTTATGGCCATACAACTACCATCAGCAACATAGATGGGTGGAAGAGATTTGGCAGGAGTGGATGTAGTTAGAAGAGAGAAAATCAGACATTATATGGTTGCTACAAACGGAATCAAGAAGCCATATATTACTTGGGGAGACTGCAAGCACTGAGGAATTGGATGAAATCACCTGTTTAAGCAAATTTTGTAAGTTGCTCATTTGAAAAGTAGGCGGAGAAGGTTCAGAATCAACAAAGGAGATAGTAGCAACAGCAGAAGTAGAG
Source organism: Benincasa hispida (assembly GCF_009727055.1). Classification (NCBI taxonomy): domain Eukaryota; kingdom Viridiplantae; phylum Streptophyta; class Magnoliopsida; order Cucurbitales; family Cucurbitaceae; genus Benincasa; species Benincasa hispida. The sequence continues at coordinate 67,110,051 of NC_052349.1, forward strand.
CTAAGACCAGGTTTTGTCGAGACTTGGAAGTATGTCCTAGTAGTCGCGGTGGTCGCGTAGGGCAGTTGTCCAGAATATGACCTCGTTTTTTACAGTATCTGCACTCTACTTTTGGGCAGTCAACAAACTTATGCCCAGTAAGCTTGCAGTTTTTACAGAAGGTAGCTCCAGAGGTACCGGGTAAATGAGTGCTTGCAAGGACAACTTCAGATTGCTTGGAAGAAGTGATACCAAGACGTTTTTTTTTTAAAAAAAAATTTCCTGGATTGCTGAATCCAGTGACGGAAGGGGACTACGGTGTAGTAAAGTAGCACGGATCGACTCATATTCTGGACGAAGCCCCATAAGAACCTTGATAAGACGAAGATGATCGGTACTAATTTTAGCTTGATCCAATTGTGTCCAAATTGTCTGAAGCATGGCCAAATAGTCATTAACGGATTGCCTTGTCTCTTGATTAAGATTAACAAGAGTGTTGTGCAGTTAATAGTAGTGAGCTAAGCCAACGGACTAGAACCGAGTAGATAGGAAATCCCACAAACTCTTGGCATCATTAAACACATCAAACTGAACATGAAAGGCCGGTATAGACATATTTCTGAGCCAAGTGATGATCTGATGGTTTTTGCTATCCCAATCCTTTAATCGTTCGATGAATTTAGTATCGTCCTCAATTGATATCTTGACTGGCTGAGGAATATCACTAGTGACAATGCGCCATAATTTACGCCCAATTAGAAAACTCTTCATTTGATGAGCCCAAGTAATATAATTTATCCCATCAAGAATGGTACTAATAGGGCTAAATACATTATCTTTTTCCATGTGGCTTGGCGGCTTGGGAAGAGAAGAAACTAACTCAACTACTTGGCTTGACTGAAAACGGCTCAGAGGCTTGGCTTTGACTAAATCGGATCGACTCAGTCAACACAGATCAGCTCAGCTTGGCTTGACAAGATCGGCTCAGCTCGACTTAATAGAATCGACTCAGCTCGGCTTAACAAGATCGACTCAGCTCGACGTAACCGGATCAACTCGGCTCGAGTTGTTCAGATCGACTCGACTCGACTTAACCGGATCGGCTTAGCTCGACTTGACCGGATCGGCTCGGCTCGCGTCAGATTTGAAAGCACAACGGTACTGGAAGCATCGAATCTGGAAGGCTTGATGGATCTTGATCGGATCTGGAACGAATCAAGGTTGGCGAGGAGGCAGAGGTCTTGACCGAATCAAGAATAGAGGAGCTGGAAGGCTTGCGTCAAAGCTCACCGGAGGAACTCGGGTTACGTATAGAGGAGGAATTCGCACGAACAGAGGAGGTTCTAATTGACGGCCTTGCAGATTGCTCAAATTGTTGTTTGGCCTATTCAGACAAATTTAATGGGAAATACTTCATGAAAAGAAATGTACGTAGAACTACAGGTCATCCGAGATATCTATGCAAGATGTCCTAGTCGTTAATCCGTCTTTCCTCTCGAATAGTTTGTTGTCGAACTCCTGCATTGACTTTTCCCTCCACAATTGAAGTACATTTGCAACACTACTTTCGTTTGTAGTATTTGTTTAAGACTTTGATTTGTTAGTTATATCCCTACTATTTCCAATCACCCCTTTAATCTGTTATATTGAACTTTATCCATGAATCTAGAGTTAGAGTTAGATTTGGAGAGATGATTAATAAATTTAATTGGCAAATGAGTCATGGATATTGAAAGATAAAGTGTATATATATATAATATTAAATAAAAGTTGGTGTCATTTTAGATGAAAAAAATACAATTGTCTTTTTAATTAAAATTTGAGATCGAGTAAATCAGACAATAAGGTATCACTACGTTCAGTTTCAATTTGTTCATTTGGAGTGAGTGCATTATATTCGAAAATAAGAAGCTCTTAGATTACCTTTTCTCACTACAACTAATTTGTTCTTTAAATGTTGGTAAGAGAAAAAAATGCAAATCTATGAGCCTTAGGGTTTTTATTTCATACTCCTTTTTTTCTATCTACATTCATGATTTCCCTCATGTTTTATCAATTCAAATTTCAACTTCCTTACCTTCTCTTAAGACTCATGTCACCACCATTTTTCTCACAACGAACTGCTTCGATCGAGCAAATATGAGCAGCATAATTTGCTGTGGGCAATAGATGATCATGTCCAGAGTCTTCAGTTCGTTTGTCATGGGTAGTAGATCTTTGTAGCAACTGTTCTTCCTAGACCTTGTACCATTTCTCCTCCCCTTGTTTGATGTAGGTTATCACTTGCTATGCACATTTGATCATTGAAAACTAGGTTGAAGTTGCAAGTTGAATTGGAAGGATTTTTGTGGGTGAAGGAATCTAACCAATTCGTTTCAAGCACATTAAGATCAAATTCACATAAGAAAAAAAAGGGTTAATTGGAGACATAAAGTGGGTTTAGAAGCTAATTAGAAAAAAAAAAGGTGGTTTTCAAACTATTTAAGAAAAACGAGGTGTTTATATATATATATATATTTATCCTTATTAGAATGTGCCTCTTGAAAAGATGCATTCAATTCATTAAATAAATAATAAAAAAAAGATTGTTTGAATGCGTTTGTTGAGCTGACGTACCATAAAAAGAAAACAAAAATTACAGCTTGAATGCGTTTGTTGAGCAGACGTATTCAAAAAAAGAAAAAAAATGGTATAAAGATGGTATTTTTTTTAAACAAAATTTTAATTCTTTTAACCCTAAATTTATAATAGAAATTTTTAATTCTTTTAACATAAAATTAACCATCTCATTAGCCTCCTTTACTCATTTTAATTTGACATACACAATAACTTACTTTGATTAAGAATTTCTATTCTTTGATTAATTTGATGTACTCGATAATAATTTTAATAATGTTCAAATCGTTTAATTCCAAACCATTGTTGTTGTGTTTTATATATACAAAAATATAATGATCAATATGTGTAAAGTTTGTACTTGTTCCAAAAAAAAGTCTTTTTCATATATATATTTGAAAACGAATATAGTTAATATTTACGAAATTTGTATGTTAGTTCCAAAAAGAATCTTAAATTTTTTAAAAGTTTCACTAATACCTTTAAACTATATATATATATATATATATTAAAGATATCTTCACCATTTTTTTTATTATTAGAAACTTATTCAAAAATATGAATATTAACTTTCAACAATTACATTAATGATTTTCAAGATTCTTTAGGATGCTGATGTGTTTGAGGTGTAGAATAAAATTGCATTTTTATCACTTGATTTTGATTGATGAAGTTGATTACAAGTACAATGTTCTTATTCATAACCAGAAAAAGATTCCCTATTACGCCTAAATCGATCTTATTGAGTCACATAATGTCCACGATCACCACAACTTCTTACACTTGATGATTGACCCTTCTCTGTAAAATGTATACCTTTGTCACGATGTTGGTATTTCACGTATTGATTGTGGACATCTCGACGAACATGTAAAGTTTGTCTTTCTTCCATACTTAGCATACTAAGGGTTGTTGGAAAAAAATTCAAATATTGAGAGGGATGACATCATGGAACTATGTTAAAATGATCGAGTGGGGTTACTGGATATTCATTCTAAACATTAGGTCGAATAGGAACATCTTGATGTCTTGTTGGATCACCTTATTCTTCAATTGGAACATCACCATCGAAATATCGCACTCGATATATAGAAGTGCGCCTACGCAAGACTCTTGTAGCAGATTTGATAAATTAGACTGAAAAATAATTGAAAACAAATTAATGACTTAATAAATTATATTGGCATGTAATTAAGCAATAAAATTAAACATTCTTAGTAAATAATAAACTCATACCAACAAGTGATAGGATGCTCCTACTTTTGTTCCTGCTTTTGTTATATTTCGTCTGCTCACGGTGGAATACCATTCAATATATCGAGACTCGATATTTACACCGTGGTTAATAAGAAGTCCATTAATAAACAAATTTTGTCGATTTTTCCAAATTGAAATTTGAGGAGCCAAATATACAATATGTCGCTCATGTCTGCCTTGTAGATTGTGTGAATGGAATCAAGCGTCTGTATTGCAAGGTTGCAAAATTTGTTGCAACATCCCAAATTGACGCATCACACAATCTAGGTGAAGCCACTCCACAACAAAAAAACCATGAGTATATCTCATTATCATGGAGGCAATATAGGGAAATAGTTGGATGAGATGATTATACGACTCCCAAATAATCTGCATGCATATATGTCATAATATGAGTGAACCAAAATATTGAATATTATTAATATATAATATACAAATGAATATAATATTACCTGGTTAGGCATAAGCATATCCAATAATGTATCTATACCACAGTTTAACATGCTTTCGTACTCTAATAACAGAAAAGTGAACAATCACAAGTGAACATTAGTTATTAGTATTTCATAATGGAGACAGAACAATAATGAGGTAAAAATGTTATCGTATTGCAAATGGTCTGCCAAGGGTTGGCAAAATTCCCCTTGGGGCCCCACCTTGATTGGGAAGAGGAATCTCCAATTTGACCGAGGAGGGATCCTTGAACTGGGACAAGGCAAAGATGGGGGGTATCCCCTCCTTGTCCCTGACCTTGACCCCGTCCCGATTAGATTTTTAAATATATTTATATATTAGATATTTTAATTTTTTACATTTAGCTTATTTTTTAATTTGGCCCAATCTAAACCCAACTAAAGTGTCTAAACCCAAACCAAAGAAAATTTTTGAAAAAAAATTTAAAAAAAGGTCTCCAACAAAGGGGAAATGGGGAATGGTCCGTGAGGATCTATTTCCCCGACGAGGAATCCCTGCCCCCAACCCCGCCTTCAAATGGTGTGGACGGGGGTGGGGTTGAGTGTAAATTCCCCCCATCAGGGACGGTGACGAGGAACCCCTCCCCGCCCCAACTCGGCCCCGTTGCCAACCCTAGGTCTGTCACCCAAGTTGTTCTCATATCGATGGAGTCATAGATAAAGATCCCCCACAGAGTCGGGACCCCATGGGGATCCACCCGAAACAGGGTAGGGAATCCCCGATTGAACGGGGAATGAGGGAGGGAGTAGGGAAAATTTTCTCCTCGTTGGCTAAATGGAGGCGAGGACGAGGATTACATTCCCCTTCTTCGACCCCTATCCCCACCCCACCGGATGAGTATAACACACATATTTACATATATACATACACACATAATAATAATAATAATAATAATAATAATAATAATAATTAAAAAAAAACACTCACATTCTACAACTTATTTCTTTATTATTTACTTTAAAAAAATCACAGCTTAAACATTTTCATCCTAATTTTTTCATACTTCAATATATAATAAATTGTTATTTTAAAGATCATGAATGTAATAAAATAAAATAAAAATATTTTAATAATCAAGACTTTCTTATTTTAAAGATCATGAATGTAATAAAATAAAATAAAAACTATTCTTAAAAATGAAGAAATTTTTTGCCATTTTATTATATTAGTAAATAAATGGTTCAATTGCCTATAATAAAAACAACCCCATAAAATATTATTATTTTTATAAGAACATTGTTTTTTTGGAATAAAAAAATTATTGAAAATAACTCATTTAATATGTAAAATCTTATTTGGTTGAAAATAAATTTAAAAATTTGTTAAAAATAAATAAATTATAGAAAAAATAAGCAGGAAATTTTTTCCTACAGAGAATCCAATCCTCGCGAATTCCCTGCCCTAATCTTCGCGGGGAATTTCACAAGGACAAGGATTGAAATAGAGGCTAGGAATGGGGACGGGGAAGACTTCCCCGTCCCTACCCCACCCCATGGACATCTCTAGTCGTCGATGTGCTAAAAGAGGAAATCGGTCTCACGCCCAAATATGCAATAATGGAAGCAAATCTACAATGTCTTTGCCATTTATAACTGCACCCTTACACAGTTATCTATATAACCATACAAGATATTCAACTCCCCAACTGTACGTCTCAGCAACATCAAAATCTATTAACAGAAGAAAATACATTAGTTGCACTTTGTTGTTGGATTTGCCAGTATGTACCAATCCTTCAATCAATGTGAGAATATATGCTCGAGCCTATCGTTGGAGTTCATCTTTATTCGCATTATCTAGTAGATTGATGAAAATTGTTGCATTGTTCAACTAGTCATGGTAGGCTAAGATGACCTCCCCCCTAAGAACGATGTCATTCGATATTACACCTAAGAAGACAACACATAGTTGTTCTTAGTCGTAGTTTAGTGACCCGATCAATGGTCTTCCATTAATCGGAAGTCCAAATTGGATGGCTACATCCTATAGTGTAATCGTACACTCTCCATGCAACATGTGGAAAGTGTGTATCTCTTATCACCATCGTTCCACTAATGCCATCATAAGATGTCAGTCTAATTGTATAAATTTCATACATGAGACTCCATAGAATCCTGCAGCTCTTTGATAATTCAAGATACAAGGGTTTGGGTCTTCCTACCTTCAAATAACATCAAATCGTCAACAATACATAACATCAATATGCTTGTCTTCCCAAACAACTTTTGATCGATGGCTGCACTGTAAGTTTAAAATTGAGTCATCGTATGACCCTATGCTAACATCATCGTCCATCTAATCCCAAATACATTATTAAATTTAACTTAGATAAAAATATTATAAATCATTGTGATTACAATCAATAAGGACAATTAATATCTAAATTTACAATTAGCATGAACAATTTGTCGAGGAATACACCATTTGTTATGAACAGTTAAAAAAAGTTGCATGAAAAAACCAAGAAATAATAACGAAATCCAATGACTAAATCGCATCGAGGTCGATTGGGACTATTTCATCTATTATGTCCTTGTCTACAAATTGTTCATCGTATCTTGTAATGTTTCCTCTAATCCATTCCATTCTACAGGCAAGTAATCCATGGTCTGCCAATGTTTCTAACTCGTGATTCGTTCGGATAAATAGTGTGAAAGTTAGGATTAAGCTAACATTTTTTTATTGACGATGGGCTCAAACTAAAGTGTATAGAACGCCAAATAAGTGAAAATTTTGTAATCATCTTTGATGTAGTACAAGTAGTCTAACCCAATGGTTACACACAATCATGGTGTGGGAACATGAGATTCTATAAACTCTGTCACTTATTGCATGTGCATATTCTTTTAGATATTAATTGTCCTTAAAATACACACATTCCACATGTTGCACGAAGAGTATACAATCACACTACGATGTAGTCATCCAATTTGCAATCCCGATTAATGGAAGACCATTGATCGAGTCACGAAACTACGATTGGAAACAATTATGTGTTGTCCTCTTAGGCGTAATACCGAATAACAAAGTACGATTGTTGAAAGTTAATATCCATGTTTTTCCATAAGTTTCTAACAATTTCAAAAAAAAAAAAAAAAAAAATTGGTGGTGAAGGTATCTTCAAAAAATATATATTTTTTTGGTTGGTTTAAAGGTATTAGTGAAGCTTTTAAAAGTTTTAAGATTGTTTTTGAAACAAAGTACAACTTTCATAAATATTAACTATAATCCTTTTTAAAAAAATGTATATATATATAAAAAAAAATTTTGGAACAAAGTACAAACTTTATAAATATATAACATTATTTTTTATATATAAAACACAATAACAATAATTTGGAAGTAAACAAATTGAACCTTATTAAAACTAATATAGAGTATATCAAATTAATAAAAAATATAGAAATTCTTAATCAAAGTAAGATTATTATGTATATCAAATTAAAATGAGTAACATTATTATCACTATAATAAACAAGACTAATGGGGTGATTAATTTTATATTAAAGGAATTAAAATTTCTACCCTAAATTTAGGGTTAAAAAGAATTAAAAATTTATTAAAAACAAAATCCTATCTTTACACATTTTCCCCCTTTTTATGAATACATATGCTCAACAAACTCATTCAAGCTACCATTTTTTTTTTCTTTTTATGAATGCATCTGCTAGACATTATTCAAGCCATCTTTTTCTTTTTTTCTCGTTTTTTAATGAACTGAATGCGCCTCTTCAAAAGATGCATTCAGTTTTGATAGGTAAAAAAAATATACAAATTTGTAGAATGCATCTCAACAAGGACAAAAAAAAAAAAGCTCCATTTTCCTAAATAATTCAAAAACCACCCATTTTTCCTAATTAACTTCTAAAACCACCTTATTTCTCCAATTAACCATAAGGAAAAGGAACACAAAAATATTTTCAAATACTTTTGAAGCACGTTTGAAAGTGATATTTGAACTAGTTATTTAGGGTATGTTTGGTAGGTGAACAAAAATTTGAAAACAAAAAAATTAATAAAACAAGGTCGTATTTCATATTTTTAGAACATTTAGAAATTGGATTTCCATTTAAATAATGGTTCTAAATGTGTTCCATATATATATATATACACACACTAGAACTTGTAGCAAGTTTACAACATGAACTACTATAATTATTAATATTTCCTTTATATATTTTTAATACAATTTTGCCTCTTAAATTTTCAAATTCAAAACGTAGATACACTAAAAAAAAAAAAAAAAAAATTACCTATCAAACAAGCCTTTAAATACAAGTGATTTGTAATATATCTATGCACACTCATAAGATGATAAAAAGTCATTTTTAACATTTAGATCAACGCTTTTAATAGTGATTTTCATAAACTAGAAGTGGTTTCAAAATTAATTATGTTTTTAGAAAAAAAATCGACATCATAATATTGCTACCAATCTTCAAGATCCACATATGTTGTACTCTACTAAAAAACACAAACACCTCACATACAACAGGTGCTTTCTCAAGTGATTTTGGTCAATAAAGTGCCAAAATCGCGGGACAGAAAATCATCTCCCAACTGATTAACTAAAAATCAAAAGTGACTTGGCACTCTCTAACATATCCTTGTGATTATAAAAAATCACTTTTGATTCTCTTAACCAAACCCCAAAAGTTTTGAGCTTCTGAAGAGTGAAAACCCTTTGCCCTTGTAAAATCATCCCAAACTCACCCTCAACAAAGGCAACCTCGCCTCAATGGTAATATAATGAAAGTTACATAAGAGAGCCGAAAGATAATTAGAAAGCCAGATCAAAGTGCAGGTCATGGGTCTACATTTGAGAGGCAAATAATATTGTATGTGTGTGCACACACTCACATATATACATATATATAACATTTTATTGATCTAATTAAATTAGTGAAAGAATTAATGGGGAAAAACATAAAAGTAATAAAATGTTAAGAAGAAGAGAGTTAGAGGGTTACTGGTATTCGAAACCCATCGTAGCTTAGTTGAGCATCAACACCTTCAGTCTCCTTCAGTTTCAATAGATAACTGTTTACTTCTTCATGATCCATTAAATGCATCATACCTTCATATCAAATAGTTCATTTCCCATCACAAATTTAGTTAAGTACAAACAAAAGACTGTAAACCAATAATAATGTTAAACAGAGAGAAAGGTAATGAATTCAATAGATAAAGGTTCGGAAAACAAGAGAAATAAAAGTGGGGGTAGAATAAATTAATAAATTGATACCAATGAATAGAGTTCTCCTTGGTTGTATTTTCCTTACTTCCTCTAAAGCCTGAAAGGAAAAGAAAGAAGAAGAAACCTTAATTCTATTTCCTTTCATTTCTTTGGTTTATGCTTAGGAAACATAGAATGAGTGCGAAGAATTACTCTTGGAAGCCCAAAGTGGGTGGAAGAAGATCGATCAGGCCGTAACGCATCCTGAAAGTCAACCAAACCACAACTATTATCTTATTTTCAGCTGTATGTTTCTTACTAATGGAAAAGAGAGAAAAAGAAAGAGATACCAGTATGAGAATTTCACAATCTTTCAACAGTGGATAAGTTTCTTCAGGTATTTCACTAACATCACTGTCCAGAAAAGCAGACAAGCATTTGTAAATCCTAAACTGATTTTAATCCTGAGATATTTTGAAATGGAGAAGCAGATTTTATTTACCTAATGTAACAAACATTGCCAAATCGAAAACCCAATGAACGATAGCCATGACCATGCCAGACTGGTAAAGGTGTAACCTGAAAAAGAAAGAATCAGAATTACAATTACTTTAAAGTAGCATTTTCATATCAACAAGCATTACTTCGAAAGCATTCAATACCCACTTCTCATAACTGTTGAAAGATGAAAATAGAGAATCATGAGTTTACGTGGAAAACCCTAGAACGAGGAGAAAAAACCACGATAGAGTCTTTTTATTATTTTAACATAAAACGAAAGTTACAAAAGAAGCCATATTTATAGGCTCTAGCACGCCCTAATACAAAAAAGGAAATAAACCTAGGGTAAAGTAAAATACTAAAATACCCTCGGGGCTATAAACTATCAACAAAACCCCTTATTTCTAATACTTCCCCTCAAATTGGGACGTAGATGTCAATCAGACCCAACTTGCTTACCCATGAGTCAAAACTTTGCCAGAGTAACCCTTTGGTGAGAACATCAACAACTTGTTGATTAGATGGAATATACGAAATACAAATACTTTCATTGTCCAGTTTCTCTTTTATAAAGTGTCTATTAATCTCCATATGTTTTGTTTTATCATGTTGTACAAGATTATTGGCTATGCTTATAGCTGTTTTATTATCCCAATAGAGCTTCATAGGGAAAACACTATCTTGGTGAAGATCAGATAGAACTTTCTTCAACCAGATTTCTTCACATATTCTCAAACTCATAGTTCTGTATTCAGCTTCAACACTGCTTCTAGCAACAACATTTTGCTTTTTACTTCTCTAAGTAACTAGGTTACCCCACACAAAAGTATAGTATCCAAAGGTAGACTTTCTGTTAATAACCAATCCTGCCCAATCAGAGTTGGTAGCCTCAATGCATTTCTTGTCAGTTTTCCTGAACATCAGACCTTTACCCGGAGAATTTTTTAAATATCTTAAAATCTGATTCACAACTTCCATATGTTCTTCATAGGGTGCCTGCATAAACTAACTAACAACACTGACAGCATAGGAAATATTTGGTCTAGTGTGAGATAAGTAAATCAGCTTTCCCACTAGATACTGATACCTCTCTTTATCAACAGAAACTTTGTCAACAGAATCTCCTAGTTCACATTGAATTTAATAGGAGTATCAGCAGGTCTATATCCAGTCATACCCGTTTTTTTTAACAGGTCAAAAGTGTATTTCCGTTGTGAGACAGAGATCCCTTCCCTTGATCTTGCCACCTCCATTCCAAGGAAATACTTTAGATTCCCTAGATCTTTGATCTCAAACTCGTCAGTCATTTTCTTTTTTAGCCTAATGATCTCAGCAAAATCTGACAAGACATCGTCTACATACATCATTAGAACAACAATTTTGCCATATATTGACTTTTTTGTAAACGTGTGATCAGAGTGTCCCTGAGTGAAATCTTGGGACTTAACAAAGATGGTAAACTTGTCGAACCACGCTCTCGGGGACTGTTTCAAACCATACAAAGACTTCCTGAGTTTACAAACTTGATGATCAAACTGGGCTTCAAAGCTTGGGAGTGACTCATATAAACCTCTTCTTCTAATTCACCATTCAGAAATGCATTTTTTACATCAAGTTGATGGAGAGGCCAATCTTTATTAACTGCAACAAAAAGAAGGACCCAGACCGTGTTTAACTTCGCTACAGGGGAGAAAGTTTCAGAATAATCTATTCCATAAGTTCGAGTAAACCCTTTTGCTACAAGTCTGGCCTTGTACCTTTCTAGAGTTCCATCTGATTTATATTTCAGAGTGAACACTCACTTGCACCCAATTGTTTTATGCCCTTTAGGAAGAGCTACAAGGTCCCACACATTATTCTTTTCAAGAGCTCTCATTTCTTCCATGACGATGATCTTCCACTCGGGAATTTCCATAGCCATATGTATGTTTTTCGGTATTGTTATTGTACCAAGGCTGGCAGTGAACGCCCTGAACTCAAAAGACAGATTACTATAAGACAGAAAGCTATGCATGGGATACTCGGTGCAGGACCTGGTGCCTAACTGTTTCTTCACCCAACTGTTTTATGTCCTTTAGGAAGAGTTACAAGGTCTCACGTATTATTCTTTTCAAGAGCTCTTGTTTCTTCCATGATTGCAGTCTTCCACTCAGGAATTTCTATAGTCATATGTATGTTTTTCGGTATTGTTGTTGTATAAAGGCTGGCAATGAACACCCTAAACTCAGAAGACAAATTACTGTAAGACAGAAAGCTATGCATGGGGTACTTGGCACAGGACCTGGTGCCCTTTCTCAATGCAATGGGCTTGTGAATAGAGATATCATAATCCCCGGGTTTGTCTGAATCCTCATCTGTAATGGGATTTTGATTACATTTTTCAGCTTGAGGAAGAGTCTCACCCTCGTGTTTCTTTCAAAGTCTCATCACTACTTGCAACCCTATTATTCTCTGGAACTAACATATCAGTCTTGTCATTCTCAGCCAAATCAACAATATCATCCTCAACACACAAGTTAGTATTATCAGGGCCAGTAGTACCTTGAGCTTTTGTTGGTTTAGATTCATGGACCGGAGTCGGCGAAGCAGTAAGGGGCACCATTTCCTTTATGAGATTCTTCCTGTAGTAAGTTATCCAAGGGACTTGTTTAGTGGGTAGAACAATGTCATAGGCACTCAGGATGGGTTCAAGAAAGAGTTCAGGAAGGTCAGTAGGGACTGAAGATGGGAATGAAAATGTGGACCAACTAGTCTATTCACTAGTACTCTCCCCCTGAAGATGACTAAAGGAGAAGAAAAGTTTATCCTCAAGGAATATTACATCCAAGGAGATGAAGATTTTCGGGAAGAATGGTGGAAGCATTTATAACCTCGTTGGTGAAGAAGATACCCAACGAAGACACATTTCTGAACTTAGTTTGGTTAGGGTCATGACTATGGACAAAGGCAGTGCACCCAAAAATCCGGAGAGAGACATCAGGAATAAGTCGCGTGGTAGGGTATGACTCCTTGAGGCATTCAATAGGGGTTCGGAGTTGGAGGACACGGGAAGGTATTTGATTAACAAAATGAGCTGCAGTCAGAACTGCAAGCCCCCATAAGTAAGATGGAAGTGAAGTAGACAGCATGAGAGACCACGCAACCTCGAGGAGATGACGATTTTGTGAAGACTGAAACAAAACTAACATCACTTTTTCAGATGAACAATCCTGAATACAACTCTCTAGAGATTTGAGAAATCATCCAAAATCATAAACCCGTATGATTTTACTGCCAGGTTCATTAGAAGAGAAATGAAAGAAGATGTAAGGCCCCTAGTTAGAGAAATAGTAGGATTATTAACAAAATATTAATATGGTTATTAGGAGCGCATATTAGTAATTAGCTAGTAAGTTTGTTAGTGCTTTTTAGTTATAAATAGAGGGAATGGGTTGAGAGGAAGGTATGAAGAATTTTATGTAAGGATTTCTTAATTGGGAATTTGAGAGAGTCTAGTCCTCTCGAAAGACTAGAGGTTATCTTGTTACTTTGCTTATGAGATTATAAAATATTTCAATACATTTTTCTATGTCTATAATTGAATTGTTGAATTTATTCTGTATTTTTTAGTATTGTTCTTAATAGGAGGGATCCTAACAAATTGGTATCAGACCTATCCTTTCTTGAGTACTGTTTTTGTTTGGCAATGGGGAAGAAGAGCCATGGACATGGGAGTGAGTGCATACATGATACATGGAGTGCTGATTGCAAACGTGAGGCGGCCGAGAGAGGCGAAACTCCATGGACATGGAGCAAATGCAGAAATGGATTGCAGATTGCAAGCGGGAAAGAATTGAAAGAGAAATCTAGGAGGAGAAGTTGCAAGGAAACCAAAGAAAAGAAAAGAAAATGATTCAAAAAATAATGAAAGAGAGGTTGGATGATCTCGACAGAGACAAAGTTGAGATCAAAGAAATGTTGCAATTCCCTATTTCAATGTATGAAACAATTGATTGTTGAAATTCAGAGGAGCATACCTTCAAGGGATGAAAAGCAGGAAATGTTGGTGACGGAAGCCGAATCTGAAACCTCCAATGAGTTTACAAAGGATATCTCAACATAGGAAGATCCTTCACAGACATTTACAAAAATCGAGAAGGAAAAAAAAAGACTATTCCAAAAAGCTTCGATGAAGGCAAATTGCAACAAAATCTAAAAAAAGAGAAAAAAGAGGAAGAGAATGTCGATTTTGTGAGCGAAATCAAGACCAACAGTTGTTTGAAGATTGTCGATGTATCAGTACCGAAGAAGTCTTGGGTGCAGGGTAGTGGTTCAATTAGAGGTGGAAACCGAACGAGGAAGATGGAGAGGAAATCAGAGAGGGAACGAGGACAGAGAAATATATCCGTGAGAATGGATCGAAGAAAGCGAAGAAAGAACTCATTTAAGGTCGAAAAGTTGGAGAGACGAAAGAAGGAGAGGGTGAGAAAAGTACCGGCGGGAAAACATGGAGACAAGCGAAAGAAGAAACGACGAACAACGTGGTTGGAGATGGAGTCGTGGGGAAGGCGCCAAGGCAAGTTTTGTGAAAAAGTGATGAGGAAATTGGAGATTGACAGCCCTGAAACCATGGAGAAGAGTCAACAACAATTGTTTTTGTGGCCGGAGATGAAGACTCAGGTGAAGGAGAGGTTGTCGCTCAAAGAAACAAAGGATGGCTAGCCGCGAGGGAGAGAACACGTTGGCGGCTCATGTGCTAGGATGGCAAAGAGTACGACAGACTGAATCGCTGTTGGTAACGTCGAAAAAAGAGGATGGGAGAATGATGAGGTTGGAAGTGTTGTATATGGAAGATGAGGCTGTGCTACAGTGGTTGGAGGCACTAGTCGAGGCAGACGAGGCTGAGATATGGTGGTCGGAGAGGAAAACTAAAGGAATATGGAGATCGACTATAGGCCCTTGCCCGCGGCAAGCAAAGGCACGAACGGATATGAAGCCGAGGGGAGGAAACGCACACCATGTTTGTGAAGAGAGACTTGCGGGAAAGGAATGTGTTAGTCACATGCGCGATCTGAGGAAGGAAGAATCTGGAAGCAAGTTAGTTACCCATAGGCAAAAGTTGAACCCTAATTATTTGGGTCTGGCATTTTCAAATGGGTTTATTTTAATCTAGCTATAGAGGCCCATAATGTTGCTATAAGGCAAATTAAGGAAGGGGTGGCTACTTGGGGAAAATGGGAGGAAACAAAAAGAGAAACGGGTCTGGAGGTGGGACCTCAGACTGGATGAAATGGCAGCCTAATTGTGAGCTTGCTTATGGGCTGGAATGACAGCATGATTGTGGGCTGGACTATGGGCTGGAATTGCTTGAAGCCCACTACTACATTTACGGAGGATAATGATTTATGGGCCCAACGTTTGAAGAATTCTGCATTTGGGGCAATCCAAGTTATTTTATATGGGAAGTGGGAATTACTTAAGAAAAGGCTACCATGTTGTTTTGGACAGCAAATTGATAATGGGCCTAGCCCATTAGAGAACAACGCCAATGGAAATGAAGAAAAAAGAATATGGATTCATGGGTTGCTTATTGGATTTGGGTTGAGTCCAAGGAAAGAAACTGAAGCCCAATTTCTAGTTGAAGAGAAGGCTGCTGGTTTGGGTTCTTTGTTTTCACTATGTTAAAAAAATATATAGTAAAAGATAATTTTTTTTTAAAAAAAAACTATTCTTAAATTTTAATTTTTGTGTTTTGTAAGCCACCTTGAGGGCAAGGTGTCTTTGAAGGGTGGAGTAATGTAAGACCCCTAGTTAGAGAAATAGTAAGATTATTACTTATTAGTAGAATATTAATATGGTTATTAGGACATATTTGTAATTAGCTAGTAAGTTTGTTAGTGCTTTTTAGTTATAAATAGAGGGAATGGGTTGAGAGGAAGGTATGAAGAATTTTATGTGAGGATTTCCTAATTGGGAATTTGGGAGAGTCTAGTCCTCTTGAAAGGTTGGGGGTTATTATCTTGTTACTTTGCTTATGAGATTATAGCATATTTCAATACATTTTTCTATATTTCTATAATTGAATTATTCTTGAGTTTATCTGTATTCTTGAGTATTGTTCTTATTAGAAGGGATCCTAATAGAAGATTATCAATTATCACCCAGAATCAAGAATAAAATGAAAATGTTACTAAAAAATTTCTTCTTTCATTAATTGAACACTGCATGTAATCAAGCTGATGATAAAATTCTATTGCATTAAAAATTTGGAGGCTTAGAAAACAAATCCATTCAAAATTAAGATTCGTACCTTCAAATCGTTGACTACAAAAGGCTCTTCGGGTATGATATTGAACTGCAACTCTGAAACTGCAGCACCAGGTAAAATTACACTTGTGTCTACCAAATAATAGTGAGTCTTCTGCATCACCTAAAAATTATTTCACTATGTGTCAAATATCAAAATAAAAAATAGTAATAAGTTGAATTATAAACAACACCTGAACTTTCCCATTTATTTCAAAAATACCCTCATTCTTTCGAAAGTCACAATATTACTCTTGACCTTTTATAAATGTTTAACTACCTCTACAACAGGAACACGTTAGAATGTCGGGTGAAACTTGGGTCGTGGAATGGTGTGATGGTCACTAGAGAAGAGTATAGTAATCTAAATCTCCATTCTAAGTCACCATTACATTGTTCCAAGTCCCAATTTTTGTCCAACATTCTAAGGGATTTCTGCTCTAAAGATAGTTTAGAAATGTTGATAAAATGTCAATGGTAGTATCGAACTTTTGAAGGAATAAGGGTATTTTTTAAGTAAGGAAAAAATTTAAGGGTATTTTTTATAGTTTAGCATAAAAATGAAATATCTTGGAATATGGATACATGAAGAAAATAAATATGAAATTAAACTATAAAAGTTGGAACCTCAAAATCACGTTGAGCCACATAAATTGGAACGGAAGGCTGGACATTGTTTGTCCAATCACGAAGATCATCGAGACCTGATGGTGAAAAGGCAAACAGGAAAGAAGAGAGAAACAGTGGTCAATGATTAGTTTGAAGGCTATATAGTAATAAAGGAATGAAGTAAAACAATGTACTCTTGAAAATTGCAACTTTTCTTATAATCTAAAATAAGATTAGATTGCAAGGTATTCATGTTTGAGACCTCCAATTGCATCGGCATGAGAATGAGTAATAATAACTGCATCAATTGTTCTTACCCTGTCAGAAATGCAACTAGTTATGATGAGGCAAAAATCATACGAAAAAATGTATGGCATAAGATCAAGTTGAGGGCAACATCATAACATATTAAAAAATATAAACAAAACGACAACTTGAATTGTAGCATATTAAAAATGCCACATCTTGGTTATGTGGTAAAATGAACATGTTAAAAGGGGGGTGGGCAAACAAATTAAAACTTGGAAATGAATGTAACAGTAAAATGGTTACTCCATTGAAACTCATGAAACAGAATTTGAAATAGCACAAGAAATAAGGTTTTCTGTCTAGTACCTTCTAATGAAACATCCATAGGGAAAGGAAATGGAATCCTCATTTGGCATTTATGCATCACTTCACTTTCTTTATCCATGCTTGTAACAAACAAATGATAAGATTGAAGTGGACTTACAAAATGCATGAGTTTAGAGCTTGCCCTTCCAAAAATTATTTATTAAAACAAGAAAAGGAAAAAAAAGTATATTATGGAAATATAAAAGAAACAAAAACTTGCCCCAGAAAAGAAACTCACATATACCACGTGAGAGTACAAAGGAATGACGGCACAGAAAAAATAACAGAAGTGGCATGAGAACCATGCAAAAAGAATGTGAAACTTTACAAGTAAACATAAACTAATTAACTTAGGTTCTAAAGCTCTTAGCAATAGAAGTGCATCTAGGGCCCCCTAATCTAATATAGTCAACCAAACATTAGGACTAACCAAGTAGCTACCTAAATTTACTCTATGGAAAAGGTTGAACTTAAGCAAAAAAAAACTAATTACACACCCAAATGCTGGAAACCATCGGAGAGCGCTGTGGTAGAAAAACCTGCAGGAAAAATATAGAATTGTCAAAATAGGCATCAGAAAAATATAGCAACAGAAGATAAATCTTTTACCTGTTTCCAATTACAGAAAAAATACAGAAAGGCTTGTACAGAATGAAGGCTAAGAAATAAAAACCATATGGTAATATTATACTAACTTTCCGACGTCAATAAGAATATTACGACTTCCAGAAGGTCCAGCATATCGAACTAGGATACTGGTATTAAGCCTCCTGTTTTTATTGCCCGGTTCTGCAGCTTTGATGCATACCTAAAATAAAATAAAATAATCATAAAATGCTGTTGAGATTGTTTAGATCGTGAGTTAGTCAAAATAACTTGAAATTAAGAAGTCAAGTCTGTAGTCTGCTCATAAATTTGTCAAGGCTACAGTCTACATATGCTTATATAACATAAACCTATACTTGCCAATCCCAACTTTAATTCTATACACTGACTTTAAAAGTCATAAACCTACGAAATAAACACAGATGTGACAGACCCACATTTCTATAACCTATAATACCTTCCTACTGGCTATTTAAGTCCACTACTAGTAGGTACCATTAGTTTCCTTCTTGGTTCTTACAATCGTTTCATTCAGAAGTAATTTAAGCCACTGTTAAACATTTTGACATTAACCAGCAAATTCATGCTCAGAAAATTGAAAACCATACCGGACATTTCTTTACAGGATCAGTCAGGCAGCTCACTCGTGGGATTCCTTCGCTGGTACCCGTACCTATAAATATGATTTCTGATTCATTGGCAGATAATGTCTCTCCAATCTCACCACCAGAAACTGTAAATACAAAGTAAGAATTACCACACATAATATCACATAATATTCAAGCCCACGACCAACCCTCTACATTTTGCCTAATTTCAGTTCTCGCAGTTGATTAACAAGATACAACATAACAAAGTAATCAGGAAAATCTCGTACAATTTTCCTCTTAAAAACTTATAAACGATCGTGCCGTGTAAGATGTAACTAGAACAATGAAGTATAAAAGTATGGTGAGTATAGTGAGCCATGCAAAATCTCCCCAACAGCGGGCATTCAATTGATGAGCAATCCACCACATCCCCAGCTTGAAAACTCATGAAAATACAGAACAGTTGAAGCGGAAAATAAACTAGATACACAAAAAAGAACAGATGATAGTGAAGGAATCGAAACGAAATAGAAAAAGGGCCAAGAGTTTTGACAGCAAAATTGAATACCCATTAAAGCAAACAGCGAGAAATGTAGCTCACCGGACTGAAGGCGAGATTGGGCAATTTGTTGAAATGGAGAAAACCCTTTTCGGGTAATCGAAAATGCAGAGCTTCGAAGTTGAACTCGGGTCCTGAGAGCGGCAAGATAGGCCATAGAAGTGGGTGGAAGAGTCGTACCCACAAACAAAACCATCGAAAAGACTTTTGTTTACAAATCGTTGGGAACGCCGTTTGACTTTGAGGGAAAGAATGATAAAGCACTTTCTGACTGAATTGAAAAGCGTTTCTTCTAAGCGGACTATAGCGGGCCGAAGCGAAGTTCATTGGAGATTATAGAGTCTCCCTCGCACAAAGTGATCTGAGAGAAGAAATCGTATTATTATATTATTGTACTAATAATATATGTAATTTTTATATAAAATACTTATTTTTTTTCTTCATAAACCAATCCATTAAAAAAAAATCATGCCACAATTACTCCTGAGATAAATAATATATTTTATTAGGTTAAATAATGATAATTTAAATTTAATGAAAGGTATATTTATTCACATTTATATTTGAGTATAAAATTTATGTTACGAAGATTTTCAACTATGTCAACGCATTTCATATTTTTGTTTTAACCATTTGTGGGGTTGATCTCCAAGGTAGGTAATATAACTTATTTTGCATTTATATTAAAATTATACCTATTACACTGAACAGACATGGACATATATGTTATAACCATTTATATTAAAATGATACCTGTATATAACCATTTGTGCTATGCTTATTTTGATCACTTTTCATATATGTTGTAAATCATGCCGAAAGAAAAATATATAATATATATAGTTTTATCTACTATTTCTCTCATTGGTTTGTAAAATCGTGTTAAATGTCTACTATTTAAAATAAATGAAAAATATTCTATTTAATATTTAAATTTCATCCTCAAAATCAAAATTTCCCACGTGTTTTTAACTAGTTTGCTTAAGTATGGGGATCGACCCATAGAGTTAGCTATAATATTTAAGTATGGAAATCAACCCATAGGGACGATCATAGAGCTTGAGAAGGCTAACCTTATGTCGTTGTGCTTTTGCACATGCTTGAATCACTAGTGAAATAAATTCAACAATTTACGACGGTTAGTAACAACTTGATTAACTGCCCAAGGAATGAATTAGTGAATAACTGTTCCGAAACCTATTTCTATAGAATCAAGAGGGCTCATGACATTTGAAGTATGTAAAGTGCACCCTGAACTCTCCATTCTCTCTCTCTCTCCAATTAATCACTGATTTGATTGATGGAGTGTTGGTGGCCAAACTGAATGAGAATCGAGTCTCGATGGAAGCATAAGATCGTTTTTTTTGTTAATTTCTCAAAATAATTAAAAACAAGTAAACAAGAAAAAGGTTAAGTACCATACCATTGTCAACACGTGATTGCAGCAACTTCTCTTAAAACTGATAGTCTCCTTCTTAGGTTCTTCAGAATTTGTAGAAGGAAAGTTCAAGAGTAATCATAGAGATTATGTACCATGACTACCCTATTGAAACTCTATGTTATTCCTAATCAACCTAGAGATTTCTTATTAAATATTTAATAATATTCAATATTAATAAATATATACCCAAATAATATCTCAAATTAAATGGTTGAAAATATTTAAATCATATTTAAATATTATTATCTGCATGATTTAATTATCTACTATTGTTCATTATTAAAAGATAATTGTTCATTTATACTTCATATTAAATGAATTTAAATATTTATTCTATGCATTATCTCTTTAGTTGGGATTTAATTCAAATTAAGCAATTAATTATTTGAATCATATTCAAATAAATTAATTCTCCCAACATCTATTTAATTTGAATCTTATTCAAATTTACTAATTTATTTATTTATATAGTTCACATCCAAATAAATGATTAATTATTTGAATCATATTCAAATAAATTAATTCTCCCAACATCTATTTAATTTGAATCTTATTCAAATTTACTAATTTATTTATTTATATAGTTCACATCCAAATAAATGATTAATTATTTGAATCATATTCAAACAAAGAGTCTTGTCTTATCAAGGAAAAAAAAAGAATGAGTGAATTATCGATTTCATTTTTCATCCAATCTAATAATACTAATCAAACTCCCAAGTTTCACAAACATGCCACAGTTTCGACATAGCACCATTATCTTTAGCGAATCAAGATAATGTTCCAACCATCAGAGTGTTACCTGGAATGAACACAACAGAACGCAAAAATACTAAACTCATGAGGCAATTGTTTCCTATTGATATTGCAAATAACCTATAATCAAATATAATTTAACCTAAATGGTGTGCATTTTGGGCCTTGTTCATGAATGCTGCAACTTTGATTTTAATGATTCAATGACGGCTGAGAAATCCTGATCACTGAGTCCATGAGATTTGGCTACCTTGTAAAGCTCATTTGCAGCTGCAGCAATCGGGGTCGGTTGCGATACGGTTTCGGCTAAACCCAGAGCAAGCCTCAAATCCTAAACCAGTTGGTCACATGAGAATTACGATGATGGTATATATATTTGTATGAAGTTGCTAAAATAAAACTAAAAGGCAATTACCTTCTGTTGATGCTTTAAAGGAAAGGCAGTGGGATAAAGAGATTGAATCATTGATGGCCCCTTGAGTGAATACATTGGTGCACTAATAGCACCCTGGGAAACCACCTGAAATGAGAGGAAGATTTTATGGTTCAATCTAGGTCACAAAGTTCTAATGCCCAAATATTTTGACAAGGACAAATCATGGGGTGTATCTGTTTAAACATGCTGATTTATTTATTAATTCGAAACCAAGCCTTCATTGAAAAATAGGGGGGGAAAATTACTAGGGCATACAAAAAATAAGTTAATCTAAAGGAGCTCCAACACTAATTATAAGAACGAAAAATAGGGGGGGAAAATTACTAGGGCATACAAAAAATAAGTTAATCTAAAGGAGCTCCAACACTAATTATAAGAACGCACCCCAATTTAAAAGAATGAGACCAAAATGATAATTACAAAAAGCTCATCTCTAGATATCTCGGCCCCTTTAAAAATCCTTTGTTCCTCGGTCCAGTCAAATAAATACTCCACAAAGTGGCAAAAAACCAAGATTGACACAGAACTCTTGCTCTATCACAAAAAGGAGGCTTCATGAGTACCTCATCAAGCATAGAGCGGCTAATTCATGAGATGAGAAGTGGGACAGAAGTCTAATATTATTTGACTTTTTTTTTCGAAGGCTTTAAGCATTGAGAATAAATTAAAGCACAATTATTCTGGGGAATACCTGAACAAGGATACTTGGGTCAAGTCCTACTTTTTCACTTAGAAGCAATCCTTCAGAGAATGATGCCATCATGCTACAAATATTTAGAAAAATAAATACAAATTATTGTCATAACTGGCTGGCAGGAGTACCAAAATAGCAATTAAGAGATGGGACAGAACCTTCCCATGATCATGTTGACAACGAGCTTCATTGCAGCTCCATTTCCGACTTCCCCAAGATAAAATTTTGACTATGTGAAAATAAAATATACAATGTGAAGGAGCAGCAATTTTCACCAAATCAGTAAGTCAAGTAACTAAATTTCTTACTACCTTCCCCATGATGTCCAGAAGCGGTGCAACTCTTTCATACAGAGCTTTGTCACCTGCATTTCGAGACACTACATCAGTATTCTAGTCTTTATGATAGAGAAATGAGATATATAGGAGAAGGCACAGAAAACAGGCAGTATGATAAATGTAACGAATCTACTGTGAAAATCTCCTCTGCACTCGCTACAAAGTACATACTACAGCACTCTTTTTTAAAAAGTTCAAGATGTGACGAAGTGAATTTTCTACAAGAAATATGACTCATGATAAACTGTTAATTCCTTTATGATATAAGTTACTGACCCGCAGTAAGAAATATAAGTTGTCCATCTTCCGCGGGCTTTTTGGAGCCGGAAACTGGAGCCTAGAAGAAAGTTGCAATTTGTAAGTTCAAATGTCAATTATTACAGTACGAACATCTGCAAGCAGTCCTAGAATGCTCATTATAATTGGTAACTGCTCGTTGTACGCATGGATATAAATATAATCCTACCTCCAGAAATAGAGCTCCCGTATCCTTTATACGTGCACTAATCAATTTAGAAGTAGCACCATCAACTGTTGAAACATCCACATAACTGCCAGTGGCAATAGTATACAATAAAATGTCTACACGATGATTAAAATAAATCACAGGGCTTCGTGAGAAAGCATTCAAATTGAAGAAATAGAAAGCTAAACGGAAGTGCCAGCAGGAGAAAGATTTAATAAAAAACACTACCACAATTTGCTCGCACTAGATAACATATACAAATTTTAGTAATACAAAGTGAAAAATCATATTATAATGTGAAAAGAGAAAGAAACAAAGAATAATAGAGTTATACCCTTTTCCTGGGCCCAATCCACTCGCAGCTCCATTTTCTCCCGTAGAAACATCCAACTGAAAATGGTGAAATAAGTTAGTTGAATCCTTTTTTTAGTTATGAAAACCAAGAAAGAAAAAACAAAAGAATATATACAAACCAACCCCAAAAGAAGCGAAGCTAAAGAAGAGGGCTTCAATCAAGCAAGATCAAAATTCAAACCTAACGGATAATCACAAAAGTCCCTACACACCTACGCCGGAAGGGAGGTATGGAACATAAAAGAGAGAACAAACTTTCCCTTGGATCACTCCACACCTCTCAACGCTCTATTGTTCATCTCTCTCCAAATAATCTAGAGTAAGACACAAATGCTAACTATCTACAAGAAATATCTTGCTAAAGGGTGGATGAAGCAACTCCTCGATCATAGAACTCCAGGCTGATGAACCACACTGATGCCAAAGGCCTGAAAGAAACGAGACCAGACAGTTGCAGTTTAATCACATGACTATAAAAGATAATCGAGGTCCTCGACTGCTCTCTTAAACATGATACAACATAGTAGACCTATCAATGAGGATGACCATCCCCTTAATTCAATAAAGATCCATGGTTAGCTTTGTAATGAAGAACCTGCCAAACAAAAACTCTAACCTTCATAGGGATTTAACCTTCCACAGGAAAGAAAAAACTAAAAGACTAGAGGAGGAGGGATTAACCAAACAAATTTAGAAAAAAAGATTTACATATCGACCCCTTAGAAGGATAACAAATCCAAGTGCAACAGGCCCTTAGCTTCTTCAAATGAGCTTGGCTCTACCACTTCTTTTGGGAGGCACGAGACTGAAAGTGTCACAGTGTCTGCATAGATCCCTCTTCCCTGGAAAAACAAAGAAATCTCCTCGTATAGATAAGAAGGCCAAAATATCCGTCATTTCTCTAATGGATAACAGCTGCAAAAAACCAGTGGAGAAGAGGAAGCCGCAAAGGAGGAAAAGAGAGAAGTCACCAAATGAAGTCTCAAGGGAAGGTGGTATAGGCGAGGAAATAAAAAGTAGAGGGGTCTATTACCCAACCACTTGTCCCTGTAAAAGAACATACACACTCCATTCCCCACCATGCTCTGAACAAAGAAAAAAAGAAAGGAAAAACACCTAAGAAATAGCTTTCCACAAGTGTGTGGAAGTGCCTTTCAAACTCCCACTTGAAATCCCCTTAAAATGGCGAAGACTGTATTTAATCGCAAAAACTTTGTGCCAAAGGCTATTAAAATTCTCAGGTAAAGTGCCACATCCATTTAGCCAAAAAAGCTTCATTACATCCTAAGGTGATCAATGCCTAACCTTTTGAACTCCACTGGCTTGGATACCACACTCCAATTCACAAGATGAGACCCTTTATCTTTACCTACTCCCTCCCAAAGAAAGTTTCTTATACTTTTCTCCAAAGAATTACTAATGGAAATGAGACTCTAAATGAGGAAATACATCAGGATTCCCTTTAGAACAGATTGAATCAAAGTAAGCCTTCCTCCATTGAAAAAAATGAAACTGAAACAATTTTTGCAACGTTATTTGGATGGAACTTTTCCCTTTTGTGAATTTCATACTTTGTTTTTTATTTAAAAAAAAACAAGAAAAAAAATAATAAACAGTCTAAGAATGGAAGATAAAATATACTCACTGCACTTTCAGGGTCAGCAAGCATAGCAAATGTGACATCACAAAATGCGGCCACTTCCTGAGGAGAAGGCTGGTATCTGCATCAGCGGACTTGTTCAGTTATAATTGAAGTGTTGGAATAAAATATCAGAATCGAGTGAAACTCAAACAAATCTAAATTTCTAGCACACAAATTACGTCAATCAAAATGATTGATTGAAAATAAGAACAAAAACCAAAGGAAAAGAAATGAGTTTCTTGGAGGACCAAGAGTAAAGACACCCACTGTTTCAGTAACAATCATATGGGAGAAAAATGCAGCACATCAAGGATAATTAACAGTTGAAAAGCAATTCATTAAAATAATGCCAACACTATTTATTATATCGACCTAGTCATTGCCTATCTAGCAACTCATAACTCAGAACTTCCTCTGACCATTCTACTTTATGAACTATCTACTCTACCACTCTCAACATACTCAGATTCTAAATCGTTTCAGAATGAACTAGACAGTTTATCTAGATCGTGATGAGTATTCTCCAAAATTCAATGTTATTCATCTTGCGAATTCACAGATATCACTTATCAGATACTTGATTCTCAATTCTATTTTGAGTTATTTATTAGTCCTCCGCCAATTCAATTACTTAAGATTCTGATGCTATACAAACCAGACTCTAACGTCGCTGGTGAAATAAATCATTTGCACTTCAGTTAAATGGCCGGTTTCCCTTTTTAAGCTTTCCAGCTTCTTTGCACAGATGCACGTGTCTGATGGTTTGTTTCTAACAATTTCAATATAATCTTTGAGATAAGACATTATAACTTTTATTCAATGGAATTAACGTCAATCAGAACTGACCAATCTCTCACCGATCGGATTACTCTAATATTAGGATGGGGGAGGAAAAAAGAAGAAGAAAAATGGAAAAAACCGTATGGTCCCTTCTCCTGAACAGTGCTCCCTAACCAAAAGACCTAAAGAGTCAAAGACATAGGAACGATTAATTTTCCGACGTATAGTTGCTAGAGAAATCTGGAATTTCTTTCTTGGTATTTCTATAGCTTCAGGTTTTATGATAGCTACCTTGAGCATGCTCCTGGATGAAGAAGAAGAATAGGCAATTTTTTGAAGATAAGGTTAGTTCAGACATGGGAAGGAACTCATAAATTCTGTTTGCTTTGTTTGGGTGTTTCTACTTGGACTACAACACGTTCTTTGTAATTAATTCTTCATGTTTAAATCTAATAAATTTGAGAACGCCTTTATTACTTCAACGGTGTCGACCAATTGACTATGATGGTTTCTGGCTTCAGAGGGATCTGATATCCTCCCCTTTTCTATTGTACATAGAAAACTTTGAAACAGTTTCCTTTCCTATTAAAACATATTATTTGAGAACTCGTTTCAAATACATGTCTATTTTTAGTTTAGTATTTGGAAAACTGCTAACCTCCCTGGAACAACCAGAGCTTAGAGTAGCTCAATATCAAAGTTTCGATTCCCTATCCCATGTATCATATGAGGAAAAAAAAAACAAGAGTATTACAGAACGACAGGCCTATTACTCTCGTTCCTGGAATGTTATGGGTAAATGTAAGTTTGTAACTGGGAAAATGTGGGTCAATTGGAATAAATAAATATGGATCGATTAACACATCGTTTTACACGGGTTCCAGAAATAATCTTCTCCATGATTTCAAGTTCTTTCTCTTCTTTTCTTTAATAGAAATGACCATTTTTGGAGATAGGCCTTCCAAAAGAAAATAACTTAAGAAGCTGTCTAATTTAAGACTTCGGAAAAAATTGGAGGTAAAAAGAAACAATCTTTGAAGATAAGTCGATAATATCCAAATATCTCTTTCTGAAGCTAATTGTCCTCTTTTTCAAATTAGTATGATATATTATATTTTTCATTATTAAAGAAAAATAAATAAAATTTCTTTTTATTTTTATCTAAACTACTTTTATTGTTCATTAATAGAATCTGTTTCTGGTTCTCTAAAAAGATCCTTTTCATTTTTATATGAACTGTGATAAGCTTTTATAATATAATAAATACATAAATAAATGAAAAATTATTTCAAATGACAAAACTGCTGAAAATATTTACAAAATATAGTAACACTTCAAAATCTATCAATGATAGATAATGACTATCAATGTCACTAATAGACATTAATAGAAATTTATTAATGTTTGTCTATCATTGATAGATTTTGAGATTTTATTATATTTTGTAAATATTTTGATTCATTTTTTTTATCTAAAAGTAACTGTAAATAAATAAAAGAAATGTAATGAAAAAAGATATATTTCCTACTAAAATAAAGTTTAGTTTTTTCATTAAAAAGAAGTAGTATAGTTTATTTGTTACGATATCGACAACCTCATACTGCAGTTTTATTAGTTAAAATATTAGCAACCTTTTTATAATCTTCACCATACATATGATAATATATTTTTGGAAAAGAAAAAAAGGAAAGGAAAGGAAAAACTAGAAGAAGAAGAAGAAGAAGAGGAGTAGGGATATTTGCGGACATGAAATATATGTTTCCTTTCCTTGTTTGCCAGACACGATTACTTTGTGAGATTGAGAAAGTAATTCTCCGAGTTTCTCTCCCAATTCTTCTTTTCCTTCCCTCTCAAATCCTATTTTCCCAAGCACTACATAAAAGTCTTGCCACTACCCAGTGCTCCAAGAATGCTAACCACGTCACAGATGTATTTTGGAAACCAAGTCCTCAAAACCTCAGAAGGTATGGGCTTTGTTTACATGATGGCATTATGTATGCAGTATATATGTATTAGGACATCAAGAACTTACTTTGCACCCAAGTTGATAAGAGGATCACATTTGCTCTTGGTCCTATTCCAGACTGTCACATCATATCTACAAGCAAGAGGAGACTACATATTTAAAAGATGTATGGGTAGATGATACCAAGGGAAACCGAATGCAAGTAAATAAAGCATGAGCTATCGGTTTTCTTCAACTGGAATAGCTAAAATACTTGAGACAAAAATTCTATAATTTGTAAAATAAAATGACATCACATTGTGATTATATCTTGGTCAACCTATACCATAGAAACGTTTGTAAGTTGATGGTACAGATTTAAAAGGAGGATCAAAAGGGAAACAAACAAAGGAAAAAGCGCTCATAAATCATACCCAGATTTTATAAGATTCTGTGCCATTGGTGAACCCATGATTCCAAGACCTAGGAAGCCAACGCGCAGCTTTCCTGCATATACAATAAGTGAGAGATCTGTTTTTGGATAATATTTTATTGATAGTATGATACTACAGAAGAAGGGAAAGCCCAAATAGAGAAATTACAAACGACCTTTCCAATTGGAAAAGGAGCGTAGAAAAGCTATAGTGGTGGAATAAGGGGAACATTTACACCATCCCACAACCTTATTAACTATAGCACAAAAAAAAAACTATAATAAGAGAGTTCTTTTTCATGGAAGATTCTTCTATTCCTATCTTACCAAATGTTCCAGTAAAATGCTCTAAAGTCTATAATCAGTGAGTGAGACCTGTTAAGTTTGCTAGGTAGTGAATTTTCCAGAAAACGAGAACAAAAACACCAAGTGGACAGACCAAAGCGAAAATGTGAAACTAACAAACCATGCCTCCAAAATTAGATATCACTGCACTGCTAATCTTGTTCCTTTCTTACTTTCAGCGGAAAACAAATCATTTTCATCGTTTTGGTACAATTTAATTGGACTGCTATGTCTTAACCCGGACTTCTTCAGAACTTCTATAGCTTTATTTGCAAATTGTTTGATCCTAATATGAAGATTTGAACATCAGTGAAGGTACGTCAAAGCTTTGACAGAAAGTCCCCAAAAAGGATTTAACTGAAAGCTGAAACCCAACTCCCAAAAGTGCAGGGGAAAGGCGTAGTCATGTAGTCACGCTCGTCAAAGCTTTAGCCGTAAAATCTATCCATTTTTTCACTCGTGAAACCATTTCTCAAGAATGATCACGAACATGCTTTCACCAACATTTTCAACTTCCACGATCCACTGATCCGATTCTCATTATTATGAAAACTAACTCCAATATAATGCAATGGCGGCTTCCATTTCCTAATTATCACTGGCCATGAAATTTGCTTTGAGCGCACATCACAAAGATTGGTACGACGACAGAGTCAGAGATAAGAAATCCAGCTCTGAAGTTCACTACCTTATTTTCTAGAACAAAACGTGAACAATTTCTTTCTAATTTGGATGGATTTATACACACCAATTCTCATTTATTATCAAAACTCTATCAAAGCTGAAAAATGATCTAAGATTGCAACAAATAAACGCAGTTCCGTTTAACAGCTACATGTAAGCTGAACTAGCTACAAAAATCTCCAATTACATAATGCCTTTTTGATACAGAAAGTAGAAAATTGGCACAACTAGAAAAACATAGATTAGAACTTCAACAGCTACGGATCACCATTATAGTTCCAAGGGCCAAAACGAGAACTATCAGTTCTATCTAACAAGGAAAAAATTATTCCCATCAACTCTCAACTAATATCACAGCTCTAGCAAAGCAGAAAAACGATCCTAATCATCTCCACCACATCCTTAACTCAAAATCACGACTGCAAGTAAGAAAATGCAGCTCCAAAAAACATAACAACTACATGTAAACCGAACTAGCTACAACCACAATAACTTCCATCATCCTTACGTCTTTTTTGGCACAGAATAAAGCAGCACAACCAAAGAAACATTACTAAGAACTCCACAAGCCGCCGATCACTATAATATTTCCTAGGCCAAGAATTATCAATTCTTTCTAACAAGGATGAATTTATTTATTATTATCAACTCTCAACTAATATCACAGCTCTACCAAATCAGATAAATTATCATAATCATTCACACCGCATACTCAACTCAAAGATCGCAGCAATGCAGATCAAAACTACATATAAACCGAGCTAACCACAAAAAACTTTCAATTACATTCTACAAGTTTTCTGGTACAAAATGCAGGTATGAAAATTACCGGCCGCCGCAGTCGCATCCAGAACAGAGGAGCCAAGATTTGACATATTGGAGTCGATGTCTTTTCGCTGTGCTACAAGACGAAGATCGTCGAAAATGGAAAGCGACGGACTGGACGAGAGAACCGCGCGACTACGATCAGCGTTACTTCAAACCGTGATTCAGATATTTCAGTGTTGAGGAAATGGACAATTTCACTGACAGAAAGCTGTGAGAGGAGAGAGCATTTGATTGGCGAGGGAAGCCAGTTTGTAGGCCATTAAAGCGCCTGATACGACGTCGTTTAGTGGGTTAGGTTCCAATTTCAGCGGAATTGGAACTTTTCGAAGAGAACAACAAAAACGACGGCGTTGCATCCTCCGGTCCTCCGGTCCTCCTCCAAAGCACTCTAGTTTGAAACGAAAAGAATGTGGGACCTCCATTAGACTTTAAAATATTGTGGTTTAAATTGCAATGTGGAAAAATTTTTAGTATTAGTTTACCTATCACTTTTATTCATAATTTGATATGTCATCAAATTATATATTAATTTATTTTGTAGACTGTATTGTTAATGTTGAAGGAGAAATTTTGGACAATCACAAATTACACGTCATTTAATAACAAAATTACAAATCATCTAATTTAGGACTAATTAAAAGTTGACATGTGTCCCCAATTGAGATTGAAGACATAAATTGACGAGTCCCTGTGATGCCATATGTTTTCATCACAATCGTTGGATTGAATGAAATTAATTTTGTCCAATTTTATTTGGGTTAAAGTCTAATTGAACCCAAAAATAAGCTTAATTGGGCCTAAATGTCAACATTGGTCCAAATCCAATTAATTGGGCCCAAGGGCCTAGTCTACTTTCAACCAAGTCCAAGCCCATAAGATCCACCAGAAAACTCTATATATATAAGAGTTATCTTCATTTGATGCAATCATAAATTCTACACTCCAAAAAACCTAGAGATGTCTCTCCCAATAATCAAAAGACTCTCTAACTCCTAAAGTTGATCACAGTTGAAGATGCCCTTTGGAGATATAAGCATTATTCCAAGACTCCGACTCCATGAACATCGCGCGCTTTACTTTCTCTAATCAAGTGTAGGCATTCAACTGAGAGAGAATCAGAGGATCAAGTACTAGAGATCAAACCACATCTGCATTAAATTTACATAAATACGAATTCAAATCTATGAAATAAGATTCTCTAGAGACCTTGTGTGAATAAATTAGCATGTCCAATGAGGAATCTCTATCTCTCATCCTCTCGACATCCAAATAAAAAAATGGCACCAAAGAAAGTTGCATCTAAAGCAACTGCTACAAGCGGTTGCTATATAAGACTTGTCACTCAAAGGGGATCCTGCATGAGCAAGAATAAGACTCTGTCATCGCGGAGAAAATATGAAAATAGCTAATGGAATTTCCTAAAGGCAAAACTATCATCAGAGAAAATCCCTTGTTCAACAACTCTGCTCCTACTTCTAATCGATCAGAGAAAGAATTGCACTTTGATGTAGTGTATGTCATAATGACGGATGTAATAGTTGAGGCAGCCATGATAGAGATGAAGAGGAAGAAAAATCTCTTAATGAAAGATGTTGAGGAGTGAGACCATGAAATCACTGCCTTAAGAGATCAAATGCAAGTTCGAGAAACTATTGAGACAAGTCAAGCTCTAGCTGCCAAAGCCATTGACAAAGGAAAGACTATCTTACAGGAAAACCAACTGTAACAATCTACCTCTATTGTCGCCCTGTCAAATCAACAGCCGCGAGATATAATTGTTGGGTTTTATGTCTTAAAACTCGTGGTTTGTAAACATTAGAACTTATTCTGAGAATTCAATAAAGTTTTTGTTGAATATTTTTTTTTTTAGAAATCCAATAAACCTAAGTCCCTTGACTATTATATGAGTATTTGAACTTTATGTGGAAACATACAAGTGGATCAGGTTCAAGTAAGTGTCAAAATGATCTATAGTATATGAATAAGGTTGGGTACCTTATTCTGATAACACTATTGGATGCGGCCTACTCTGTAGTTGTTACAAAGAATTGTAAAGTGCTACATACAAAGTGATCCTAATTCGTACATGTTGAGACATGAGAAGTGGGAGTGTCTTGTGCAAATGAGTTTTGTGCAAGATCGGACCACGAAACTTATCACTCTTACTTTATAATGCTGTTTACTGTTTAAGACTGACAATTTCAAAGCGACGACCTAGGTAACTTAACCTTAATCCTGAGCTAACTATGAACTCCTGTTTGTTCGGGATTATCCTTTGCTCTAAAAACAGTGAGAGTAGACCAATTGCCTCTGTTCAATAAACTTACCATTTTAGGGATAAGACCGGATGAATAGCTGGGAACATAGGGTGCAAGAGGGAATTCACTCCTAACCGATTAGGGTTAGTAGAGAGGTTGTTCCCTTCAAGTGCTAATTTTGGGTCTTGAACAAGAGGCCTCACCCTCTCATTGGCCTAAGAGGGATTCGATTTGTTGATGGATCACAAATCAATTGTTCATTAGGGGATCAATGGTACTTAAGGAACAAGAGGTAATTTCAGGGGTAAAACAGAGATTCAACCCAGCTGTTATTATGAGCAACCTGTGAAGGGTTAACTTACTAATCATGGTTATATCGAGTGGACATAATATATCCACAGTGAGGGAAGTTCAGCTATAGGTTTTAGTTGAATCACCCATTAATTAACGAATGGAGGTTAGATCGGTCTAATGAGTTTAGCCGATTAATCTCGGATCGTTGGAGCCCATGATCTGCAGATCCGCGAGGTCCCCCTACTAGCTCGTAAATGGGTACGCTTTAAGGTAGCTTGAGAAATTAATTTAAAACGTTCAAATTAAACGGAACAAGAGAAAAAAATATGTAAATATGATTTAAATATATAAAGATGATTATTGTGCAAAAATTAATTTAATATTTGATATTAAATTAATTATTTTTAAATTTATTTATGAAATTAATTTAAGAAAATCAAATTTTAAATTAAAATGATTTAAAAGTCATTTTGTATTTTAAAAATAAAAAATCGTTTTTGCATGGCACATAATGGAAAAAGAGTATTTTCCATTATCATCATCTTTTATGCTCATACACAAACCATGATCTTCTCTACCTTGATTCTCCAAGCATGAGTTGCAAGCTATGCACTCCATTTCTTTGCATGTTCATCTTGATATATAAAGAAGATTGGAGTTGTTGGAGAAAAAGGAGATGGATACAAAATTTTGAGAGAAAAATCGTGGTGAAGAAGAAGTTTTCTGTAACTTGCTGTTGTGAGCTTTCCTTGTTTCTTCCACATCTACAAGTTGTTCTTGAGTCCCACAACTCTGCCTAAAGCTCCAAGAGTATAGTAGGGAAGACTTTGAGGTGGTTCACGTTGATATTAAGTGAAGATAGCAGCTGAACAGAGATTTTCTTGAAGAGTTCTTCAAAGGTATGTTCTGAAAACCCATTTTTATGAACAACATGCTTTAGTTTTTGCCAAAATTAGTGAATTAGAATGCTTATGGATCCTTGATACTTCCACTTCATGTTGTTTAACTCTAGCAATAATTACGAACCCTATAAGGCTCAGTACGGAGGACCATCACAATCTTCTATTATGTACTCCAAGCCGTACACTAAAGAGATCGACAACTTGAGAATGCCAGCTGGGTACCAACCTCCAAACTTCCAATAGATCGATGGAAAGGGAAATCCAAAACAACATGTTGCTCACTTCATTGGAACCTGCGAAAATGTAGGAACCAGAAAAACCTGCTAGTCAAGCAATTTGTTCGAACCTTGAAAGGAAATGCTTTTGATTGGTACACCAATTTGGAGCCATAAGTGATTAACAGCTGGGAACAACTGGAAAGAGAGTCCCTGAATTGCTTTTATAGCACCAAATGCATCATTAGTATGATGGAGATGATAAACTCCAAGCAATAAAAAGGAGAGTTGGTCATCGATTACATCAATCGATGAAGTGCTCTGAGTCTAGATTGCAAAGACAGACTCACTGAATTATCCACAGTGGAGATATGAACTGTTGCATTTTGAAAGATGCGATGATTATTAGCCTTATGTTATGCTCTTAATTCTAAGTGAGATGAATTTTCTAGTTTAAACGAAATGTTTTCTTCAACTAAACCCAAGTTTAAGTCTAATTAGAGTACTTTTCGATGAGATCAGAGGCCAAACTCATGGACATACGACTAAGAAGTGATGAAAATAATTGTTTGATCTTAGCGCAGTGAGTTGCTATTTAAGCATGCAATAGAAGTATGTGATGAAAATAATATTTACTATCTAATAGAATACTTACATTATTGGTGGAATGGATGATGATATGGATGTGATAGTAATTGCAAGTGCTAAATGAAGTTGTGCAAGTTAAGAATGGATAAAATATCAATGACTAGACAGGGTTGAGAAAGGTTCACTTACATTTTCCTAAGCGATGCATAAGTTATGCATTCATGCGATAAACTCTTAAAGTAATAACTTTTTCTATCAGTGTTTGAGCCATAATGTCCTATCTTTAAGATGCATGTGATGAGTTCTGGTTGTGATAGGTTAACTTTATCTCTGAAGTGACTTCTATCCTTGTTTAACGAGTTTCACAATCTCTTACTCTTTCAAGTAGTAGATTGTTTCCTACTCAGATTAATCTCTTGATTTGATCTTAGTAATCCTTTTTGCACACGTTAAACAAGATGAACACCTACTTATGCATAATTTAGTAAAAATGTTAGTATATCTTTCTCAGCTTATGAGGAATTTAGTTAACCATGCTTGTGAAAATAGACATGGATGGATAGAATATGGAAGTAATTGTATTTATATTAAGAAAGGCAGAGTTTTTCAATCTCTAAAAGCTTAATACAAATGAAGATGACAAGACAAATGTAAAGAGAATTAAAATAGAAAGTGTCAAGTCGTCGGTCATAATCTCTTGCTCCCTTTGGCTCCGATGGTGGTTGCTTCACTTAGGTTGCAATAATGTGAAAGTTGTTCTCTCTTTTTTTAGAAAAGAACTTTGAGCTCTCACTTAGAATCCTTCAAAGAAAAACTCGAAGAAGTGGTGGTTTTGGCGGGTTTGGGGCAAAAGTTCGACAGAGTTTTGACCTCTTTCGATGGTGAAAATCTCTATCCCATTGATCGATTCTTCAAAGGGCTATTTATAGGTGTCAAGAAGAAGGTTCATCACCTCTTTCCAATGATGGTCTGACACCTTGCATTAATTTCCATGCCTTACTGTGCCGCCTGCCTCGCTTCAGAGATCCATTGGCTCTACTACAAACATCTCACGTCAGCTACTAACTTGTTCTATTGATTTGACTTTCACCGCCTACAAGTTTGTCATTTTCTATTTGTCGCGTTTCATCTCATCGTGTGGTGTTATGCGTTGTAAAGTTGGTAGCCGGTTAATTCCTTCTATGCGATCATGGCTTGCAGCTCATTTCTTAGGCTGGTTTTTTTCCTTATTTCATCTGAATTCTACATCCAAAAGTGAAAAGTTTTACACTTTTCAAGGATTATTAATTTTGTAAGCATATGACCACAAGATATGATTATTTGCATGAATTCCTTCTCAAGCTAATGCGTTTTCCTTTGAATTTTCCTAATTGTTCTCAATAAAAAGGGAAAATAACTTGTATTTCTACAAGTTATCGCACCCCCAAATTTAAAACAATGTTTATCCTCAAGCATATATATAAAGTCTTATTATATACTTCAACTCACTTCGATGCATTAGCTAGAACTCTCAAAGTGCTTTCTTATTCAACATTTATTTGACTTGTATACTTCCTCAAGCTTTATTTCTTTCCTATGAAAACATTTCTAGACCTTAGATGCGGCAAGCTTATTCTTCAAAATTCCTTTACTCATTTTCAAGGCTTTCTTATATTTCTTTTAAATAATGGGCTTATGGTTCAAAGTTTTACAAATTTTTCTCTCAGTTACTCCTTGTATTATTAAGTAGTTATGCGTGGATCTAGGCATTTCACTTTTGTTTTGGCTTGCCCTACAGGTGTCATGCAGACATCCAACTACGAGCAAAAGTCCTTTCAAACTCAACTCTTGCCTTGAAATTTTTCTTTTAATATAGGCAATGGAGCTGTAATTTTTTTTTCCTGCATTGATCATACCCCCACGGGGTGTCATGCGGACATCCAACCATAAGTAGGTTCCAATCTTAATGCCACTTTTACAAAAAAAAAATCTTTTTTTTTTTTTTGATATGAAAAATTAAATGAGCAAGGAGATTTTAAAAAAATTTGAACGCATTTAGCTCAAACCTCTCTTACCCCTAAATTTAAAAGGAAACAAGGTCCTCAGTGTTGAAATCAAATTATGCAATAACCTTAAAAATTTTTGCAAAAGAGGTTTAAGGTAAAACTTGCATGCATACTTAATTTCGAAAAATGTTTCCTAAGGCAAAGTCCTAAGGTTTAAGTCCTAGAAACTTATCATAACAAATCTAGGTATTGATTAGCACAAATATCATCATCGAGGTCATACGACAGAACATATCAAAGCAAGGAGAAATACTAAGAAAGGAGTAAATATAAACAAGAAACTAGAGCAAGGAAAAGACACAAGAAAAAGAACTGGATAATTCATTCAATGCAATTAATTAACATGAATCGATCAATGCGTACAAATCATTGAATGAAATACAAAAATTGAAGACATCCCCAAATTTAATTTTTGCCTGCATTATTATTGTCATTTAGCGGGGGAGGGAAAACTTCTTCCTCTAAAAACTATAAGGGCTATTGGAGATGCGGTGGAATAGTAGGTCCTGTAAGGAGCTGAGTAAGAAATTCTTGAATATATTGAAGTGTGAAGCGAAACTACTCATGCTGCCTTTACGTCTGATGCCAAATGAAGTTCCTCGTCAAGGTCTGTTAGTGCTAAACTTGTTGAGATTAGCGTTGAACAAATTCTCGTAGCTTGACTTGTTGCTGTACGAGCTCTCATTGTTGCCGCAAAAGTGTGTCTTGTTTAGGCAAAAAATCGTCAAGACTCTCCAAGATTGGTTCCCAGAGGTCATCATGAAAGAACTTGTACAAGTCATCAAAGTCCATGTCAGTTGATTCATCTTCAGGTGTAGGAGGAATATTGTGTTGAGTTTCTTCTTCGACGTGTGGTGGATGCTTACCAACCTCACCAACGTTAGATCCTTCTCACATTTGAAAAGTAGTGGAGCAAGGAGGCTTGGGTCATTAGCAGTAGGCGGTGACAGAAGGAAGCCTGTGATCACTGGCTCCTCCAAAATTGGAGTCTTGCCTTTGTTTTCTTTTGGCCGTGGCGGTGGAGTTTGCTCCCTCCGTTCAAGCGGTAAGGGAGGGAGGAAGGATTTATTTAGAAGGATTAGATGGTGTTCATTCAAATCAACAGGCAGCTTTGGAGACTCCTTTATCAATTTCTCTTGAGGCGGAGAAATGATCTCAACCTCAGGTTCAGTATGGCGCGATGAAGGAGTCTACCGCCTAGGCTGGGGTGGGGGAAATTTCTCTTTTTCGATTTCTTCATTTACTTTATTGGTTAGGTCGAGGCAGAGGGAGAGCGATCTTTCTTTATCATCAAATTGAGGTGGTGAGATCAAGTTCCCTTCTTCAACAAGTGAAGAAGGTGAACTGAGTAATTTTTCTATTGTGGTGTTTGGCATAGTTTGTTCAAATAACTTTTTCACCAATTTCATTCTCTTAGGCTGGGGAGGTTGCGCTAGAGGTGTTGTTTGCGATCGAGAAGGTTGCTTCTTAGTCTTTTCTTGCTTAACTGCCTCAAGTTAAAACGGTGAATCCTTCAACAGTCGTCGGAGAGTATTGTTTGTGATGACTTCTCTAAGAGACACCTTTTCTTCATCTTCAAAAACCCTTTTGGGCAACACATAGCCTTGTTACAAGAAAGAGGAAGAATAACTGCCCCCTAGGCTTGAAATATATAGCCCGCATAGCGATGATGCGCCTGACATCCATAGGGATACATCGCATGATGCAATATATCACCATTACTCGATCCTTTGATATGAAGTTGTCGTGCGTGGTTGGGAGTAACTTCTTTTTGACAAAATAAAGCTACACATTTGCCTCAGGAGTTAGGCTATGCAACAAAAGTGTCCTGATCCCCTTAGCGGAGGTGATCCACTTCGACCTTGGCTTAGCCAACACTCTTAATGCATCTTTCATCTCCTCACATGTTGGCTCTTCGATTATTCTGTTCTCCTCAGCTTCAGGGTCATTTTGAAAGTTGATCAACGCGTTTATCCTCTTGGCACCAAAACCAACTTTCTTATCACCTACTTGAGCAATGTATTTGCTAGGATGAGGGGTCCCTTCATAGAACGCATGGACCACACTTGGTTTGAGCTTTTGAGGTCCCTTGCAGAAGTTTTGCCACCTCATGATGTTGATAACATTTGCTATGAATGTGGGCAATGGTATGACCTCAGGGAAAAACCCCATCTCCAATAGTAGTGGTGATCGCCTTTTGGGCGTTTTCTCCGTTTCAACTTCCATTTTATCTTTTCCTTTATCTTTTCTATTTTCTTCAGGGCCAACAGAAGTCCTACTCCTCTTTTATTTTTCTATTTCTCGGCACAGTCTTTCTACTCACCACCCGACCTTTACTATTCTTGGGTTGCTTTTTCCTTCTTGTAGCCTCTTTTTTCTTTTCCTCCTCCGCTGTCATCTTTCTCTTCTCCTTCTTAATTTCTTTAATATTTTGGTGATGCGTTGAGTTTTTCTCATTTATCCTCATTTTCTCCGAATCACTTTCTTCTCTCATTTTCTTCTCAAATTCCATCGTGACTCTATCCATGTTATCCATTTCTTCAAGCTTAGTGGGCCTAGTCCTTGTCGCTTCGCCGACTTCTTCAATCTCCTCATCGCTAACTTCTCTTTGAAACTCAGTTGCCACGATGAGACTTTGCCCTTCCTTCCTCAAGTTTTAGAAGCTTTCTTTTGTTTTCTTTGATTTTTCGGCCAATAGGGCTGCCAACTGCTCCATAGAGGATTAAAGGAGAATCATTTTTTTTATTTTTGTGCTTTCGAGATGTACCCCACCTCTTTTGTTTTGGTGCTCTTTCATTGCAGGGGCACCATCTTCTTCCTCTTCTATTTCCTCAAGGTCAGCCTTAGATGTGACTGCCTTTTCTCTTCTCTCCTCTTCTCCCAAATTCTTTTGTTCAGGCTTTGCGGCCACTTTCTTTTTCTCGAAATTTTTCTTCTTTTCCACCAATTTCTTTTCAAACACAGCAAACAACTTCACTACGGGTCCATCCTTAGCACTAATATGGCTTTGTATGTAAGATGCTAATGCTTCAAGGCCATTGGCCACAGAGACAAACCTTTGTGGTGAAACCTTCTTTCTTTGGCTAGTGGTCTCCTTGCTTGGCTGGTTAACCACTACTTCATCATCTAAACTTTCCAATGGTCATATTGTTTCTAAAATTTTCTCGAACACTTCTGGTTCATCCCTTCTTCTCTCCTCGTTGGTGTCAACTAGGTCACTAGCACATGATTGTATTGGACGCACTCCCAACTTAAGACTATTGGGTCGAACCTTCTCCTCGCAATGTCCTGCAATGGTTATTCTAACTTGGGTTTTTCCTTCTTACAGTGAGGATGATCTTGAGAGAGTCGGTTCTTGAGAGAAAACTACAATCAATTGAGTTAAAAGGGCAGGGTTGAGAAGATTTGGCTTTAGGGCAGGAGAAGGGGCAAATTGGGGAAATAAATGGGTGCTAGAGAAGGAGGTAGGGAGACAGATGGTTGGAATTTCTATCGACCGGAGTACATTTTTTGGAATAACCACCTCATATCATCAGTGAGGGAGTTAGGGAAGGGATGAAAAAGTTGTGGGTTTTGAAGATGAAGGCACGATGATGGCCTTGGAAGTGCTCTTTCGGCTGTCTATGAGTAAGGTTTTGAAGAAGAAATGGAAGAACGACAAGGGAGAAGGCTTAATAGGCCACTAGAGGTTTTGTCGAAATTTTTGCAGAGAAGGAATTTAGGATTTTAGCGAATTCATAATGGAAAATGAAAGAGGAATGAGGGGAAGGGATTTTATACGCATTAGTGGGTGCGTGGGTTAAGGCGTGATCTCAACATAATGATGGCGCATTAAATGAATGAAAGACGTGACGTCGTGTCAGGCAGCGCACGTGATTGACGTCCTTTTAAATCTCACTAATGGTAAAAAAAACATTACAGGTCCCCTCTCTTGCAATGAGCATGTTAGATGCGATGAGTTGTCACCTCTTTGCATCCTACACTCATCGCAACTCTCATTCATTTTTTTCATAAATTCAAAGTTTAATCAAACCATTCATAAATCATCGTAACTACTTTTAAACAACCAATTTCCACAAAATTCAAGCAGTTCAAATAAAAGAAAAACATAAAATTAAGAAAGCAAGTAATAAAGTTAGGATGCGTCTCTAGTGAGATATCATCATTTTCACCACAGGAACTATCCATCCATTCTTCATTCAGGCTTTCTAAGATCAATGGACACTTTGTTGCAATCAACTTCACCTCCATAGTATGGTTTGATTCTTTGCCCATTGACTTTAAACACATTTGTTCCTTCTTCGTTTGTCAGCTCCACTGTTTCATGTGAGAAGATTTCTTTGATTATGAAGGGTCCTGACCATCATGACTGCAATTTTCCTGGGAAAAAATGCAATCCTGAGTTAAATAAAAGAATTTTTTTGTCCAACAAAGGAGGCTTTCTTATAGATGCATTGATCATGCCAACGCTTAGTCCTTTCTTTATATATCTTTACGTTTATGTAAGTTTGAAATATCCATTTGTCTAATTCATTTAATTGCAATTTCCTCATTTCTCCAGCTGTATGCAAGTCCAGGTTCAACTTTTTAGTGCCCCAATGGGCTTTATGTTCCAACTCCAAAGGCAAATGACATGCTTTCCCAAATACCAACGCATAGGGGGACATCTCTATAGGCATCTTATATATGGTTTAGTAAGCCTAGAGTACTTCATTAAGCTTCTTCGCCCATTCCCTTTGAGTAGTATTGATGACTTTTTACAAAATAGACTTGATCTCGCGATTGAAAATTTCTGCTTGTCCATTTGTCTATGGGTGGTATGTCGTTGATATCCTATGATGCACACCATATTTAATAAGTAATTTTCTAATGATGTGATTTATGAAATGTGTACCTTCATCGTTGATGGTCGCTTGGGGGGGTGCCAAAGTGTGTGAAGATATGCATTTGAAGAAATTTGGAGACTATCTTCGCATCATTTATGGTACATGAAATAGCCTTAACCCAAATGGATACATAATCGACAACCACCAAAATGTAACTATGGTCGTTTGAGGGCAAGAATGGTCTCATGAAGTTTATTCCCCATAAATCAAACAACCCAACTTTCAAAATTATAGGCAGGGACATCTCGTTTCTCTTTGAAATATTACCTGTTTGCTGGCAGCTAT
This sequence comes from Benincasa hispida, assembly GCF_009727055.1. Taxonomy (NCBI): domain Eukaryota; kingdom Viridiplantae; phylum Streptophyta; class Magnoliopsida; order Cucurbitales; family Cucurbitaceae; genus Benincasa; species Benincasa hispida. The sequence continues at coordinate 67,151,933 of NC_052349.1, forward strand.
CGCATCTCACCACAAACTCTTTGGCATTTCTGAATAAGGTGGGCCAATAATACCCACACTGGAGAACTTTAGTTGTCGTTCGATCTCCGCCGAAGTGACCACCAAAAGGTGATTCATGACAATTGAGATAGCATGCGTTGGTATGCAATTTCAGGAACACATTTTCTGAAGATGTGATTGGGTCCTCGCCTATATAGATTGGGCTCATCCCAGTAGTAGAACTTACATTCAAGCATTAATTTCTTTTTCTGTTGCGTGTTGTACTTTTCAGGGAGTTGCTTGCATACCAAAAAATTTACAATATCTAAATACCATGACTCAAAATCATTAATCTTTAGCACATCTTCATTAGGAAAGCATGCATGGACTTCAGGCTACATGCAATCAACTTATGAATTCTCAAGGGGGGATGGTCAGCCACTTTATTATCGATTCCCTTTCTATAAAAAATTTATGTATTGAATTCTTGCAACAATAAAATCCATCTAATTAACCGAGGTTTTGCGTCTTTCTTGGTCATCAAGTATCTAATAGCGGAACGGTTAGTATGGATGATGACTTTCAACCCCAGTAGGTAGGCTTTGAATTTTTCTACTACAAACAACACGACTAACAGTTCCTTTTCAATGGTTGAATAATTGACTTATGCTTTGTTGAGCATTTTGTTAACATATGTGATGGGATGCAGAATTCTTTCTTTGTACTGAACCAAAGGGACTCCCATCGCATAGTCACTGGCATCACAAATCAACTCGAAGGGAAGTGACCAATTTGGTGCGATCAATGCAAGTGTCGTGACCAATTCTTGCTTCAACTTTTCAAACATCTGTAAACAATTTCATAAAAAACAAAAGATATGTTTACCTCAAGCAACATACTCAGTAGTCGTGTGATCTTCGAGAAATCCTTAACAAATCTGCGATAAAAACCAGCGTGGCCAAGGAAACTTCTCATGGTTTTTACATTCATTAGGAGAGGTAATCTCTCAACAACTTCGATCTTAGCTTTTTTCACCTCTAAGCCAGATTTAGATTCCTTATGCTCTAGCACAATCCCTTCATTTACCTGAAATGACATTTTTTTCAATTCAACATTAAATTGGTATTTTCACATCTTTGCAAGACTTACTCGTGGTTAGTTAAGCATGATTCGTAGGATTTTTAGACTACAGAGAAACCGTCCATAAATATCTTCACCGATTCCTCTACGCAATCAGAAAATATTTCCATCATGCATCGTTGGAAGGTGCCTGGCTCATTGGGTGCAATCATTATCTGGTTGTATCCAGAATATCCATCCAAGAAGCAAAAGAAATCATTTCTAGTTAGTTGGTCAAGCATTTGGTCAATGAATGGTAATGGAAAATGATCCTTCTTGGTTGTTGCATTTAACTTCTTGTAATCCATACAAATTCTCCACTCGGTGACAGTCCGGGTATTAGAAATGTCCTAAAACTCGCAGTTCATAATCATGGAAACATATTCTATTGATCAATAAGAGTATTGTTAAAGAATTTATTCAACAAAAGTGTTATTGAAATTGCATTATGTTATAAAATCGTGGCTATAGTATGAATACTTTAACTATATGTAGAGACATAAAAGAGAATCAAGTTATAGTATATAGCCAAAAAGGTCTATAAGTATATGGATGAGATTGGGTATTTTGTCTTGGGGACACTATGGATGCGGCCTACTTTGTATACTTATATAAACAATGATATCCCAAAATCGTTCATGTGGAGACATGCGAGTGGATGCATCCTATGCAAAAGAGTTTTGCATAAGACCGAACCATGAAATAGTCAGTTTTTTTTTATAACAATCGTTTACTGTTAAAACTGACTATTTGAATTCGATGACCTAGGGTAACTCGATCTCAATCTTGAGCTAGCTATAATATTTATTTGGGATTATCCTTTGATCTGTATAGGTGAGAGTAGTTCAGCAACACTACTCAACAAGCCTTCCATTTTGGTGATAGAACTGGATAGATAGTTGAGGACATAGTATTGCAAGATGTAATTCACTCCTATCCATTTTAGGGTTAGCAGATAAGTTGTTCCCTTAAGTACTGAATTCTAGTCTTGAACAAATGGGCCTCGCCCTCTCATGGCCGAGAGAGACATGGTTTATTAGTTGGACTATAAACCAATTGTTTAATAGAGAATCAGTGGGAGCTTAAGGAGCAAGATGTATTTACAGGGGTAAAATGGTAATATTGACCTAGCTGTAATTACGAACGACCTATGAAGAATCGACTTACTAATTATGGTTAAATCAAGTGGACAGAAATATATCTACAGTGAGGAGAGTGTAATCATCGAGCTATAGTGGTATGTCTCGGTGGTTAATGAATATTGATTAATTCAGGTTAAAGAGTTTAACCGATTAATCACAAATCGTTGGAACGCATGATCCGTAGGTCCATAAGGTCCCTCTACTAGCTCGTAAAGTATTACACATTGGACTAAAATATTGAGCGAATTTGAAGTGTTCAAATTCGAAATTAGGGTTTGAATTTGAAATGTTCAATTTCATTTTTTTAGGGTTTGGATAATTATATTCGATATAGTTAATATTTAAATTTATCAAAATTAAACGTGATTGGAGAGTTTAAAATATTTAAATATTGATTTAAATATAGTTTACATGAATATGGATTTATGTTTAAATTAGGTATTTTAGTAATTTAATATTTGATATTAAATTATTAATTAATTAATTAAACTTAAATAAATTTTCATTTTTAGATTAAATTTATAGAAATTGAATTAAGATTTAAATTATTCTTGAATTGAAAAATGAAAATGTGAGTGAATTTATCCCAAATTTGGGGTTTTTGGTGGATTTTTCCATAAATCAACCACTCACTTAGTGCTGATTGAAGTGTCAATTAGTTGAAAGACTAAGTGCTTACATGCTTGAACTTATTAAATACTTCAATTTCAGAAGTTGGAGTAGAGATGCATGCTGATTTATTGAAAATTATGAGATTTTTGAAATTCTCTCAAACCCTCTCCAATCCCTTATCCAATTCCTCCTAATTTTGAGTTTCCACCACTCAATCCAAAGTTGAGGATAGTAGAGAAGATACTTTTGGTGGTCTACTAAGAATTAGTTCAAACTCGTGGAGTTCAACAATGATCAAGAAGAAATCAACAAGGGTATACACATTGAAACCCTCTTTTTGTTAAAATATGTTTTTAAGCATGCTTTGTACTCAAGTTAAATGTAACTAGAGTGCTTAATGATTTTGTTTGCTTCCGTTTTATGTATCTTTACTCTATCAATTGGTATCGGAGTATGATTTAAGCATTCAATTAACGTTAATTTGAGTTTGGTGGGTGAATTTCTAGCAGTGCATGTTTAGTGACTGATATGGTTTTTTTAATTCAACTTTGACATTAGAATTCTATTTGATTCGATTGTTAAATTTGTAATTGGCTCTTGGTTGATGAGCCTTAATGTATGATTAAGGATTTTAATTTTATTGGAGTCAATAGAGTTGAAAATAGTTTGTCATCGAAGTTTGAAGCAAGCAAGTTCAGAAGCAAAAACTGGAGAAGAAGCCACTACTAGGCAGCGTCGCAACATTGTAACGCTGTTCTTCATGAGCTCGAAGCGTTGCAATGCCAGGATGAAGCATTATGACGCTGCTCATCCCAACCTAGAAACACGTACACACGTGTTTTAGTTTGCAGGAGCAGTTCGGTTCGACCGGTTCGGTGGCATGGGGTCCGGTTCAACCATATCAGGGCCAGTTCAGCCTCTTTTGGAGCTAGGAGCGCCGGTTCGGGTGGTTCAAGTTCGGTTCGGGTCGGTTCGAGCAGTCCAGTGGCTTTTTCAAGTTGTTTTTATATTCTTTTGTAATAAATTTGTTTACTGCTTGCTTAGGATGCCAAAGTTGATCCATATCGGTGTTTAAATATTTTATGCATGTGATATATGTTATATTTAAATTAAACATGTATGTGCATATTGTATGCCATGTGGATTTAAAAGCCCACCATAGGAGAGCATGTTTTTGTGCATTAATATATGTTATAAATTGGCTATAATGTATATAGTATGCATGATTAAGGTTTCATAATATTAATATAATTGTTATATTAATGTGTGGAATGCTTAAGTTTATGTTATAGCATGTCTATTTTTTTTTATAAGAGTTATAAAATGGATTAGATATTTAAAATCCATAACAAAGATAAGATGTATGCCCACTTAAGGTAAATAATAACTTGTTTTAATAGTTAAAATATGTCGTTATGTTCTAAAACACGACTACAAACTCAATCGGTCTACAAACTCAAAGAGAGGTAGTTATTCCAAGTTCTTCACAAGAGCGAGAGATATGTGGAAGAAGATTTCTTCAAAGGTAAGTCTCTCACTTCTTTTGTATTTACTTTTTAAAGCATGTCATAATTTTGTTAGAAGATGCATAACTAGTTTGTATGTATGTGAATGCTTGTAATTCTATCACAATGAATTTGGATCGATCGTGCTTCTACTCATGGGTTCTCTTTGATAAGAGATCCTTCAGAATGGTAATCTAAATCAGTTAGAAGACACATCTTTACCTCCATGTGAGTCATGTCTTGAGAGAAAAATGACTACATGATTTTTTTTTTTCAGAAAAAGGTCTTAGAGCTAAGAAACCTCTAGAACTTATACATTTAGACCTTGTGGTCCAATGAATGTTAAAGCTCTGGAGGATCTGAATGTTATGTCCGTTTTATTGATGATTATTCCAGATATGGCTATGTTTACCTAATGTATCAAAAGTCTGAGACTATTGAAAAGTTCAAAGAATATAAGACAGAGGTTGAGAACTTATTAGGTAAAAGGATAAAAACACTTTGATCAGATCGAAGTGGTGAGTATATGGATTTACAATTCCACAACTATCTAGTAGAACATGGAATTCAATCCCAACTCACAGCACCTGGTACACCACAACAGAAAGGAGAAATCGAACTTGTTAGACATGGTTCGTTCAATGATGAGTTATGCCTAGTTACCTCAGTCCTTTTGGGGGTATGCAGTACAAGCTGTTGTACATATACTAACATGGTTCCTTCAAAAAGTGTTTCAGAAAAATCGTATGAGTTATGGAGACGACGTAAAGATAGTTTGTGTCACTTTAGAATTTGGGGATGCCCGACACACGTGTTGGTGCAAGACCTTAAAAAGTTGGAACGACGTTAAAAAATATGCCTATTTGTAGGATACCCTAAAGAAACAGAAGGTGGGCTATTTTATGATCCTTGAAAAGATAAGGTATTTGTATCAACAAATGCTACATTCTTAGAAGAAGATCACATAAGAAATCATCAACCTTGCAGTAAACTAGTATTAGATGAAATGTCCAAAGAATCTAAAGATAAATCAACAAGAGTTGTTGATCAAGTTGGTCCTTCAACAAGAGTTGTTACTCCATCACATCCTTCTCATGAGATAAGAATGCCTCGAGTAGTAGGAGGGTTGTTCAATAGCCTAACCACTATATGGGTTTAATAGAAACTCATGTCATCATATCTGTAAAGGAACTCGTTTTACAGAGAACGTATAAGCGAAAGTGGATCGTCCAAATCCCATTTCGATTGAACATAAACATTTACAGTAAAACATATAAATATGCACTTTAACTAAATTACAACATGCTTTTGAATAAGAAACAAAATGCAGAGATTATACCTTTGAAGAACTCTTCTTCGCGTTAATCCCACGAACTTTCACGAACACTTCGAACAACAACGAAGTTTCCTCGAACAGCAACAACCATAATACTCGAACCAAAAGTGTAAGACATTGCCACTTGGTTACCTTGGTATTCTCAGGGTGAGAACCCAGGAGTTCTGAGCTCTGACTATTTTGGTTAGGAAATAGTTTAGAAGTTTGGAGGAGGAAAATGATTGAAGAAAGAACAAGCTATCGCATAGCAAAACTCTCAATCATTTAGATAGCAAAGTCTATTGCATAGACTCTGAGATAATCGTGTAGTCTTTGTACTGTCTCTTATACACATCTAGATGTGTATAAGAGACAGACCTTATAGACCTGTAGCTTGAAGCTCCAATGGTACGTGAATAATTAATTAAACTCTTTAATTACATTATCCACCATCTATTAACTGTCGAGCACTCCACTAAAGATCGGTTGCTGCACTCTTCGCACTACAGATATATTTCTATGTCCATTGGATATAAGATCAATAGTACGATGACTCTTCACAAATTGCTCGTAAGTACAGCTGGGCCCCTACCCCTGTCTCTTATACACATCTAGATGTGTATAAGAGACAGCTATGAATCTTATTCATAGAAAATATATTTGAATCTTATTCATACATTTGTTCCTCCAATTAAACTATAATGTATCATATACATTATCTCAATTATATTATATATAATTGAATCTATTTTATTATATCATATATAATCAAATTCTCTCTTATTAATTTGAACATTTCAAATTAACCCAAAAACTGATTCTCAACTAAATCCTTTTGAGCTATCAAGGGGACCTTATAGACCTGTAGCTTGAAGCTCCAATGGTACGTGAATAATTAATTAAACTCTTTAATTACATTATCCACCATCTATTAACTGTCGAGCACTCCACTAAAGATCGACAGCTGCACTCTTCGCACTACAGATATATTTCTATGTCCATTGGATATAAGATCAATAGTACGATGACTCTTCACAAATTGCTCGTAAGTACAGCTGGGCCCCTACCCATGTAGTTACATCTAACTCAATGAGTACCACTGATTCCTTTAATGAACAATAGATCATAGTCCCACTAAGACTGAACCTCTCTTGTGCCAAGAGAGGGTATGGCGCCACATTGTTCAAGACCCGGAATTAGCCCTTCAAGGAGCAATTTATCTATTTATCCATGCTTCGGGGAAGGAGTGAATTCCATCTTGTGTATTTGAGTTCCTAGCTCCCTAATTAGACGAATCCCCAAAATGGTAGGCTTGTTGAGTCGGCGATCTAGCCACTCTCACCTATACAAATCAAAGGACCACCTCATAGGCAGGAGTTCACAACTCACTCAGGATTAAGGTCATGTTATCTATGGTCAACCGAGTGAAATGAATGTCTCTATTATGAACGATGTTATATAATGAGACTAAACATTTCGTGGTTCGGTCTTATGCAAACTCCTTTATATAACATTGGTAACACCTACAAAGTGGGCCATACTCATAGTGTCACCAGGATAAGGTACTCAGCCTTATCTATATACTATAGACCATTTAGGTCATCATTTAAACATAATCTACTTGTATGTCGCCATATACAAGTTTAAGTTACAACGATAACCTTGGATGTTAGTTTATAGGTTTGTGATTAATGAAACTAAAATATCATATATTTCATAGACAAAGTGAATAAAATATAAAATATTATTAATCACATATATGTTTGTTCATACACAGTTTACAAACTATAAAACTCTACGAGATTTAGGGCATCAATCCCAACAATCTCCCACTTGTCCTAAAGCTAGTGGGGTGTACAAGATAATCAAATTACAAGTATACAAAATAATAAACTAGGGCATAACACGCCCAATACAAGATCTCCCACTTGCCCTAGTCCAGCCGTGGTCTGTCACATAGACCAATACTCTGCAGGTGACCCTCAAACACTGTAGCCATGAGGGCCTTTGTAAACAGATCAACAACGTTGTGCTCCGAAGCTAAGCTATCTTCGTGACAATCACATCCCTTTGATGCACAATTTCTCGAATGAGATGGTATTTTCGCTCAATGTGCTTGTCGCGCTTATGACTCTTAGACTCATGGGAATTCACCACAACACCACTATTATCACAATAAAGTGTGATGGGCTTTGACATGTCTGGAACAACTTCTAGATCAGTCAAGAATTTCCTGAGTCAAACGGCCTCCTTAGCAGCTTTACAAGCTGTTATATACTCAGCCTCCATGGTGGAGTCTGCGATGCCCTATTGCTTGGTGCTTCGCCAGACTACAGCCCCTTCGTTAAAAGTGAACATTGATCCTGAAGTGGACTTCCAAGAATCTCTATCAGTCTGAAAATCAGAGCCCGTGTATCTTGTAAGGATCAAATCCTTAGAACCATACACAAGCATGTAGTCCCTCATTCTTCTTAGATACTTGAGAATATTCTTAACGGTTGTCTAGTGATCATATCTGGGATTAGATTGATATTTACTAACTATCCCTACTGCATAACAGATGTCAGGTCTGGTACATAATGTCGCATACATTAAACTTCCCACGACAGACGCATAGTGGACCCGTCTCATTTCCTCAACCTTTTGAGGTGTCTTAGGACACTGTTCCTTAGACAAAGTAACGTTGTGCCTAAAAGGAAAAAGACCCCTCTTGGAGTTCTGCATCGAATATTTGATCAACATCTTGTCAATATACGATGCATGAGACAATGCTAGCATTTTGTTCTTTCGATTTCGAAATATCTGAATACAAACAACAAACTAAGCCTCTCCCAAATATTTCATTTGGAATTGGGTCGCTAGCCAGTTTTTAACCGTAGTCAGTAAGCCTATATCATTCCCAATGAGTACGATATCATCTATATACAACACTAGGAAAACTACTGAACTGTTGATGATCTTCTTGTAGACATAAGGCTCATCAACGTTCTGATCAAAACCATAAGATTTGATCGCAGTATCAAACTTTATCTTCAAAGATCGAGATGTCTGTTTCAGTCCATAAATGGACCGATTTAGCTTGCAAACCTTTTGCTCTTGACCTTGGACTATGAATCCCTCAAGCTACACCATATAAATGGCCTCTTCAAGATTGCTATTCAGAAAAATAGTCTTGACATCCATTTGCCATATCACATGGTCATAATATAAGGCAATAGATAGGAGGATCTGGATAGACTTTAGCATGGCAACAAGCGAGAAAGTCTCCTCATAGTCAACTCCCTCTACTTAGGTATAACCCTTTGCCACCAGTCTAGCCTTGAATGTTTGAACCTTCTCCACAACACCTCGTTTCCTCTTGTAGATCTATTTACAACCTATAAGTTTAACCCCATTAGGTTGATCTACAAGATCCCAAACTGAATTGAAGTACATAGACTCCATTTTGAGATCCATGCCTTTGATCCATTCATCTCTGTTAACATCCTCCATTGCCTTCTTATAAGGCAATGAATCCTCAACCTCGCCATCAGCTACCATATCTAGGATCAACCCATAAAGCGAATAGGTGGGTTTGCAACCCTCCTACTACGTCGAGGTTCCCTCAACACTTGAGGTGGATTTGACCTACTAGATGAACCTACTTCAACAACTCTTATTGAGGTAACATGCTCTTTAACAACTCTTGTTGAAGATTCAGTAGTTTCTTTGGAAAGCTCATTCAACACGATTTTGCTTCTAGGTCTGTGCTCCCTTATATGATCCTCTTCAAGAAAAGTAGCATTTGTCAACACAAACACTTTGTTTTATTTAGGATCATAGAAATAACCTCCTCTTATTCCCTTGTGGTAGCCTATAAATAGGCATAACCTTGAACATGATTCCAGTTTCTTAGGATTAGCTTCAAGCATATGTGTTGGGCAACCAAGATTCTGAAATGACGTAAACTAGCTTTACGACCATTCCATAACTCCAAAGGTGTTCTGGCAACACTCTTGGAGGGAACATAGTTCAGGATATAAGTTACAATCTCTATTGCATAACCCCGAAACGCATCAGGTAAGGAAGCGTAACTTATCATAGACCGAACCATGTCCAACAAGGTTCGATTTCTCCTTTCTGATACACCATTCTGCTGAGGTGTACCAGGTGCTAAGAGTTGAGATACTATTCCATGTTTTATCATATAGTTCTAGAAAGATGTATCCAAAAACACTCCACCTCGATCAGATCGAAGTGTTTTAATCATTTTATTTAATGTGTTTTCAACTTCAGCCTTGAATTCTTTGAACTTTTCAAAAGATTCAGTCTTCTGTTGCATTAAATAAACATATTTATACCTTGAATAATTATCAGTGAAAGTGATGAAATATTCTTAGCCTCTCCTAGCTCTTATATTCATCGGACCACAGAGGTCTAAATGCACTAGCTCTAGAAGCTCTTTGGCCCTATAACCTTTTCCAATAAAAGGCCTTTTAGTCATTTTACCTTCAATGCATGACTCACACACAGACAAAGAATTTTCTTTTAACTCGCTCAGAAGTCCATTCTTCACCAACCTCTCAATTCTATTGAGATTAATGTGTCATAATCTTAGGTGCCAAAATTGAGCGTTTTCTTTAGGAGAAATTTTAAGTCGCTTAAGTTACGACAGTTTTAAACATCTCTATGTTATGGAGGGCATTTGTTGCTAATGGCCTTAGCACATACAAATTACTTTCCAGTTGTGTAGAACAAATATCAACACCATTCTTTGTTATAAACACTTTATTAAAAGATAAAAAGAGTTGATATTTACATTCAAACAAACGCTTTACAAAAACTAAGTTCCTCTTTAAATCAAGAACTACATATACATCATTCAGAATGAGAAATTTTTTCTGTAAAGTTAACCAGAGACCTCCCACCACCACAACTGAGACGATATGTCAGGTTCCAATTCGCATCGTCGTCTCACCAGTACCAAGCTGCCACCAGGAACTAATTCCCTGAAATGAAGAATAAACATGGTTAGTGGCCCCAAAGTCTATAATCTAGGAAAAATCATCATTCTCCACTAAACAAGTTTCCAAAACTAGTAAATCATATTTATCTTGTCTGGCCTTCTTATTCTCTGACAGTATCTGAGGCAGTTCCTCTTCTAGTGCCCATCTTGGTTGCAGTGGAAACATTTTCCCTTGTCAACCCTTACTGGTTGCCTACCCCTTGGAGGAGCAGGTTGTGGGTTAGTAGGCGTTTTCCCCTTATCACCCTTCTTCTTCTTCTACTTTTTGGTGCCGGAAAAAGAATGTGCAGACTTAGTTCCAGAGGTTGAACCTTTGTAGAACTTTTTGAATGATGAGGCAACATTTGCTTCACCAACCTTCTTCTCCTTACTTTTCAGCAAAGATTGGAAAATCTGCAACTCATTAAATAGAGTTGTAAGGTTGTAGTCAACCCTATTCAGAATAGTGTTGGTAACGAAATGAAGGAAGTTTTTTTTGGTAATGATTCTAGAATGATGCTAACCTGGCTGGCCTCATCGATGCTCGACCCGTTCATCTCCACTGGTTGAAGTGAACCATTATATTGGAAACATGTTCTCGAATACATGTTCCCTCTTTCATCCTTGAATTGAAGATGTACTTAAGAGTGTCATGCCTGAGCTACGCGAACGGTTGTCCAAACATTCCCTGTGGGGACTCCATGATCTCTCGTGCAATGATCATGGGCTCATGTTTCTTGGCCAAAACTTCGTTAAGGTTGGCCAAGATATATGCTCGGACCTTTTCGTTCGCCTGTGTCCAACGTTCATACGCGTCTCGAACGGTTTGAGCAGCAGTAGGAGGTGGAATAGGAGGACATTCCTCCGTAAGGAAGAACCTAAGATCAACGATGATCAATATCGTGTTAATGGTGTTTTTCCAACTAGCGTAATTTTTGCCAGTTAACTTATCGACGACAAGCAAACTAAGTGCAGCGATAGCCATATTAAATTGCTAAAAAATGAACAAACTTAATTAAGTCTACTTGCATTAAACCACTTTTAGAAAACCAATCAAGTTTTAGCAAAATAGTCTAGTGTACCCTAAGTGACATCTATTTTGCAATTATGCTTCAGTGAGGCAGGACTTGGGTGAACAAGTGCCCATTCACTGAAACAATCTCAAACATTAGACAGAAACAACTTCTTGTAACTGAATGTAATAGTCACCATTGTTTGATCCATAATTTGTAAACATCCTTAACAATTTTGTGTAAGTCTAACCCCTCATTTTAGGCCCTAGAGTCCTGCCCTAATGAGCCAACATTAGGGAAAAATCGATTAGGACAAGAGACTAAAGTAACCCTATCAATTTCTGGAGATCAAATAAAGAGTTGTGCAAAACTACCATCCTTTAGGGGGACACCCACGATGCCACGAGGTGATGCATAAAAACTTTATCCAACCTAATGAGAGGAACGAGAGATATATTGTCACATGTCTCGCTCCCACTTACTATGAACATTTTCTCCATTCACTTTGGTATTGACCTACCCAAATGCCACATGTAGTGGGACACTCCCATGGTGCCTCGAGGCCGAGGATAGATCTCACGGTGTGAACTTTTAGGGAGAAACGTGTAGAGGTAAAATGAAGTATCATATACCTCATTTACCTCCCACTGAATGTTCTACCTAGGGTTCATTAACTTATAAAATCTAGCTACTGATTTTATCTAAGTGATTTGTTTAATTTGCTAAAAAACAACACTTGCTTTTGATGATTAAACAACTTTGATTCAACTCTTATTAAACTCTTTAACAGACTTTCATCAAATTTGCATGCATGTAACAAATCTATCTAATCATCTTTCCAGGTAAGTTCCCAAGTAAGGGTGCGATGTTTCCATTGACTTAAGTACTCCAACCTAGTTAGAACCAACCTTAGCCAAAAGGTCCCTTGTAGATACATTTGTTACATATTTAATCTTTTATTAGAATCAATTTAATCGTATTAAATCGATTTAAAAGATTAAACTTAGATTTCTAATCTTATTAGAAATGTGATCTTAGGTCTATCTCAACCAAATTTTATAACACTTTTAAAAGATGATTAAAGCCTAAGGTTTGCATGTAATTCTTTATTATTGATTTTAATTATAATTTCATTTTTTATAACTTTTATAAAAAATGAAACAATTAAAACCATTCAACATTGCAAGCTAGATATACACAAGTTATTTATAACACTTACAAATCAACCTAAGGTAGTGTCATTCTTCATGAAATGTTCATTCATTACTAATATATAACTTTTATATAAACAAGTAATGAACTAATCTATAGCATACATTCCATGCCAACATTCAACCTTATATTATAACATTTATAATATAAATGATGCATGGATATGCTATAATGCATCCATATATTATAACTCTTATATTATATGATGCATGAGCATGATTTAGTAATTTAAATCATGCATACTAATATATTATAACACTTAGAATATAAAATGATATATGAAGAAAAATGCATAACCTATGGTGAGTTTTAAAACTATAGGACATACATTATGGCATATATAATAAAATACATCACATGCATATTTAATTAAAGTTGATAGACCAGGATAGTATATCTCAAAATCAGAAAAGAAAAGGCTAATCTATTACAAAAGTTTGAGTCCTTCGGTTCGGAACAGGTGAACCAGGTCTTGAACCACTCACCTTGAAGGCTTGCAGCTTGATCGTGTAGCAAATCCCTTGATTGTCGAGCAACGAGTGTCGAGTGTAAATGATTGTGTAACAATGATCACGTAGCTTTAGACTATGCGATGAGCATGAAAGTCCACGCGATCATGCAACGTGCTTCAAGTAGCGCATACCATGTGATCGTGTAGCTAACGACTATACAATGAGCATGATAGTCTACATGACCGAGTAGCGTGTGCCGAGTATCGTATACTATGCGATCCTGTAGCTATTGACTATGCGATGAGCATGATAGCCTACACGATCGTTTAGTACGCATGCCTTGCGTCGAATATAAAAAATCATGCGATTGTTTACCCCTCGAGCGCCTACGCGATCATGCGGCCAAGTAACACAATCGAGTAGACAACTCTACATGATTGTGTAGCATTAGCTATGCGATCGTTTAGTAGATGCTAGACGATCGTGCAGAAATTTCTACATGAACGCATAGCCAAATCTAAACGATCTTCTAGCTCAAGCTACACGATGCGACCACCGTTTTGTCTTCTCCATTGAAACGAACTGCAACCTTTGTGTCTGAAGCTTCACAAACAACTCAAAAAACAAAATGAATACAGACTCGATTGCAAAAATTAATGCCCAAAAATGCAAGGGCCCTTACAAATTAACTTTTGTAATGTAAACAAAAGCCAAAATTGAGATTACTATCGCGAAACATCCATCAACAAACCATCCACATACATTTAATGATTAAATGCAATGTAGAACTTAAAACCACTAAACTGTAAATGATTTATATAAAGCAAATGGAATTTGGAATCAGAACACAACGTGGCTCTGATACCAATTGAAGGAACTCGTCTTATAGAGAACCTATGAGCAAAAGTGGATCGTCCAAATCCTATTTCGATTGAACAAAAACATTTATAGTAAAACATACATATTATGCAATTTAACTAAATTACAACATGCTTTTGAATAAGAAACAAAGTTCAGAGATTATACCTTTGAAAAACTCTTCTTCGCGTTAATCCCACGAACTTTCACGAACACTTCGAACAACAACGAAGTTTCCTCGAACAGCAACAACCATAATACTGGAACCAAAAGTGTAGGACACTACCACTTGGTTACCTTAGTGTTCTCAGGGTGAGAACCCAGGAGTTCTGAGCTCTGACTATTTTGGTTAGGAAATAGTTTAGGAGTTTGGAGGAGGAAGACGATTGAAGGAAGAACAAGCTATCGCATAGCAAAACTCTCAATCATTTAGATAGCAAAGTCTATTGCATAGACTCTGAGATAATCGTGTAGTCTTTGTATGTTTGTCGTAGTGATTTGTCAGGGAAAAACAAAATCTTATTTTATTTATCCCAACACCCACAAAAACCAATTAACTTCCCACTAAGGTGGTTAGAGAGAAAAAGGGAATTGATTATCAAATAATTAATAATTACTAAATAAATATGATAACCAACTTATCATATTACATTTATAACCTATAGTTTTAATATTGAATCATATACGATATAAACTATAGTTGCTTTTCTCTATTTTATGACATTTAATATAATTCATATTTATATTAAATTTAACAACTATGAATCTTATTCATAGAAAATATATTTGAATCTTATTCATACATTTGTTCCTCCAATTAAACTATAATGTATCATATACATTATGTCAATTATATCATATATAATTAAATTCCCTTTTATTAATTTGAACATTTTAAATTAATTCAAAAACTTATTCTCAACTAAATCCTTTTGAGCTACCAAGGGGACCTTATGGACCTGTAGCTTGAAGCTCCAACAGTACGTGAATAATTAATTAAACTCTTTAATTACATTATGCACCATCCGTTAACTGTCGGACACTCCACTAAAGACCAATAGCTGCACTCTTCGCACTACAAATATCATTCTATGTCCATTGGATATAACCAATCAACAGTACGATGACCCTTCACAAATTGCTTGTAAGTACAACTAGGCCAAATTACCATTTTGCCTTTGTAGTTACATCTAACTCCTTAAGTACCACTGATTCCTCTAATGAACAATAGATCATAGTCCCATTATGGTTAAACCCCTCTTGGGCCAAGAGAAGGTGTGGCGCCACATTGTTCAAGACCCAGAATCAGCCCTTAAGGGAGAAATTTATCTACTTACCCCTACTTCGGGGAAGGAGTGAATTCTATCTTGTGTAGCTGAGTTTCCAATACATCATATTTATATCAATTCCTCTAATTAATGTATCTAATACATCAAATCAATTATATCTCATTTAATTGAACCAATTTAATTATATCATATATAATCAAATTCCCTCTTGTTAATTTGAACACTTCAAACTAACCCAAAAACTGATTCTCAACTTGAATTCATTGAGCTATCAAGGGGACCTTATGGATCTATAGTTTGAAGCTCCAACGATATGTGAATAACTGACTAAACTCTTTAGTCACGAGATCCACCATCTGTTAACTGTTGGTCACTCCACTAAAGACCAACAGCTGCACTCTTCACACTACAGATATATTTCTGTGTCCATATAACCACTTAACAATGCGATTAACCTTCACAAATCGCTCGTAAGTATAACTGGTCCAATTTACCATTTTGCCCTTATAGTTAGGTCTAACTCCTTAAGTACCACTTATTCCTCTAATGAACAATAAGTCATAGTTCTACTATGACTGAGTCCTCTCTTCTAAACAGAGGGTATGGTCATTATGGTCGTTTTAATGAAATGTAAGTCTTAATTATCGACGAAATTATATAAAGAGACTAATCATCTCGTGGTCCAGTCTTATACAAACTCGTTGCATAGGATACCCCCACTCGCATGTCTCCACATGAATGGCCAGGATCTGACCATTTGTAGCACTTTACAACACTTGTAACATCTACAAAGTGGGCCGTGTCGGTAGTGTCACCAGGATAAGGTATCATTTCTTTATCCTTATGTACAGACCATTTAGGTTATTACTTAAGGCATGATCCACTTGTATGTCTCACATATATGCTTAAGTTACATGAAATAACCACGGATCTTAGTTTATTGGATTTGAGTAAATACAAATAAAATAACATTTATTTTATTAATAACAATGTGTACAAAAAAGTTTACATACTACGAGACCACCAGGCGAATTAGGACATTAATCCCAACAATCTCCCACTTGTCCTAATGCCTTGGGAGAATAATGTATAATACATAAAAAATAGTACAATATACAATAAACTAGGGCATACACTATACCCAAGTATCATCTCCCACTTGCCCTAGACAATGTGCC